>NC_035437.2:27505352-28105352 GCF_002127325.2 Helianthus annuus | reverse complement strand
TAACTGTAATGGACAGTTACCCGCCAAAATTCCTGAACCGCCAAAACGTTTAGTATAAATTGATGTCACCGGAATCAATGTCCGGTACCAAGACATTTCAGTTATATTTGAATTGTCCATACGATTCTGTTTTGTATTTCCTGCATTCTCAATTCTCATTCCTGACATTCATTTGTTCCAATCAATCATGAACATGAATGTATCCATGTCTACAACTTCCGCTGAAAACACGAGTTCTCTCCCCCAACAGGAATAGCTGATAATCCGGTAGGCCCAAAACCCAGAAACACATAACAACTATAACCCGGAAATTCAATGTTTAACAGACACTTGATACTTGTTCAGGAGAAACCAATAATCCAGAATGAAGCCCTAAATCCGGAAGTCATCAATGCTAAAGCTTGAATTAACACTCTGGATTATTTATTAAGTCATAATCAATAACCCGGAACTCGTCAAAAACCTGGAAGGTATGGATGAGTTGTCTAAGGATTTCGAAACTCTGCACCACTTGGAGACTGCTCTCCATGATAAAAAGATTGGTTGGGAGGAGGAGAGGAATCGCAAGATGAGGGGTCGAGGGAGGCTGGAGGGAAATTTGAGGTATTTTCAGGTTGGCTTTATAGATGATACTGGGAATGTGGATCTTGAGGCTCAAATGGTTATGGTTCAAGAAGATAACAACAAGCTTGCCTTGGGGAGGCATTGGCTCCTGACACAGGCTTTAATTTTCTCCTTTCTTATGTCAAAGTTAGTCATGAGTACTCAGAGTTGTTAACTCGAGTGTATGAGGCTTATTCCTGTGCTGGGTACCATAATGGATTGAAATTAGGTTATGCTTTTTTCAACAAGGGTTTGAACAGGAAGGAGACCCCCAACTATGTTCCGAAGGTTGAGAAGCGCCTTTACAAAATCAGAGAGAAGTTGTATCAGTGGGTTCCTTCTATCCTTGCACAGCTATCTCCTAACCCTAGTTTGTCTCTTCCTAAAGTTCAAGTTATGTTATCCCCTCAAGCTCTTGGATCTTCTCACCAAAACCTACTCCCCTGATGTCCTTTTACTTTGGTTATCTACGGAAAAGTACTTCGATATGGTTATAATAACTTTAAACTAACCATCACATGTCATTTTGAAGGTACTGGCCTTTGTGTTAGGGCCTAAGGACCATGACTATTTGGGGCCATTGGTCCTTGGTTTTACCAGCTTTTCTAGCTTTTCTTTGTTGATTAATTATGTAGGTAACTGTTTATGTAGAACATGCACTTATGGTATCTTTTGTATCCTTTTTCTAGTGCAGGTCTTACCTTTGCTTGCTGGAAATGAAGCTCTTTCGGCTTATACCTCAGGACTGATTCGTCTCCTTGTAGAATTCTGATCCTCTTTTGTATTATAAGGTACTCGTTTACCTATTTTGTCTGGTTCCCCTTTGCTTAAGGTTGTTTGCCTAGATTGTATATCTCCTTTGTTCCTTGGTTTATTGTTATTATTCAAGGAATGAATTGTAGTTCATCTGTTTTCATTTGTTTAGAAATGTTTATTAAATGTTATTTATAAGTTTCTAACTTTTTTCATCAAGTTGTAATCTTTAACAAAAAGCTTCTTTATGCTAGTGTACACGTTGTAATGGGTTCATGTCAGTAGGCACGTCTATGGTGATGTTCCCCCTTTTCTTGTTATGGTTAATGTGTATTTTCATAATGTTATAGATAAAGATTGGATAGATGCAAGAAATTGCATAATACACCTACTTTCATTGAACGAGAAATCATGATGGCATAATTCTTTTCAAAATAGCCAAAGCCCATTTCATTTTTCTTCAAACCTCATACCTATACCTAAACCAAAACGATTCTCATGTTCCTATTGTATATGCTTTCAAACATAATACCTACGAATATGCATCAGGTTCCATGTTCATGTTCTGGAGATCTCTTCCCCGTCCAAAGTGGCTAGTTTGCATGACCCTTACAATTGTGTCTAAGGTAATGTTAATATATTTATCTGTAGGGAACTTCTATTGCATAACCAAGTTTTTCAAACATTCCACTAAAGTTAGTCAATCTTTTTTTTTTTCTTATAACATCACTCAACTTTCAACAAGTGTTGCAATGTTATGAATTTATTATAGATATTAATTTTTCTAAATTAAGTGACCTAAATGGAGGATACATGAATCTTAGTTACTATTTAGTGATTATCATTGTTTTCAAATAATAATATGGCATTTGGTAACTATATCCTCTTTTTTCCCATTTAGGTTACCAATACTAGTGAATCTAGTTGCTTTACGCGGATATATACATTAACCCCTTTCTCTCCATGCAATAATTGATTTGTTCCATCATGTTAAAGATTTTGTTGAGAACTTATTATCCTCCACCATTAAACACCTATAGTGTGATGGTGTGCTCTATAACTAACTCAATGTCACAGAAGTCAATTTCTCTTTTAATCTGTACTACAGATCACATCTCATAGCCATTTATACCCTAATGAAACGAGGTTTATGAATGCAAAATCATTATCTATCTGAAGTGGCTTAATTCTCGCTTTCCCGTGCTTGCTTCCCAAAACATAATGGTATGATGCGTACATCACTACCACATTCTTTGATAATTGAATGCCTTCCAAATATCTTGCTCACTCTTCTCCTTATCAACTCATGTTCCATTCTAAACCTAACTACACATATCTACTCACCTTTAGTTACCTTCGTTATATGTTTCTTAGAGATATATGTCATGATAAATTATCCCTAAACTTGGTTTCTCTCTTCCATGACTACTTCACCTTCTTCATCCACGTCGTCACCTCCCTCAACATCACAATTATGTGCTTCCACATCTTATTCATCTTATAGTTACTCGTGCTCAAGACCATACTCTCTATCATAAAAACTTTCTCGATTTCCATGCATCTTCCCCTCCTACCACGGAACCCACAAAAATACCAAGAATGGTGTAATGACAAGCACTCACAAATTGTTGCTCTTCACACTAAGTGTACCTAGGTTTTAGTGTCCGCCCTACCTCATGACTATATTGTTGGACGTAAATTGGTTTGTTGGATTAAGCAGCACCTGGATGGGCTTATTAGTAGTTATAAAGCCTAATTTCCAGGGACTTTCTCGTTAGATCAAGTTCATTAATCACACCAAGACTTTTGGCCCCGTTTCAAATAATAATACTAAAGTGTGAGAATGGTGAGAACGCATCTTGATGGAACACGTGGCGTGGATGTAATCAGGGTCCGAGGGTTTTTTTTGTCTTTTCAATATTCTTTTTCTCCCGAGTTCGTGCGCCACATGCTGCTTCATATTTGGCGTCTAATATAATTTTGGCGTTAACTAGATTCATTAATTACTTGGCGTTTTAATTCTTTGTGTCACATCGTTAATTTTTTGGCGTTTCCCAGGTCACTTTTTTGGCGTTCGTGACGTTTATTAATAATTGATTACCATTGATTAATATTTTATAAGATTACAATAATAAAAAATTAAAATAAATTAATAGTCTTCTGTGGATGGGATTACATCAGAGTTGTACCCATCGCTTTGTTCATCACTATCTTCAGATTCATCATCATCAAATTTTAGATTGGCGTATAACGCCATCACCTCGTCTCTTCTATGCCGCAACCTATACTTGAATATCATTGCAACTCTGGATCTTGCACCGTTCGAAGGTGCTAAATCACAGAGTTGTTCAAGTAGATATAGCCTCTATGTCTTGAACATTTCCTCCACCGGCAATGAATATTTCACCCCGTGTTAATAAGTCACTTCAACCGTTCCTGCTTCTTCATGCACCACCCAACTGCTAACTGTTGGTAGAGGAGTATAATTATTATCTTCTGCCGGAAATTTTCTCTTCAATCTTCTTATTACCATTCGAGTTCTTTCACAATCGTTGGCCATTGGAACCCCAAGGGCCAGAATATCCCTCTGAACCTCTTTAGACATACCAAGTATTGCTTTGATTGTCCTTACCTTCACCCTTCTCCTATCAGAAAACTTTAGGATAAATCGTCTCTCTGACCTTTCAAACCTCCATGCAATAACCCTAGCAATTTTTTTAAGTTTTTGGCATTTTGGACAATATGTGGCGTTTTAGACGATGTTTGGCGTGTTGAGTTGTGTTCTCATGGTCTACTTTTATAATGACTTTTTTTCCCCGCGCAGTGACAGGTAATTATGGCGTTTTGAAAAATATAAATAAATTCAATTCCCCAAGTATTTGGCTTTCAATATAATAAATGTTAGTACTTATGTTTCCGTCGCTTCATTTTACTGTTTTGTAGTTACTGTGTTTTGTTTCAGATTCATCTGTTTATTGCTGTAACACGTCCCATCTTTACGGCTGTAATTATGGCGTTTTGTTTTCTAATGGTGTTTAGATAAAGATGTCACTTTTTGATTTATTCTCTTTGCACATTGTTTTAACCTTTTTTTTTTAGATTTATTGTTGGACCCAGTATGGCTTTAACAACTTCTTTTTACGTAATATGGCAAGTGATTTCAGTATATGTGAAAAAAGATGTGCGGAAATGGAAATCAGACTTTCAAGAAACAAGACCTACAGAATTATAATGTTTATATCACTTTGAAACAAATTAGTTTAACAAGGTGATTGTATGATTATTATCTAATACAAATGAATCTTGAATTCTGTGGGTGAGAAGAGCAATGGAGTTTGGGTGTTTGTATGTGAATGATAAGCTTCAAACTCAAGTATCTTCTACCTCTCGAGCCTTCTATTTATAGAAGGCTGTGTACATGAATAAACAATTGTTTATTCATGCAATAAGTCCTGCGTAAAGTAGCAATTTGACATATTCATTGAATCCATCGTTCAAGTTGCATTTGTAATCATGATAACCAATAATGTCATGCTTTGGTCATTGGTGGCAGGATAGATTTGTGATTTTAGACAAGTGGGGTTTTCATCAGTATTTCTGATAAACCACTTCATCAGAAATTCTGGTGAACAAATCATCAGAAAGTCTGATGATCAGAATCGTCAGAAACTGATGATATTTCATCAGAAATATCATAAGATCCATCAGAAATGACCTTCTCTGATAATCCAAATCAACTCTTGATCAACTCGTGATCTTTGAAGTAGATGCTTTGCATTTCAGTTGTCCTATCTGATCTTCTTCTTCTTGTTGTGATCTTCAGGACTGTTACCTTCTTCAGAGATCCAGTTGATTGAGATTTTCTTCAATACTTACAAATAAAGTTTCCTAATAGTTTCCCCCTAAGTATTGTAAGAAAATGAACTACCTCATGAATATGAAATTTCCAAACAGTGGAAACTTAATACTTGCAAATTTAAACCAGTTGCTAAAGTTTTGAAAAACAAATTACATAAAAGATGAAAAATAAACAAGTTTCTTTAATTCAGCTTCACTCTTTTATGCACATCTCCTTTCTTTATCTTCTTTTTGTAGTAGATATATTTGTTGCAGCTGACATACATGTCTTTGTACCATTCTCTTGCTTGGATCCATTCTTCAATCATTTGCTCAATTTCTTTTCTGTTTCCCTCTAAGTTCTTTTCTATCTTCTGAAGATGTTCTTGTCTTTTGTTCATGGTTTTCAAGATATACCTCAGAGTTTGATTTGAGTACTTACAGATGTCAACACTTCTGAACAGAGCTTTGTTATTATCATAATCTCTGAAGATTACACTATATTCTTGTTTTCCATTTTTGCTTGTCTGCATAATGATGTCTCTAGATCTTGCATCTTCCAATATTTCTGAGGGAACTTTTGTCTTTGGTGATCTGACATACACCTTTTTGTTGTGCACATGTTCATAGTTGATGCAAGATCAAATTCTGAAAAAGCCATTCTTTCAAATAGCAATATTCCAGCCTTTGATATGCCATTTAATGCCCTTCTGACCTCTTGGTTATTTTTCTTTTCCTTTTCATAGTGATCCTTCATAAACAAAATGTCTAAAGGATGCAACTGGTCAGCTATTTCTTCATCAGTCACCTTTTGTTCATCCCCATTTTCTCTCTGAAGTGTGTATCTGTTTTGCACATAAGTTCCTCCAACATCATCATTTGCAACTTTCACTTCATCCACCTTTAAAATTCTTTTTACAGGATTCTCATTTTGTTTGTGGATGCTGCATGACCCTCTTTTCACCCTTTCTTCTCTTAAACCCAGTCTGGTAGGCGATAGTGATCTTGGCATTTCATCTTCTTTTGTTAAATAATAGCTCACCAGATTGTATTCAGGAAATGTCATTACATCCCTGGCAATCTCCTTAACCATGACAGACTTGGTTTCAGAGATTTTTCTCTTAACAATCTTTGATTTTCCTAATGAATCACCTTCTTGTTCCCATTCATTCATTGTTTGTATATTCATATACTTACTTATTGTTGAGTCATCAGATATGGATGGATTTGGGACATCTGCTAGCAATTTTAAATTTGTAATAACTTGAGGTTTTCCAGTTGCTAACCTTTTCAGCATTTCTTCTCTTGGGATATTTGGAGGTGGACCCATCATTGTGGTTTCAGCTTTGGTGATTGGTGTGGTTGATGATTGTTGAGGAGTTGACTTTGGAGCTTCTTGATGTGGGCTTTCAGCAGGAATTTCTTTCATAAGTTCTTGAGGATCTACTTTGGCTAATCTTGCAATATTGAATTACATCTTCTCCATTAGTTTTTGCACTTCTCTTACCAGTTTTGAGTTGTTGGCCATGTTTTTCTGAACTTTGTTGAATTCAGTTTGAGCTTTCATCTGAATTTCAGCCCATTCTTTTGACAGCTTCTCTAGGACATCTGTGATACTGTTGTTACTTGCCCTTAGAATGGTAACTTCTTCTAAAACTCTGTTTCCACTGCTTGACTGTCTTGATTCCATCACATTTGCAATTTATGCTTTGATCTTTTCTATTTCTGTGAGAATCGTTTGGATTTCTGATGCAGAGATGTTGAATTCTGGTGCCTTTTCTTTCATCTTTTGAAGAGATTTTAGTGCTTCAGTGTTATCATCAGTTTGTTTCTTTATTGCTTCCACTGATTCTGACAAAGCTTTCATATCAGCCCTTTGATCTTGTATTTCTGACAGCAACATATCAAGTTTTTCTTCCACTGGATTTCTTTTGCAGATTTTGTAAACATTTTCCAGCATAGTTTCCAGATTTTCTTGATTCATGGGTGTTTCAGGGATATTTGGAACAACAGATGTTCCTGCTAACATTCCAGCTGCAAACACATTTGCTGTTGTTTTGGAAATGATAGGGTCACTTTTGGCTTTACCAGAATTTGGTGCAACCTTAAGTTTACCAGTATCATCTCCACCAGTGGTGAGTGACATACTCTCATCCTGGATTTCCTTATATCCTTGAATCACATCAATATGTGATTCTCCATAAGTTTTTAAGGTAAACACATTACCTTTTTCCAGATTTCCTTGATTAGTTTCCTGATCTCCATCTGTTGAGATCTTATTCTCTTTCTCATTTTCTGATTCAGAGTTGAGATAAAAAGCACTAGTAACCTCTTTATTAACATCAGTTTTTTCATGTTCTAAGTTGTAAGACACATTAACTGAACATTCTGATTTTGTTTGTTTTGAATGAGTATCAACTAAAACAGTTCTTGAGAGAGATGTACCAGCAATAGGGGATTCATTATGATGTATCACTTCAGTTGCTTCAATTTCAGTGCCATCAAATTGAGCTTCTTTATAATGATCTCCAGCATCTTCATGAGTTCTTCCAGCAATATGTGATTCTGCATAGTGTTCTTGTGCTGTCTCTTGTAGTATATCAAAATCTGGATGGATTCTTCCTTCATGAATTTGATCATCTTCAGCATCATCTGACTTATTTTCTGGTGAGTTGGTAATCATTAGAATTCCTTCTCCTCCTGCCTCTTTTTTCTGATGATCTTGATTTTTGTGCTTCATTTCCTTCTAGTGATGAAGAGCATTTGAAAACTTCTCTGCTGGCTCTTTCTGTTGTAGAATCTGATTTGGTCAGAAGTGCTTCATGCTGTATTCTGTACTGTGAATCTGGTGTAATGTGACATAGCATGCTTTCTGGTAATTCAGGGATATCATTGTCAGATTCTCATCCATGATTGGAACTCCAGGCCTTCATGATGTTTGAACTCCATATATTCTCCAAAATTGGAATTTCTATTTCTCTTGCAGCAAATGTTTCAGAAATAAAAATAGAAATAAACCTCGGATATGGCAGATGTGAGATTATTTTTCCATTTTTGGTGATGATTGACCTCTTGATCAGGTTGAAAATTTCTGACCCATAATCAATTTTGAACCCAGTTATGAGTCCGTACATGATTGTTAGAATAGCTTGATTGATCTGATCAGTTCCTCCTATTTTTGAGGTGAGACATTTGTTTAGTACTTCCATCATCACTTGCCATATAGCTGGCATTTTATTTCTTCTGATTGAACCAATTTTGTTGATCTTTTTATTTTTGTAACCAAGCCCAATGATAAAGCTTAATAACTCTTTTTGCTTGGTGCTTCAATATAATTATCAAGAACAGGTAGTTCGAGCCATTCTCTTACCCTTGCAGGGGTTAATGTTACAAAAACATTTTCCCATACATGAGCAGAGATTTGGTTTTCTTCAACTTCATCAAAGGTGTGAACAAATTGTTGTAGTAGCTTTTCTGGTACTTCCCTCTCTTTTGTTAGAGCTCCTGAAATTGGACAGTTCATGAGATACTCTATCAGAAGTTGACATCTTACATCATACTCTGAATGCTCTGTATTCATCAGCAGATTGTTTTCTTTCATTGGTAGAAATTCTGTGTCTTCAATGAAAGATACATCGTGTTGAACAATTGGGATGTTGAGGTTTACTTTGGCCATTTTTGAAGTTTGTGAATTAGGGTTTGGAATTTAGGGATTTTGAGTGAGGAACAGAGGAAGCTTTGGTTTGGAGTTTGTGAGAAAGGTGTGATTTTTGAATTTTCTGCTAAGTGGGAGTTATATAGTGAAGAGTTTGAGCAGTGAGTTTATGGAGTAGAAGGGATATGGAACGTGTCATGTAGTGGTGGTTAAAGGATCATTAATTGTCTTTATTACCGTTAGATCGTATGATGTCGGTTTTTGGTTCATGATATAACCGTTGGATCGTGGGTATTAAGACTTTAATGATGATTAATCGTGTAATCGTGGTTGTGCCCTTTCAACTTGTTCTTTTAGTTTGCAGTTTCTCTAATCATTCCCTTCACTGAAGTGCTTATTTGAGTTCAAATTGGAGAAAACTAGCGGTTGTATGACACCTTTTCACTGTTATGGGCCCCACTCTTGTGAAGAGGTCCAATTAACTTTTCTTCATCTACATCCTTTCTTTACTTGTAAGTCAAAGTTCCATGTCATCAGATATTCAACAATTTTTGTTAAAAAGAATATGTATTTCCTTTGCTCTGAATTTTCATTTGACCCTTTAGATATGGTCAACAAAAGTCAACAGAATATCTTAGATGTGTTTTCCCCCTAAACTTGTGACCCTTTTCATCAGATTTCAAAGCAACACTTCAATTTTTTCTTTTTTTATGATGATGAGAGGAAGAAAAAAAATTTTAGAAGACTTACACTTGTTTTTCTGGTAGCATCCTAGTCTCTTGATCTTTTTCTTGTATTTTCTTGGTTTAATCAGAAAAACAGTTTGTTTTACCAGATTTTGTTTTTGGTCATCAGAAAATTAATATTTTGAGACAAAATTTTATTTCTGGTGGTCATTTTTATTTACCAATTAACTAAATCATAAGAAAAATTAATTAAAACAAAACAAGCAGCATATTATTAACATACAACCTATCTATACACACAAGATCTAATCACAGGGAGTCCTAATCAATATCTATTCCATCTCCATGTTCTATTTCAAGAAGTACCCATAGTTCAGTTACCAAACCAGAATTTCTATTTGTTGGTCTGAGTAAACCGATGTTTACATTTTGTTGAAGAATCATCTCTCCTCTGAGATAACCTGTAGGTATACCTCCAAAGCCCAGTTGGCTTGTGATTATCTTCATTAGAAAACGAGGGTACATAAAAAATGGCTTGCTTGACCACATGTTGCTTGCAAAATCTCTCATTAAATAATAAGAGAAGTTGTAAGGAATTTTCAATGTGATAGCTCGGCAAAGTTCTAATAACTTATTGGATGCTTCATGATGGTTTATGGTCTTCCTTGAGAAGCATGCACCCAGTTGAGTAATCAGAAACTGCCATGGCTTGATGAAGCCATTTTTGTTGATTGCTCTGGGGTCATTTTCAGGATTGTACCCCATGTGCTCCAAAGTTTCTTCAATTTCATCGTTTGAGAACATCAGAACATTGTTGTCATCATTGAGTTGAAGAGCCGTTCTGATGGTATTTTCAGTTATTAGGATTGTTTGATTGAGCACTTTACTTTCAACATATAGCCACCCTCTATCCTGATTTTCTGACAGAGTTGCGTTTTGCCAGAATGTGAAGGATTTCAGGGGATATCGTTATGTTGGCAGTAAGGGCATACCCTAGGTTACTTGCCATTAGCATGTTTACCACCGTTTGACATCCATCCCAGAGAGGACCCTCAAAGTTGGTTCTAAGTTTGAGGTTATGGTATGAATGTTGAGGAAGTGGGAAACGATCAGCTCTAATAGTAAGCATGTTTTTTTTTTTAAGTGAAGATGTGAATGTGTGTAGAGAAAGATGAAGTAGTTTTCTGGTGAATCTCTAAGTGTTGGTCACATACTCAGCTTAATGTGGTAAACATATATAGTAAATTTTAAAAACTGCCATAAATGGTATCTACCTACTAGATTTTGTCTACCACGATCTTGGTTATTAATTATCTTTCAGGTGGCATAAAGAATAACCCAGATAGAAGTCTCTGCATTTAATGATTTAGGCGGCCATTTTTCAGTTTATCTATCATGATTACCTACTATTGTCACTTCAGTATATTTAATGAAGAAGAGAAAAATCTCTATACCCACTAACAATTTCCCAGAAAAACTTCTGTCAAATGACGTTTTCAAGCACAGCAAATAAAGAAATAGAAAATAATAAATAAAAATAAAGAAGACTAAAAATATGCATAATTACAGATTATGAATTTGTCAATTTGAGATATAGATAAAGGTGATAAAATGTATGAACTTGTTTAAATAATCATTCAATAGTTCTGTTTTAAGAAGTCTTCTGATTAGGTACAAGAATTTCTGATGATTTATCAAATTTTCTGGTGCTTTATCAGATATGCAATGCTTCTTCTTATGACACTTTTATTTAAACAAGTTACATAACATAATATTATTTTGAAAGACCTTTATCACAATTTTGACCATGATTTAGCAGTTTGTACCTTAAGCCTTTAACATAGGCTACTCTTTCTTCAATGGTCAAATTATCTTACGATCCTCCCATTCATTCCATTTTCAAAGTTTACCAATTTACCCAGCTTTGAGACAAAGTTGCTGAGTAAGCTCCTATCCCCAGTCATGTGCTTGGAGCTTCCTGAGTCGCAGTACCAGATCTGCTGCACATGATGGTCCTGAAATGAAGTGGTTAGAGGATTTTAGGTACCCAGGCATGCTTGGGTACTCTTTCTGATGATATTTTGATTTTATTATTTCTTCTAAATGACCTTTCATCAGAGTTTCTGTTATATGCTGAGCCATTAACAGAATTTTTCTTTTTCTTTTGAAGATGGTGTTGAACAAGCTTCAGTATTTCAACACACATACAAGAATCATCAGAAACTTCTGATGTTCCTTGTGATGGAATGAAGGGATAATTTTGAAAAGATAAGTGAACTGCTTCTGGAGTTTTTACAAACTCTTGATTGCATTCACTTCTTTTTGGTTCAAAATTGGGCTTATTAGAGGAATATTCAGAACATGTTGATTTGCAAGTTTCAGAATCAGATTCTGATGTAAATTTATCAGAAATCTGTTGAGTTGCTTTTACAAAGACAGTGGGTTTTCTATTAATTGTTCTTACATAACCCAAACCCTCTCCTTTGTTTCTTGGAGTGGACTCAATGAAATTTATGAATTCTTTTGCTTCTTGAAAACCTCTTACATTAATTTCTTTGTCATTGATTTTCTTGTAAAGATTCCTTCTTTCATTTTCATAGAACTCAATTTTGGCTCTTTGATCTAAACTTTGTTCTATAAGTAATTGATTTTCAAGAATGATTTTATTCAAGGTCCTCTGCAACTCATCAGATTTTTTACCATCTGATTGATGTTTAACTTGCAAGTTTAAAAAATCTGACATGAGCTCATTTAGCTTGTGTTCAAGATCAAGATTGTCTAAACTTACCTGTTGTCCTGAAATTTCTGGTATGTCTTCAGAAAGTGCCATGAGATAGAAGTTGGCCATTTCTTCTTCTTTTTCATCAGAAGAGTCATCAGATAGCCATGTATCTGTCCCAGCAATTAAGCTAACTTGCTGTTGCTGCTTCTTAGCTTCTTCAAGCTTTTTCTCATAGTAAGCAATATCTTTCAGCTTTTTGGTCTTGCACTCAGATGCATAATGACCTTTTTGCTTGCACTTGTAGCACACCACCTCAGCCTTCCCTTTATCCTTAGATCTACCTTCTTCTTTAGATCTACCATCCATCCTCCCTCTGTCACTCTTCTGGTATCTTTGACCTCCTCCCCTCAGCCTCTGCTCAAATGTTTTGGTGAGCAGTGCTATTGCCTCAGCAAAAGCTGAAAAATCTGATTGTGTATCAGAATTTTCATGATTTTGGCTGTTTGATGATTGAGGATCATTGGTTGGTGTTGATCTTTGTGAGTTTGAGATTAGAGCTAAAATCCCCCTCTTTGAATGGATTCTTCAAATATTTCTTCCTCTCTGGGGATCAAGATGCTGTATAAGTCATGAAGACTCATGTTTCCTAGTTCTAAGGTTGAGGATAAAGTCATGGTCAGACTTCTCCACTCTCTAGGCAAAGCATCAAGAAATTTTACGTTTCTTTCATCATTTGATTTAGTTATACCAAATTTCTTTAGCTCGTTTAAAAGTTTTGTGAACCTTTGATATGTATCATTTAATTTTTCACTTGGTAAACTTTTAAACCTCTCATATGAGGAAACATTATTTGTTCTCTTGTTTCTCTTCATTCTTTCTCCTCCTTCACAAAGATTTTCCAACTGATCCCATATTTCCTTAGCTGATGCACATGCATCAACTTGTGAAAATATGTCATTAGGGATGGCCATTATTCAGAGTGACTTTGCTCTTTCATCCCTAACCACCAGTTACTTGTCTTCCGCGTTCCAGTTTATTTCACTTTTGGGAGCGCGGGAGGCAGGGATTAGTGGTGTTTGGTCAGTTGCTGGAACTGCTGGTATATCAGTCATTGGTATATGTGGACCCCTTTCAATGGATTGAAACAGAGCTCGGTCATGACCATTAAGGAAATTGACCATCCTGATTTTCCATTGGGGGTATTCCTCTCTGGCCAGAGTCGGAGGTTTGGACATAGAACCAATGTTAAAAGCATTATTCCAAGATTGAAAGCTGGCCATATTTAGAAAAAAGAAGATGAGCGATTGATCGTTTGAAAATAATTTATTCAATCTGCTCTGATACCAATTGTTGGACCCAGTATGGCCTTAACAACTTCTTTTTACGTAATATGGCAAGTGATTTCAGTACATGTGAAAAAGATGTGCGGAAATGGAAATCAGACTTTCAAGAAACAAGACCTACAGAATTATCAAGTTTATATCACTTTGAAACAAATTAGTTTAACAAGGTGATTGTAAGATTATTATCTAATACAAATGAATCTTGAATTCTGTGGGTGAGAAGAGCAGTGGAGTTTGGGTGTTTGTATGTGAATGATAAGCTTTAAACTCAAGTATTTTCTGGCTCTCGAGCCTTCTATTTATAGAAGGCTGTGTACATGAATAAACAATTGATTGTTTATGCAATAAGTCCTGCGTAAAGTAGCAATTTGACATATACATTGAATCCATCGTTCAAGTTGCATTTGTAATCATGATAACCAATAATGTCATGCTTCGGTCATTGGTGGCAGGATAGAGTTGTGATTTTAGACAAGTGGGGTTTTCATCAGTATTTCTGATAAACCACTTCATCAGAAATTCTGGTGAACAAATCATCAGAAAGTCTGATGATCAGAATCGTCAGAAACTGATGATATTTCATTAGAAATATCATCAGATCCATCAGAAATGACCTTCTCTGATAATCCAAATCAACTCTTGATCAACTTGTGATCTTTGAAGTAGATGCTTTGCATTTCAGTTGTGCTATCTGATCTTCTTCTTGTTGTTGTGATCTTCAAGACTGTTACCTTCTTCAGAGATCCAGTTGATTGAAATTTTCTTCAATACTTACAAATAAAGTTTCCTAACATTTATTATAATAGTACTTGTCCAAAGTAATTTTATTATAGTTTGGTAGTTTTTCGGCGTAATGGCGTTTCACAAGCATTTGCCCGTTTGGTGTTTTATTATATTTTTTCATTACATAATTAATGTATTGTTGTTCTTAGCTGAAAATTACATAACAAACAACAGAAAAAGAAAATTAAAAAAAACAAATAGAAGCAATTTTTGATCTAAATCTTCAGTGTCATCAGTTTTTTTCTTCTTTTGAAACTACAAGAACTATCACAAATAAATGGCGTTTTGGGTTTGGCGTGGTTTTTTTTCTTGTTCGTGTGTTGAAGTGGGTTTGTGAATGTTGGAGACATAGATCGACTTCGTGTGGGTGGATGTTATTTGCCCGTCATCTTCATTATCATCATCGAGGTCAAAGTAGCATTTATACTGGGATCGGTCTCTTCTACTCATCCAAACTTTCTTCAAGAACAAAGAAGACAAAATGACATATGGGTGTCATCAGTCCCTTTTTCTTGAAATTTGTCCATCTCATGCAGCAAAATCTTATCCCCTCACCTAACAAACCATTCAGCGAAACTTCATGCAGAACATTACTAAGTATAAAAGAAAAGATGTTTACCATCGTTGATTTCTCTCAACTTTTGGCATTTTACAGTGAGTGGTATTTAGGAACCATTGTGTTTTTGTGTGTTTTTTTGGTGTGATCAACGGAAGGTGGTGAGACGTTTCTATTTATTGGATTTTTTTGGCGCGTAGTTTAGGCGGGATATTATTTTATAACAATAAATTCAATTAACAATTATCCGGATGTAAGGCTAAGCGTTTATATATTATGGTGTTTTACGTTTTATGGCGTTTTTCTAGCCTAAGACCTTAACTAAAAACACATAAAAAAACCACGCAGTGATAAAATTGGCATTTTGTATTTACTTGGCGTTTTATATTTCAATGACGTTTTATTAAGAAAGGATGTTTTACCTTTTTTACCCTTAATGAAGCGCGCCCACGTAATATAATTTATGTTATTTACGAAAATACCACCGCGCCAATCTAGTCCATAGATTGTTTTGATCGGATGATCCATAAGCGTTCTCACAGTTCTCACACTTTTCACCGTTTTCCCTAAATCTTGATCCTATATATATATATATATATATATATATATATGTGTGTGTGTGTGTGTGTGTGTGTGTGTGTATGTATGTATGTATAGGTGTTTGTGAGAAAAAGGAGGGTCGACTTAACACATCAAAAGTAGTTTTGATATTAGCTTAACACATCAAAAGTTAGTTTTGACATTGGTTTAAGCATGTTTAGATGCTAATTTTGAATATGGGAAAATGTCATAATTTCCCCAGGTTTGGATAATATATTAGAGTTAATTACATAGTTAGTTCATGTGGTTTGCATAAAATAACATACTTAGGTACTAATAGTTTAAAATCACCTTCTAGGGTATTAACCTTTCATTTTGTAACATTTGGAGGTATTAACTTCTAGGGTATTAACATAGTTAGTCCCCGTGGTTTGCACAAAATAACATACTTAGGTACTAAAAGAATGTGATTTTAAACCTACAAATAACGTTAATACCTCCAAACGTTACAAAATGAAAAGTTAATACCCTAGAATGTGATTTTAAACTATTAGTACCTAAATATGTTACTTTGTGCAAACCACATGGACTAACTATGTAATTAACTCAATATATTATGAACTAGAATTAAGCACACGTTACGGCAGGGCATAAAACCGTGTAAAATACCACCAATGCCACACTATCGCCATCACCATCAACTCTGAGTCGATCTAGGACCCGCGTGTTACGAGGAACCTCTCAAAGAGAAAAAAATTTAGAACGAAAGTTAAAACAAAATTTTGCGAATAAAAAGTATAGGGGCAAAGTTGAAAGTAAAAAAAAAAATTAAGGCTACATTGCAAATAATGAAAAGTTTAGGTTAGAATTAGAAAAAACTAAATTTTTAAGTTAAAATTGTAAAAGATAAAAACTTTTGAATTTAATATAAAAAATCATTAAAAAAAACCCTCATAGCAAGAGGTATAACACCTACCTACACAAAAATGTTGCTAATTAATGATATATAAATAAGGGTCAAGTTATTCTACAAAAGCTCCTAATTGTAAGAAGTGTTAGAAAGATTTTTAGAGTGACAAGTGTCCAATAACCTAAAATTAAATTCACTACAACTTCACCCAAAACCTAAACACCCACCCCACCCACCCAAAAACCTAAACCCCCCCCCCCCCACCCAAAGACCTACCCCCCCCCCCCCAGGTCAAAAAAAAAAAAAAAAAAAAAACTATACCTCACCAAAAAACCCCCAAAAAACCTAACCCCCCACCCCCCAAAAACCTAAAAAAAAACTAACCCCCACCCCCCAAAAACCTAAAAAAACCTACCCCCCCCCAAAAAAAAAAACTAAAAAAAAAAACAAAACTCCCACCCCCACCACCACCAAAAACCTATCCCCCACCCCCTCGGCAAAAGAAAATTGGGTGGGTGATGGGGGAGGGGGAGGGGGTGGGTGGGGGTTTAGGTTTGTGGATGTTTAAGGTTTTTTTTTTGTAGTGGGTTTTTTTGGAGCCTTTATACCCTTCTTACAATTAGGAGCCTTTGTATTTGATGCTAATCCATATAAATAAATGTAGAAAAAGTATCGTATTGAGATGTGAAAATATATTTAATATTTTTATTTAGATAGTGTTTGTTATTATTTTTGTTCTTTATTTTGTTGATATTGATATAAAAATAAAGTTATTCTACAATGTTTCTTAAAATATAACAAAGCATAAAGATATAAAAGATCGCAACATATAACATAATCCCGAAAAATATAACACAATGTCGAGGAAAAAAGACAATGAGTTGCAAAAAAGACAAAATGACGCAAATAAAGAAAAGACACAACGACAAATAAAAAAATACAATGACATAAACAAAAAATCTAAAATCTACAAGCTAAATATCCAAAAGCGAAAATCTAAAATCTCATATCGTAGAGTTCGATAAGAAGGTTCCAATGTCGTTTGAATGAGGTCAATCGAAGTCGATTTTATACCTTCCTATTCTTAGGAGATTATGTATTTAAACCTTACCCTTGTTGTATATTGGTATCAAACGGACTCTGATTGACCACATTGGTTTAAATTAAATAGGTGCGATTTGAGTTTCAAATGTTCCTGTGTACAACTCGCAAATGATGTTGGATTGAAACCAATTTTGATTTTGGATTCAAGTCCACATTATATTTGGTATGCTTGTAGGTTTAAGTGGCTTGGATTTGGTTGCTAAAGATGGTGAATGATGGTCTAAGGCTACAAGGTATGGTGATGGTCCTCTAAGAGAGGATGATCCGTTACGTAGTCGCCACGTCATAGTCATCCCAAGGATACTCCATCCTCCAAAAGTAGAGGGTATGGGAGGATGGTCCTAGTCATATTCCTCCCACCATTTTTATGTTTTTCTTAATCTTCTACTTTTTTTAACATTTAAAAAATAAACTAACACAATATTTTCATTAATATTTAAAAATATTACATAAACTTAAAAAAACATAAACTTAAAAAAAAAACATGAACTTAAAAAAATTAAACTTAAAAAAACATAAACTTAAAAAACATAAACTTAAACAAATCCTAATATATTAAAGTAAGCTACTAGTCTTCGTCTTCCATGCCGTCGGGTTTGTTTTGAGCGTTGTTCCAGATGTGCTCAACCAAGTCCGCTTGTAGGTTATGATGTGTGAGCTCGTTACGTAGAGCGAACATGTTCAAGTCTTGTTGTTCCCCACTAACTGGAACAGAATTTCCAGTAGACGCGTTTTCGTCGTACTCGCATATCGCTCTACCTTCGTCTTCAATTATCATGTTATGAAGGATGATACAAGCGTACATAATGTTTCGTAACCTCTTTGGTGTAGCCGAACGTGCTGGATGTTCAATGATGTGCCATTTTTTTGTAGAACACCAAAAGCCCGTTCAATATCTTTTCTCGCACACTCTTGATACTTCGCAAACTTTTTTCTTTTGTCGTCTGTCGGGTGCGGAATAGTTTTAACGATTGTCGAATACGTTGGGTATATCCCATCGGCTAGGTAGTAACCTTACCTGTATTCCACCCCTGAAACTGTAAAGCTTGTGTCTGGACCTGTACCCGCCACTACATCGTCAAATATCTGTGACTGGTATATGATGTTAAGGTCATTCAGCGAACCAGGTAGACCAAAAAAAGCATGCCATATCCAGAGATCCTGTGACGCAACAACCTCTAGAATAATAGTCGGATGTCCATGATCTCCCCTAGTATACTGACCTTGCCAGGCAACTGGGCAGTTCTGCCATGGCCATTGCATGCAATCAATGCTTCCGAGCATTCCTGGGAAACCATGTCTCTGTTCGTGTGCTTGATATAATTTTTGAACGTCATTTGCGTTCGGTTTCTGCAGGTATCGCTTGCTATACAATTTGACAATCCATTGGCAAAACTTGTGCAAACATAGACGGGCGGTTCTATCAGACATCCGTATATACTCGTCTAATGCATCGGGTGCGTAACCGTATGTCAGTTGGCGAATGGCCGACGTACATTTTTGTAAATTACTGAAACCCCTTTGCCCCCTAGTGTCGTTTCGCAGTGTAAAAAACGGATCAGACTGGGCCATATCGCCTGCAATGCGTAAAAACAGTGGACGACTCATGCGGAAACGACGTCGAAAAATATCGGCTGGGTATACGGATTCGTCGGCAAAATAATCGGCTACTAGTTTAACGTGGCCGGCTATAAATTTAAAACGAAACATAAATGAAATTAATTATAAAATACATTTTCAAGTCTATATAAAACATAAGGAAAAAAAAAGTAAAATACCTTCTTGGTCTCGGTTATAATTTGCTCGTCTAGTTAGCCGTTGGGACGACGCTTCATCACCCGCCATGAAGATCTGAGCCGCGTTCATAATCATGTTGTGCATAATATCATCCTCTTCCGAAGATGATGAATACCACGTAGACGAAGACGATGAAGACATGGAAGAAATTGAAGAAATAGAAGAAGGTGAATCCATGATAATTTTTGATAGAGAGATGGGGTGCTAGCGGGTAAAAAATGGTATAAAATTAGATGAATTTTTATAAAAAGGGAAGAGGGGTTATAAAATGTGAGAGAGATATAAGATTGTAGTGGGTGAAAAGTTGTGGAAAAAGGTGTAAAAGAGGTGAGTATTTATAAAAATGGAAGTGAATTGGGTGAATATTTAAAATATAGCCGTTATTATAATTATTAATTATGAATTTGATTTTTTTTTTTTTAAACGGTCATCTTCAACTTGGGGCCCACTTATTTTGTCTTCACATGTGCGTCGCCAACGTCCATTTTCAGACGGAAAAGACGGGGACGGAGGGGGGCGGGCCGGTGTAGCACCCGGCGACGGACCGGGACGGTAGGGGGACGACCCCATATCGTGTAGCCGATGGTGAGTGGTGACCGATGGTGGCATAATGGTCAACTAGAGGTCAACTATCTTCAAAAACGCTTAAAACATTCATACTAGGATATTTAAGATGATAAACTCCAATTTGGTATATAGGTTGGGGTTCTAGAGTGAACACTAGTGTATTTGCGAACTGAGTGAACAAATCCTGGCCATTGATCTACACACGTGTATGGCCATGATCTCATCATCAAATCGTAAAATACACTTATGTATTTCAACATCAAATCCTTGTCATTGATCTACACACGTGTATGTCCAGAATTAGTTCACTCAGTTCGCAAGCTACACTAGTGTTCACTCTTGAACCTAATCCTTGGTATATAACCATATAAAATTTATATGATAAAAAACTGTACGGTTTAAGATAACCTCATAGGAAACACAGTTATTAAATTATTAAGTTATGGAACATGCTATAGAAACATCGGCTATGAACAGATAAAAAATGTTGCGTTCATAAATAAAGTCCGACATCAACTATCACCTAAGGGTTTTAGGTGCATTGACCTTGGATAAGAGCACATTTAGGTAGGGGAAACGTTAGGATACGTGATGACCTATGAAATATAACCTGCGTAACAAAAATTTAAAGCCTTTTAAAACTGAAAATATTGATTGATAAGTAAGTTAAATGTTATAATTTCAATATAAATAACATTGGCGGAGCTTGACCAAACATTCCGTGGGGGTGGGGGGGGGGGGTCATGGGACCCAATTTGTATATTATATAAATATTTATGCAAAATAATTAGCGGGGGGATTCTTTATAATTTTGAAATTTTTTGATGAAAAATCAGAAATTTTATACTTTTGACTGAAACATTGGGGGCAGATGCACCCCCGAGTATTAACTAAGCTACGCCCCTAAATAACAACAAGAGTTAAATGCTTGGTTGGTCCCTGTGGTTTTCAAAAATTTCACACTTGGTCCTAGTGGTTTACTAAGTACACTCGTGGTCCCAAAACTTGTCAAAAGTGCATTCTCTTGGTCCCCAGCCCTAACTTCAGTTAACTTTCTCTGCTAAGTCCATGTTAAATGACAAAATTGCTCTCATCCACCACCACCACTATCAAAACCATCTCATCTCCTCCACCTAATACCCACTACCACCACCACCATCAAATCCTCAAATTCCGCACCGGTGTACAAAATTCCGAAATGTTCCCGTAAACCTGCAATTTTCTTATCTCTTCTACACAAAACAAATCTTTAATTATCTGCTCTACACAAAACAGTCTTTACCGTTGATAGTTGGTTTTTTTCTTTTTCCTTTGAAAATACACCTGCAACTTCAAATAATATCACTAATTCAACAAGATTCAGTTGTCACTATTTCCTTTTCAACACTCAAAAAAATCAGCCGCTAATCAACAACAATTCTACTTCCTTCTCCTACAATCTAATCTTCACTCTTCTTATACCTCAGCCACACATCAACATCCAATAGTATGAAATCCAGATGTTTCGAAATCTCACAGTTACAAACAACTCAATCCGTAAAATTAACTTTCGAATCAGATCTTGTCTACTACTTTTTCGTATCTTTTTCACACTATACCAAAGAACAACAATATCAAGATCTGTGAGAAAAAAACTGTTGATCTTTAAAGAAAACGAGATTGATGAAAAGTGACTGAAATTTTTCGAATCTTTAGCCAATTCAACAAAAACGAAAACCGATACCTAGGCTTTGAGGCGTCATTTTTGTGCACGGCGGAGGTGAGATGGTGGCGGATTTCCGGTGCAGAGTCTGACAATGTGGGGATGGAGGTAAGAAGTGGCGAAGGTGAGATGGTGGTGGTGGGTGAGATGGTGGCGGAGGTGAGATGGTGGCGGCTGTGCTTCTTGTTTGAGAAGAGAGAGACCTGAAGATGGGTGTGTGGCTGCCATCGAAGAAGAGCAGAGGGAATCAGGGGTGGGTGAGATGGTAGGGATTAATAAGCAAGGGTATTCAGGTCGTTTAACATGGACTTAAGAGAGAAAGTTAACTGAAGTTAGGGCTGGGGACCAAGAGAGTGCACTTTTGACAAGTTTTGGGACCACGAGTGTAATTAGTAAACCACTAGGACCAAGTGTGAAATTTTTGAAAACCACAGAGACCAACCAAGCATTTAACTCTAACAACAACTATAACTTCTTTAGAATAGAATTACTTAATTACCAAAGTGAAATTATATGTGAAACATTTGGCATAAAACCACACTTAGGGCACAGGATGTGGCATAACGCCACTCCACCACATCAACATTTTAGGCGCCCCATAGTGCCCTCCCCCACCCCATGCCGCCATACAGGGGGCGCTATACGCATCTCGCTAGCGTGCTAACAGATGAAATAACGGAAGAATGTGGAACCCATTTCTTTTCCACCAATCAAATTCTTCTTTATTTGATTTTCTTTTTCTTTTTTTATATTGTATAAAAGGGCTTTAAACTATTGCAAGGATGTTAAAGGAAGGGGCATTAAAGCCCCTCATATGATGTGGCGTCTACGTGAAGCTGATGTGGCGTGAAAAAGGTAATACCACACCCTACACCCTTACAATTATATGATTGATTATGAAGCAATAAATATTGATCCTAGTATTTTCATAACTTAGTTGCGTGAAAGATATCACTTTCTGCCGTCTATATATCTAATCAAACGCGTATTCATAAATGAACAAAAACAAAACCATAAAGTATGTTTCCTTGAAATTGTCTCTAACTGTTGACAACTTCAAAGTTTTGTCATTAAATTCAATCAAACCTCAACATAATAATGCACTTAAACACCGATCAGTGTCTTTCAATTGCATGTTATTAGTTACAGAATAAAGAGGGTTGGGGTTCTAATTTGTCTTCCAAACATTATGTCAAGCGATCAAGGCAGTACGGACGGTGCCATTGTTGCTGTAGCTCTAGTTGGTAAGTTCTTCAATTATATAATTTACAATAGCTTCTTGAAGCTAATGGTTTAGTTTCCTGTTGCAGTTGTTTTTGTAAAGATAGGCATCGTTATATGCGTATGTAGACATTTCAGCAAAAGAAGATCTAGTGTGCAAGCGCAGTCGCAGCCATTCAATGATGACTCTCGCTTTATTCCGCTCGCCATGGTCAAGTTCCTGGATGATATGGAAAGAGAGAAACCCATTCGGTTCACTGCTCAACAACTAAGACTAGCCACTGATAACTTCACCTATGTACTGGGTTCAGGTGGGTTCGGGACGGTTTACAAGGGAATCTTTAGCAACGGCACGACTGCAGCTGTGAAAGTACTTTATGGGAACTCGGACAAGAAGATTGAGGAACAATTCATGGCTGAAGTAAGCACCATGGGAAGAACCCACCACTATAATCTCGTTAAGCTTTATGGGTTTTGCTTTGAGTCGAGTTTAAGAGCTCTTGTCTACGAGTTTATGGTCAATGGCTCGTTGGACTACCACTTGTTTAAAGCCAACAAAAGGGATATGATAGGGTTTGAGAAGCTCCATGAGATTGCATTGGGAACCGGAAGAGGCATCGCTTACTTGCACGAAGAATGTCCGCAAAGAATAGTTCACTATGATATTAAACCGGGGAACATACTCTTGGATTCAAACTTTTGCGCAAAAGTAGCCGATTTTGGTTTGGCCAAACTTTGCAACAGGGATAACACCCATATAACCATGACAGGAGGACGAGGTACCCCTGGTTACGCTGCTCCCGAGCTTTGGATGCCTCTTCCAGTTACACACAAATGTGATGTTTATAGTTATGGTATGTTACTTTTTGAGATCATAGGGAGGAGGAGGAACATGGACGTGACTCTAGGTGATAGCCAACAATGGTTCCCGATATGGGCATGGGGTAAATATGAAAAGAAACAATTGACGGATTTGATGATAGTTTGTGGGATTGAAGAGAAGGATCAAGAAGCGGCGGAGAGAATGGTTAAGGTGGCTCTTTGTTGCGTTCAATACAGGCCCGAGACTAGACCAGTGATGAGCATCGTTGTGAAAATGTTGGAGGGTGCGTTAGAGATTCCGGAGCCTTTAAATCCATTTTCGCATTTGTTTTCAGGGGTCGATGAGACGGGTAACTCCTTGGCTCGTATCGCGTGGAATGTTGGTGGTTCTGATTGGTCGTCATCCGACGTAGTCACCAAATCTACGGTGGTAACAGGGACACCAATCATGAAGAGACATGAGATCACAATGGCATCGATGTAATCACAAGGAGTGATGGTTACTTTTTATACGTTGCTACTTGTTTGAATATAAATGTTATCATTGTGTATAGTGAAGATTCAATACCGTCGTGTGTGTTTAGTAGTAATATTGTTTTTGTCTAAACATGGCTCGGGTACAACCTAGGTTATATCAATGACAAGTTTATAAAACCATGTACATTGATATTTATATCATGTGTTTTAAACAAAAATCTAATAACATAAATAACGGATTTAAAAACCCGGTTTGAGTTCCGTTTCCTATCATGAAATGTATAAACAAAAATGAGCGTGGTACTAGAGGAGCACATATCAGGTATTTTTAATAATTGGTTCCGGGTATTGACTAAAAGGGTAAAATCGGGTACTGTTATACCCGGTTTCAGTTTCGGTTCTGGTTATTGGCTTAAAAAACCATACCCTATGTACCGGTTCGGGTATGTAACCGGTTCTTCCGGTTCCCGGGTATTATAATACCCTATTTTCAGGTATGAAAAAAACTTGTTCAGTATGCAAAAAACACCAATTTTGAGGCTGCAACTTTTTTGTTACAAATATATTTTTTTTGCCTAAAAACCATAAAAAAGCAGCATAGTAATTAGAAACTTCAAATATTACAAAGATATAAAACATAAAAACATAAAAATAAAGGTTTATATATATATATATATATATATATATATATATATATATATATATATATATAGGACGATGTTAGACAGAAAACCCTACTGAGGTAGAAAACTCTGGAAACCCAAATCTCCCCCCATTTTTACCCAACCTCCCGACATTTTTTTTTTATGAAAAAAATAACACATGTAATATACATGTTTTAGAGTGTTTTGGGCCAAAAAAAAACAAAAAAGCGCCGAAGGGATTTTTTTTTTTAAAAAAATAAACAAATTTCAGTGCCTAACATGTGTTAGGCACAAAAGACAGAAATTGCTGAATTTTTTTTTTAAATTATCCCTTCGGCGCTTTTTTGATTTTTTTGGCCCAAAAGTCTTAAAAACATGTATATTATATGTGTTATTTTTTTCAAAAAAAAATGTCGGGAGGTTAGGTTTTCTAGGGTTTTTTATATAGATAGGGTTTTCTATCTAGCCCTATATATATATATATATATATATATATATATATATATATATATATATATATATATATATTTAATTGAAGGAACTAGAAAAAAACATATATATTTTGGATAATCCAGTTTGGGTATTGGGAAAACCCGGTTCCGGGTATTGAATTGGAACTGGTTATCGGAAATATATTCGGGTACAAATCAGTTCCGGTTCCGGGTTTGGTATTTTTTCCTAAAATGTATACCCTATGCGTACCCGACGGGTAGGGTCGGTTCCGAGTTTGGTTCCTAAATACCCGGTTATAAAAGTACCCGGTTCCGGGTTTTTTTTCCAGGTATGATTCCGGTTTTTTTGTGCACATCTACGCCCTAATCCACCAACCAAGTCCAAAACTGGACTACTAATTCCAGATTCCCCCCCCCCCCCCCCCCCCCCGGAGATGATGACGTGGGCTAGTCCGGTTTGGTGCACCGAACTAGTCCAAAACCTTACATGTGGACCTCATTTATTTTAAACCAATTTAAAAATTAAAAAAAAAACTTTATGCATTAAATTAAAAAAAATTCTTAAAATTATTTAAATTAATGACAGAAAAATATAAATTGAAAGAAACATAAATTATAAAAACAAATATATAAAATAAAAATAATACAAACTAAAAAAACAAATTTATTAAAAATTAAAAGCATTTCACAAACTAATAATTAAACCTAAACAAACTAAATAATTAAACTTAAATAAACTACATAACTAATCTGATCATCAACCTCTAAACCGTCAGAATCGGCATCTGTTTCAAAAATATAGGTGTTGCGAAACGTTGGAAAAATTACATATTCTTTTATTAGTATTATATTTTGAATTTATTATTAAATACTTATACTAGATAATGAAATAATAAGAAATAATGTAAAATAATTAATAACTAAATAAATTTTTATAGGTTAGATAAATAAAATATAAATAGTTTAAATAAAAAGAAAAGTAGATGATGAGGAGAAAGTTTATAATGGTTTAGTATTGGAGAAAAAGTAGGTTTGGAATGATGTGGCATGTTGATGTAACATGTCCGGATTTTAGACCAAGTCCAGCGTTGTGGATACTCTAATTGTGACGTGTCAATTGTGTATGAATAACTTTTTTAACAGTAGTGTGTAGATCATGTAGGATAAATACACCACAATCAAGAGTCTGCAAGATTTGAACCTTCAACCTTTTGGTTATCAGGTACACATCTGTAATGCCCCAAAATATAATTATGCACATTTATATATTATTATAGTACAAGTAAATAATTAGGAGTATGGGTCTAGTTAGAATGTAAATCTAAAACTTAAACTTAAAAGAATGATATTTAGCCAATTAAAAAAATAAATGTTCATACTTGAGGGGCCAAATGTGGAAGGAATGAAAGTTAATTTATTAACACAATTAAAAAAACACCACACACTAGGAGCAAGAGAGGGAGAGGGAAAACCCTCATCTTCATAAAATCCAGAAATTAGAAGGGAAATCACGGCTAATTCCATTGCATGAACATTTAAATTCGGTCATCCAAACTATTCTAACAAGAGGTAAGTTGAATTTTATGATTTGATGAACTCTCATAAGTGGTGTAACGACCACCTAATTACTACTCGACTTTAATAATAATTCATAGGATTTTATATAAAAAGTGTCTTAACTAAAACATAAGTTACCAAAACAAAGTTCTAAGTAACCATATACTAGTCAACTACCTACTAGCTTAAACATTCATGACATGATTAGCAAATTGTTTAAATCCAAAAACATTGTCTAATAAATTTATGATAACGCGGAAGCTTCAAAAGTTGTGTTCGGTTCTTCAAAACTTGCTTGATCGCCATCCGTAAAGTCCCCATTATCACCTAAAGTAAAAAACCATTCAAAATGTTAGTTTTGACATTGAATTAGATCATATAAACAAGTTCTAGCATCGAATCTTGAAAATAAAATAAAATAAAAATTTAAAAGTTCTCCTGTCGCGTGTCGCGAAGGACCTTTGCATGGCGCGGGTGCCCCCGCGTGTCGCGCCAGTGCCCTATGTTCCCCTCGCGTGGCGCGGGGGAATACGTTTTCCAGCAGGTCCAGAAACTGGACCTGCATATTTGCCCAGCTCCGGAAATTCACAAATCCAACTTTAAATACTCATAACTTTTTGCTGGGTTGTCCGTTTTAGGTGATTCTTTTTCCTATACGTCTGTAAATTCATTACCAACGTGCCTATTACAATTATCATACCGAAAATTTGATTTACGGGTCGAACGACTAAAAGTCACTATGCATTTATTCGACCCACTCTAACTACACCCATTTTACTACCGTTTCACTAGTAAGCCTATGGCGCCTTATACCCATCATCCGGGACTTATCATCACCCGCATTTCCTTACCAATCCCATGGTTTAATGCTCTTGTGAATGTTATCGCCATTGCTAACTATTAAAATACTAATACAACAATATACACTATTATTCGACCCGTTGGCTCATCTTATGGAATCCTCCAATATGATGACTACCAAACGGTTTCTTGCTAACTCTAATCCTATGAATTCAAGTAACGATCATGGTCGCTATAATCAATGCAACTGTTATTCTACAATGCGACTATACATAATTTAACAACAATTCACTTAATGTAACGAGTTAAGTTACATACCTTCAATGCACGCCCTTCAAACGCAAGTCACCACCGGCTTGTCCGCTCGACGCTCCGGTATCTTTTCCTATAGAGTTCAACCATAACATGTTTAGAACCCCTTTTTGATCATATATCACATAATTTTCCGAAACATCACAATTACGCGGTTTAACTTTAAATTTCAGTTTTAAGCCTTCTTTGAGACAATTATACAAACACTTTAAGGGCAACAATTTACTTAATGTATTAACAAGTTCATAACTTGTCATGAAGCCCTAAATTTTCATCAATCAAACCATCTAACATAAATATAAATCTCTAGAATTCTGAAATCACTTCATACATGTCAAATTTCACTAGAACAACCCCCAATTTCCTAGGGTTTATCAAGTTTTACTCCACCCACTAACCACCTACAATGGTGTTTCATGAATTTTGCTAGAACTAAGTATGATTTCAACATGTATTTGTCTAGGGTTTACTCCTAGACATTTCAATGTTCCTATTTCATCTATATATCACACATGCATCCACAAATTTCGAATTCCCTAAATTCATGAGAATTTCAAGTAGAGAATTTTTATCAAATTTTACATACCTTATGATCTCCTTGCAATGGGGATCACTAATCTATGCTTGATTTTCGTTTTGGACTTGATTTGATCCTTCAATTTGGAGGTTTTAACAAGAACTAGGGTTTTAGGGAGCTTGGGATCGCCCCCTGCTTCTGATTGATCTCAGCAACACACAAACAAGTGTGTTTTGAGTTTAATTTTTTTGTTTTATTAATTTTAGTTTTCATTTAACCACTTTTGGCCCCTCAACTTTCATTCTTTATTTGTTTTAACTCTTTAACTACTCACAACTCATTCTCTAACTAGGTTAATGTCATTCCTAGTTAGTTTATTTTTCTTATTTATTCACAACGTTATTGTTTTATAAGAATTTGTATTTTCGGGGTGTTACAAGTCCACCCCCCTTAAAAAGGGTTTTGTCCCCGAAACCAGAGTACATACCGAATAGTGTAGGGTAGAGACGTCGCATCTCCTCTTCGGACTCCCATGTAGTGTCCGAACCTTTCCTATGCTCCCACTTGATCTTGACTTGATCGATTTGTTTATTTCGCAAGTGCTTAACCTTTTGATCTAAAATCTCCAATGGCCTTACCGCATAATTCAGGCTATCATCCACCTCGATATCATCGTAATGGATATAAGCTGTTTCCTCCGGTAGACATTTTCGTAGCTGTGATACATGAAACGTGCCATGTATTCCACTCAACTCTTCCGGTAGATCGAGACGATAGGCTACCTTGCCAACCCGTTCAATGATTTTAAATGGCCCAATAAACCTTGGGCTTAGTTTCCCTCTTTTTCTGAATCTGATAACCCCCTTCCATGGGGAAACCTTTAACATAACCACGTCGCCTATCTGAAATTCAATCGGTCTTCGTCTTCTATCGGCATAAGACTTTTGCCTATCTTGGGCTGCTTTCAAACGGGCTCGTACCACTTCAATTTTCTCATTAGTGGCCTGAATTATGTCTTTATGTGCCAATTCACGCGGACCCACTTCACCCCAACACGCCGGGGTTCTACACTTTCTACCATATAGCATCTCGTAAGGTGCCATGCCGATACTCGAATAGTAACTATTGTTATACGAAAATTCGGCCAAGGGTAGATAAACATCCCAACTTCTATCGAAGTTGATGATACATGCCCGTAACATATCCTCTAGCGTCTGTATTGTCCTTTCACTCTGCCCATCCGTCTGAGGATGGTAGGCGGTGCTAATGAAGAGTTTCGTTCCCATTTGTTCTTGAAATTCTCGCCAAAAATTTGAAGTAAACCGGGTAGCTCTATACCGACACAATGGATAACGGTACTCCGTGACTCGCCACTATTTCATTTGTGAGTTAATTACACAAATGGGTCCTGTGGTTTATACATAATTTCGTCTTTGGGTACTAACTTCTTTTTTTAACAGTTTTAGGTTCTATGGTTTCAATTTTGTAACAACTTTGGGCACTAACACCAAAATTAGTTAATTTTCCGAAGTGTATGTTTCTCGTATAGGAATAAAATTTGCACTCTTCGTCAATCTATCCACAATCACCCATATAGCATCGAATCCCCGAATCGTTTTAGGTAGTTTGGTCAATAGGTCCACAGTGATATGTTCCCATTTCCAAACTGGGATCTCCAAAGGTTGCAATTTTCCATATGGTTTCTGATGTTCCGCTTTGACTTGTAAACAAGTCAAGCACTTCTCCACGTATTTTACTACATCCCTCTTCATTCCGAGCCACCAATAGTTTTGTTTCAGATCGTTGTACATCTTGGTCGTGCCCGGATGAATAGAATATCGGGATTTATGAGCTTCATTGAGTAGGAGTGTCTTAACCCCACAAGAATTTGGAACCCATATTCTCCCGAATCGAGTCTTCAACCCGTTCTTTCCATCCGACAAATCTTTTAACTGGCCGATTATTCTTTCCTTCTTCCAGTTCTCCTTTTTCACTGCTTCTACTTGCGCTTCTCGGATACGTTCAAGTATACTCGAGGTCACCACAAGCTGCATCGACCTTACTCGTATTGGGACATAGTCCGCTTTTCTGCTCAGAGCATCCGCCACCACATTTGCCTTTCCGGGATGGTAGTGTATTTCACAGTCGAAATCCTTCACCGTTTCTAACCATTGCCTTTGTCGCATATTTTACTCCTTCTGATCGAAGAAGTATTTTAAGCTCTTGTGATCGGTGAATATGGTGCACTTTACCCCATATAAATAGTGCCTCCATATTTTTAACGCAAACACCACCGCAACCAATTCGAGGTCATGCGTGGGATCTTTCTTTTCATGTATCTTCAATTGCCTCGAGGCATAAGCTATAACTTTGCCCCGTTGCATCAAAACCCATCCGAGCCCCGATAGTGAGGCATCCGAATATACCACTAAATCTTCGACCCCGTCCGGCAACGTTAATACCGGAGCTTGAGTTAACTTCTCTTTTAGAGTTTGGAATGCTCTTTCTTGTTCGACACCCCAAATAAGTTTCTCCTCTTTCCGAGTTAACTTAGTTAATGGCGATGCAATCTTGGAGAAATCTTGAATAAACCTCCTGTAATATCCCGCAAGCCCTAAGAAACTTCTAATTTCCGAGGGGTTCTTCGGGGGATTCTGTCACACCCCCAAAATACCACATGCAGAAACCCCCGCGAGGCGTGTGACGTACCAGGATCCAAGCCACCAATCACAATGAACTCATAATTATATATTTAAATAAGACTTTCATTCATTTCATAAAGTGCTACAAAACATTACATATCATTTATTGTATACAGCGGAAGCAAAACTCATTTGTTATACGTTTCATAACCCAAGAGTACATAAACCATTTAGCTTGTGTTGCGAATTCATGTGACCCGACCCATGACTACTCCTGCATCCTAGACAACAAGTCCCAATGATAAATACCTATAGACCTGCAAGCATGCAGACAAGTGTGTCAGACGACGCTGGTGAGTTCAAAGTTTTGTTAACGTTTTTAGTTACTAGATTAAAACGTTTCACAGATTCGATGAGTTGATTTGATGTTGTTATTAACTCGATTACCGCAATGGCTACATGATGAATTTGCCTAACCCCAATGTCTCTATCAAAACATTGGCCATGCTTTAAGGTAATTAGTTCACGCCCGTCCTCCCCGGTACGGTGTGAGGGTGCCAAACCTAATAGCGCTCTCAACTAATAACCTCGTTGCCTCCCCGGCAACTGTCGGTAAATGTAGGGGTCTTATATGATAGAAACTGAGTATAATAACAAACATCCCAATAAACTAGTGTTCCTCCCCGGGACGTTACCCGATATCCCTCCTCGGGATGCATGCTTGGAAAAAGAGCAGTGAACTCACCTTGTTTGCTCGGTTTGATATTATACTTCAAGTGTTCATTAACTGCTAGGTCCGTTACACTCAACCTAGTGTACAATAAATATAAGTATACGTATGAAGGGTCATGCAATACCCTAATGTCCAAACAACAGGTGTTTGTTAGTTACCAGTTAATATGTTTAGCACGCAGTACACACAGTAACACACGGTTGGATTCCTATGATAAGTTAACTCAGAATCACGCCATTATACTCGGAATATTTATTAGCATCGAAGAGACTTAACAAATCTGGATCAAACATTTATACAACCGGCCCAACATGTATTCGGCCCAAAATAAAATCACCTAAACCGTGACCCATGAATATCGTTTTAGACATCATTCAAAATTTAATTTATGAAACACGTGACACCCATAAATAAGCTTGAGCCATGTCATTATTTAATCTTTTGTTTAACAAATACAGGCTACAGCACTAATGAATTTCGAAATAGGAAGTTTTCCAAGACAAATCAGATATGTCTTGGCCAGTTATTATCACATATCATCGGCCCACTATCAGATTACTCAAGTGCCCAGTAAAACAATTATATGTATATGCGGCCCACTATTTATAAATTTCCTATATCAGTCACCAAGTTGGACATTATAGAACCCATCAATATGCAGCCTACGTATGATTTGGAGATGTGCAGTTGTCATAAATCATATTCGTTCAGGTCACACTATAAATCATAAATGAAGTCTGATGACTCTTATAATCATGGCCGACAATTATTAAAGTATTCAAGAGATTATTGGATCGAATCATTGAGTAGGCTGACAACTTATTGGGCCGCTAACCTATATCTTGATTAATGAATCTAAGTAAATCACATACACAAGGAATCAGTGGCCGACAATTTATAATGATAACACACAATTGCTTTTCCAATCTAATCATGGCCGATACCTTTTGAAACTTCACATGCAATCCTACAATTCTGATTGGACCGAGTGTTTTTGAACTGAAAATATGTTTCACGTGAACTGATATGTATGACTTTTATGATGTCACTTGAATGGGATGAATACAAAATAGGATGATATAATTGGGCCGCTGACTGATATTCACGTGAAGATAATATGACATTCTCAATACTCATCATTCACATGAAATAATTCATTTAGATAACTATTTATGCAACACTAATTCATTTACATGTCAGTTTATAATTCACATGTATTACTTCTATGATTTACAAATTTACATAATATATATCCAAGACTCCAATATCATGCAACCCTAACACAATCAACACTTAAGAACATAATCAAACATCCACCTTTATCGATCCTTAGATAATCAGACAAGGTATACACTAACCTGATAAAAGGTAGAACGGAAAGATGCTTGGAATACAAGGGCTTCAAGAGTGGAAAGAAGGCTTCTGTCGAGCTATGGAAGAGGTAGAAGAGAGAGGCAGTTAGGGTTTGTTGATTGTGGACGCTGGATTATGAAAACCACCCATAATCCTTTTTTTGTGTGTGTGCGTAAATATGATTACCTCAAACAGGCCGGCCCAACCTCCAAGTTTGTTTGGGTTGTGCTTACTTAAGCCATGCGAACAGGTCCAGGGGTGTTGGTTTGGGCAGAGCACAAGTCTACAATAAAAGGGGGTGCGAGTGTACTAGGGTGTACAGCCCCTATGCATTGTGCGGCTAAGTACTTGAAGCACCTACCTCTAAAAATCCGTAACGTTATAATAAAACAAATCACTTATTTACTTCACAACACAAACACGTAATGACATGCAAACCTATAATGTTCATGGAATACATAGACTCGCAATCATTCCTAATTACTTAAACACTTCATATAGCATAAACATAAATTACATCAAATCGCCATGCATGCAAAGAAACCAGTACAACGAACGAATCTCGAGATTACGGTTTGTCACATCATCCCCAACTTAAAGGAAATTTCGTCCCGAAATTTGATAAGTAAGCCCAGGGGAGTGAAATGCTACGACAAATTTACTGCAGATTTTCCTTAGGTGCTTACATCATCCCCAACTTGAAAGGGAATTTCGTCCCGAAATTCGCGAATGACAACAAAAGTTAGTTCAACCACCTGAACAATTGAGGATATTAGAGCTTTACAGATCTTTACGTTCCCACGTGAACCCCGGTCCACGTCTTGAGTTTCAACTCACGATTGTCATACGACTATGCTAATGAATCCTAACGTCCTGGTCCACGATTTCAATAGATTCCTCAACAACTGCAACTTTCTAACGAAGGTATCACAAATGTTTCCTCGGACAAATGCTTCAATAGCTTTGAGACATAATGACATCGTGAGCGTTACCCAATTCGTCCGGTAACTCGAGTTTGTGAACTATGTCACTGATTCGTTCCAGAAATCCAAATGTCCCAACGTGTAGGATCGTTTTCAGACCCGAACGAGTCGATCAGAAGAGTTTTTCACCAATACAAGCGGCGGAAACAAGTGTATTGATGTTATCTCAGCTGCATTCACTTTCAACTGTTGTTTTATTGATATAAAAGCCTTTTACATGCACGACAACACTTCGGCAGCACTTCGTGGCTCACCGGAAGACAATGATACAACTACTAATTGATTTCGCTCCAACAAGCCTATATATAGGCGATCATATTCCGCTTGAACACGTTTCAAGCGGAATCACAATGTTACATTTCGAGCGAAATCATTCATTACAGTTCGAGCAGAATCAGAATGATATGTGGTTTCGCTTGAAATGACAAGATGTCATTTCAAGCGGAATCACCTGCTAAAACCAATTTCTTGGACTCCGTGCTCTATTCTGTCTATATCTAATCAAGACTCGATACAAGACGTAGGCGACAGACGGATGCACCAACAAACTCCCCCTCGGATGTTGACGGAGTCTTCAGTGTCGAGTCTTCGGTTGTCAAACCTTCAGTCTTTATCAATCTTTGTGCTTTTCTCGAAGTATTCTCCATTGTAAGCATCCTTACTCAATCTCTATCTTTTCTATTCCGTAATCTCAACTTGGTAATCTGCATCTTCAAAATTCTCTCTTGATGCCTTCGGACTCCCCCTCTCAATATGCTGGGATCGTAATCTAGAAATCACAGATTCAGGATCGTTGCCTAGCTCTTATCCTACACAGATCTCTACCCAACACATAAGTTCCTCAAAGTTAAAATCTTTTAAAAATTTAGAAACCAATTTGCAAGAAACATACAAAAATGATTTATTCTTTGAAAACCATTTGTCAAATACAATCATTTTCTCATACTCTTTATCCAACCCTGTTCATCAAGTTTAGCACTTGGAATTTTGAATATTAGCTTCTCAACACCAATTATCGAAAATCTTTTTGTATTTTCGAAAAATTTATGCTAAAACACACTAAAATCTTTTTGGATTTTTTAAATGAAAATAAATGCTATTTACAAACAATATTTTTGTGAGTTCGTGCAAGAGGATCATATCAGTTTTTGAGACACATCACCAACACCGTTAAGCTTGATTTCATTTTAAGTTCTAAACAATTCACCTAGATTGTCAGTATACTGGTCCTCTTAAATTTTCACACAAAATTCAACTGTTGAGAGATACAATGTTAATGTTTTAAGAACTTAAACTTATTCGTGTGACCCACTACTTGAATATACTCCCGTATCCTGATCCCAATATTCAGTCTTACAGGTGAGTATACCTAGATGATATCTGTAAAGGAGTTAAATTGCGAGGGTCGTGAAAGCTCAGGTCGATTCTTCCGTATACGCAGAGAGATGACGGCTTCGATTTTTGGTGTGTCCCCTTTAGAGGATCTTTTATTCAACAGCAATGATTATCAATTTTATTGTTTAATCATAATTGCTGAGGGCTGTGCTTTTTTTCAAGCATTTGCAGAAGTATTATGCGGGGACTAGGTCAGAATTTCCATTCAGCAGAAGTCCCAGAATAATACCTCAGATATCACTAAGTATAAAGACCTAGTATTTCAGAAAGAGGGACCTTTCAAACAAGATTTCGGGGGTTACCCATATATCCAGGAAATGTTCCCCACGAGATAAGCAAGTTTAAATTTAGGTTTATATCTCGTTACAATATACTAAATGCGCAAAAACCTACTGACACATCCGCAGTAAGATTGTTTATCACATTTTAACTTTACATTTCTTTAGCGTGTTGTGATAGTCCACTGATGTACTATCATTTCCTCTTTTATGCAACAAAAACTCATTTTTGAATTTTTTTTTTTTATGTTTTTGGCTTTTTCAAATTTTCTAATGTTTTTGGATTTTCTGAAAATTTCTTACTCCCCCTAAAATTCAAAAACATTTAAAGAAATTTTAAAACAAACTGTACAAGAACATGACAACTGATATTGAATCGCTTCAATTCTCCATCCACTTGGCATAAACAATCAGAACTCCCCCTCACAACAAACTATTTTCCCATTATGATTTCAAAACACTTAAGTTTGTTTTAATCAAAATGATTTTTTCGGAAAATAAGTTTGTTTATCAACCACTTGTAGGTTTAGGGTCACTTCATCACTTTGTTTACCAAAACTTTTGAATAGATAGTCAAATCAAGTGCAACCTAATGACCTTGATTAACCACTTGCAAGATCAACGATCAAACATTTTCAACCAATTACCATCTGTTGGTTGAATTCTCAAGGTGCCGATTCCTACTCCACACTTACCAACCTGGGAGTTCCGGCATTCACACTTCTCAATTTTAAATTTTCAAAAACATTTTAGAATGATGCCGATTCATGCTCTGCGATTACCAACTTGGGAGCTCCGGCAAGTCAGGTTTCTATTCAACAAAGAATATATCCACCCAAGCCTGACCAGCCTTGGGTGTAACCTTTTCAGTCTCATTTGGGGTTGTATCTTTCCTTTTCAATTGATAAAATTCCTTAACTCCTTTAGCCTTCCCCTCAATCATTTTTCCAAAAATATTTTTCACAGCATGACTAAAGGCTTTTTCAATAGCCAATTTTTTCTTTTTAGGAAAGAATTGGTTTGAAATTTCAATTTTTCCAATCCAATTTTTTCTTTTTAGGAAATAATTGGTTTGAAATTTCAATTTTTTCAATCTTAGATTTCAAACTTTTAGCATTCAGTGGTGGAAATTCACATCATCCACTGGCGGAACTTTCTTCTCATCTTTCACAACAACCTGCGGCTCCTCTGATTTTATGGAATCGGATTCATCACCAGAACTGTCTCTTGATTTCTTAACAACCCATTGTTGGTTGTTAAGTTTCTCCTTCTTTTTGTAAACATTTTTCGAACACTCACCAACTTCATAAATTGAATTTTCAAAAACTTTAAGTTTGTTCGTTAGTGGTTCGACTTTCTCAACAATCTTTTCTTTCGGTTTCTCAGAAACTTCCTGTTTTGGTTTGTATGTTTTCGGACAATTCTTAGCAATATGACCAGCAGTTTTGCACTGAAAACAGGTTCTCGTTTCTGTCTTTTTCTGAACAACATTCTTCTTCAATTCCTCTTGTTTCTTGGCAAGGAATTCTTGATTTGTCTGCTTCCTGAAAGCTTGTTCTTTCTCATCTTCTGAAGATTTTCCTGAAACAAACACAGTTTTTGGTTTATAAACATTTTCATATTTATGATTTTTCGGTTGATTGAATCCAAGACCTTTCTTTTTGACATTACCATTATGGTTTGGTTTCTTTTGGAAACTATAACTACAATTGTAACCTATTTTCTTGTTAATTCTTTGTTGGTCTCTTGAAGTGTATTGTTTCGGTTTTCAAGAAAGATTTAAATCTTTTATTTCAGAAATATTAATTTCCATGATTTTGAAAACCTTTTTAATCATTTCAAGTTTAACACTTCTTATTGGAAAAATCTCATCAAAATATAATTTGTCAGAATCTTTCAAAGTATATGCTACTTTGACCGGTTCATCATTCAAATTAGATTTTGATAGCAAAAATTCTTTATCATAAACCTGTTTGTCCTTTTTGATTGTTGTCTTTGACGTATCGGACTTAGACTTTGACTTGGGTTTGGACTCCGTTTTAGACTCCTCAACGTCATATTTATCCAACACCTGATCGACAACACTTTTTATCAACTTTGACTCATGATCAGTGTCGGATGATGTGTACGTGACATCAATGTTTTCTGGCAAGTTATCTGATGGCCCAGACTCCCATTGTAAGTTAATTGCCTTTTTGACTCTTTCAAAATTTGGATTTCGAGGCGAATATCCATTTTCGACCGGGGGCGAACATCTATTGTAGACAACACTTGGTTTCTTACCAGAAATTTTCACTTCATCCTCTTCTTTTGTCTCGGACTTCTTTTCTTCCGAACTCTTCTCTACCTCAAATGTCTTCAAACTTTCCACAATTGGATAAATCCTGTCAACAACAAAAGTAGAACATGAGTAACTTTTCAGTAAATTGTTGACTCTTTCAGTTTCTATTCTTTGTGTTTCCAACTTCAATTCCAATTCAGCACACTTCTCTGTGTAGTAGTTGAGATCATCAAGTTGTCTCATGTAAGCTCCCTTGAGTGTATTCATTGCTCTATTCGACTCGGTGTACTTGTTCATTTCTCTGTTCAATGTATCATATGATTTTTTAAACCTTTTGATGTTGTGTATCAACTCGTTGTTTTGCTTGATCAAAGAATCACAATTCAAACACTTCTCTGGAACTTTGACTGCTTCAGTATCAGCTTTGATTTCAAACTCTGGAATTTCTTTTACTATTCTCACTTGAACTTCTTTTTCTCTTTTCTTCTTCTCAGCTTCAACTTTTCTCCTTTCTTCCTCTTCTTCTTCTTCTTCTTCAATACTTCTCCATTTCTCTTCTTCAGCTTGCCTAATTTTTCTGCCCAATACTCATCATAAGCATTGGCAACAAAAGCTTTAACATTTGACATCTCTTTGGCCATGAATTCTTGGTCTGGGAAATAATTATCCCAACTGAAACCTTCAAGCAACTTTTCATCGTCTTGATCTGCCAAACATACTTTGCTGTCAGTTGGAATGTATTTATCCCAACTGAATCCACCATCCTTGCCCTGATTAACCAGACATGCTCTCTTTGAATCTTCAATCACATTTCTACCATGTGCAGTTTGTGCTTGATGCGGTGCTTGTTGTTGATATGGATGTTGAGTGACTTGATGATAAATCGCCTTTTTATGGTAGTCATTGTTTCCGAAAGGGTTTTGAGCTCCACTCGCTTCTCGATTTGTGCACTCTCTCTTGAAATGCCCCTTTTCCCTGCAACGAAAACAAGTAACTTTAGATTTATCAAAACCTAAAGTTGAAATATGTGCCTCACGAAAATCATCTCTGCCTGTAATTTGTTTAAACTTTTCAGCCCGTCTCAACACACTAGCCATGCACCATTTAATATCCATCAATTCCATTTCCTCGGCATCAATTTGATCGTAATCCTCTTTCGTGAGCATTGGATTCCCGATCCTTCCTGCAACTAAGCCTCCATAAGATTCAAGCACTGTCACCAACAAAGACATGTGACTTTTAGCAACTTCCTCAGTATAATTCTGATCATTTTCAAGCTTTAAAGCAATGTTGCATTGAAGACCTTTGCCACTCTTTGTTGTAGAAAATTGTGGATCATATGTTGGAAATGAAGAAAATCCTATTGTGCTGCTTGATCCCTGAGATGAACTTTCAGAAGAACCTTTCGCATTAAAAGCAGTTTCCACCTTTGGAGAAAAATTTGTCTTTTCACTAACACCACTTTCAAAGTACAAGCCGATGTCTTGTTCTCCATCATTGTTCTTCATTCTGGCAATCTTTCTCTGCTCCATCTCTTGAGCTTCCAGATGTTTGATGAACTCACCCAGTCTTAACTTTTTATATTCTTTTCTGTTGTTTCTCAACATCATCAGATATGTACCCCAAATATCATGTGGTAACGCATCTGCAAGTTTCTCAATTAGCTCATCAGTATCCTTTTTGATGCCCAATTTTGTCATATTTCTCACCAAGTTACAATATCTTTCAATAATTTGCTTGGTGTTTTCTGATTTCAAACCCCAAAATAGATCAAATTCTTTCTTCATGAGTGACATCTTGTTTTTGAGCATATCATCACTTCCCAGAAATTTTGCTTCCAATTTAGTCCAGATCGAATACGCACTCCCATCATGTTGAAGCAAAATCAATATGTCCTCTTTAATTGCTTGCTGTAACAGACTCACCATCAATTTCTCATCTCTATACTTTTTTTCTCCTCAGCACTCATTTCTCTGATTGTCATTATCTGATTACCGTTCTTTGTTAGCCTTTCATATGGAACTTCTGTGTGTTCCCAAGCATCCAAATGATAAGCTTCAACCCAATTGCCGAAACGTTTGGACCAACCATTGTAGTCATCAATATCGAAAAGCTTAGGCAGTTTTTGTGAAGTCCCTGTTTCATTCTCAAGCAATGTACTCTGAGTGATAGTCATTGGACCAGCAAAGGCATTATTGAACTCGTTATCCATGTTTCAATTTTTCAAAGTTCACAAATTTCAATTTCAAGCGGAATAATAATGATGCTTTCAAGCGAGATCTCCTTCTGAAGCGGAATCACAAAGCTTTTCCTAGCGGAATCAGTATTTTGAGCGGAATCACTACGAAAGTTCAAGCGGAATCAACAATCAAGTTGATTCAAGCGGAATCAGTCACAATTTCAAGCGGAATCTCAGTTTGAAGCTGAATCACACCAAACTTTCAAGCGGAATCAAGTCAGAATCCAAGCGGAATCATAATGACGTCATCTTTTCCGAAAAACATTTCAAGCGGAATAACGAAAATCTCAAATTTTAGCTCGATTTTAATTGTGAAACTTTCCAGGATTTGTTAATACATGATTGCGAGTGTTTTGTGAAAATTTGAGCCAATTTTACCGTAAAAAATTTTCGATTTTAAATAAGAAGGTGTAGAAAAACAGAAAATACAACTGAAATTGCAAGAACTCTTCCTCCTGAGCTCTGATACCACTTGTAGGATCGTTTTCAGACCCGAATGAGTCGATCAGAAGAGTTTTTCACCAATACAAGCGGCAGAAACAAATGTATTGATGTTATCTCAGCTGTATTCACTTTCAACTGTTGTTTTATTGATGTAAAAGCCTTTTACATGCACGACAACACTTCGGCAGCACTTCGTGGCTCACCGGAAGACAATGATACAACTACTAACTGATTTTGCTCCAACAAGCCTATATATAGGCGATTATATTCCGCTTGAACACGTTTCAAGCAGAATCACAATGTTACATTTCGAGCGAAATCATGCATTACAGTTCGAGCGGAATCAGAATGATATGTGGTTTCGCTTGAAATGACAAGATGTCATTTCAAGCGGAATCACCTGCTAAAACCAATTTCTTGGATTCCGTGCTCTATTCTATCTATATCTAATTAAGACTCGATACAAGACGTAGGCGACAGACGGATGAACCAACACAACGTATCGTAAACTAGGCTTGCCGTGTTTTCCCATGGTGTACCGCACCCTCCCAGGGTGAGACTTTTGTTTATGGTTCGTTCGCCTATAGCGAACTCCCAGTCTTTCCTATGCTTATTAGCTTTCCTGACGTTCACGCGTTGCCGCCAAACGATTTCCGATCTAAGCAATTTTCCCAAGAGTTTCGAGTACAAGTCCTGGACCTATGATTAGGTTGTCACCCACCTTAATCCAACCAGGAGATTAACGTTACAGTTCATACCATGCCTCACACGGAGCTGTCGGAATACTAGAAGGGTAACGACTGTAGTAGAACTCAGCCAAAGTTATGTGTCCTTCCTATATTTACTTAGTCGATCACACACATGCTTGCAACATGTCCTCGAGTGTCAGTGGGGGTTCGTTTACTCAGGCCATCTGTCCTACACTGGTAAGTAATTCTCATGTCTAGACGTGAGCCAAGAGTATTGTGTAATGCATGTCATAAATCAGGTATAGATCAAAATCAGAGATAGCAGTAGTTGGCACCTCGTGCCAAAAAATCCGCTTCTCTCAGAGGAATATTCACAAGCTTGTGAAGTCTCGTCAGTCCCATCGATTGCAAGAGAGTGTACAGGTTACATGAGACAATCAACGATCATCCAGGGGATATTGTTTCCGTTCTTGGTTTTAGGTAGCCCAGTGACGAAATCCGTGGCAGTCTGTTCTCATTACCAAATGGGTATTTCTAGTTGCTGACACAAACCAGAAGGTTCTTGATATTCCACCTTGTCTTTCGCACAAGTCAAACATCGTTCGCATACCTTACTATGTGGGCCTTCATGGCCGGTTGCCAGTGCCAGGTTTGTAGATCCTAATATCTCCTATCAAAATCCAAGTGACTAGAATATCTAGGCTGGTGTTCTGTACTCAACACAAGTTCCCTTAGTTCGCTGTATAGTGAGACTCCTATTCCATCCATAGGGTAGTGGGTACCGCCCGATTTGCCAAAAGTTGCTCCTCCATGCCCCGCATGGACTCAACTCGAAAATTCTCTTCCTACAGCGCTTCGGTTCGAACAGGGCGAATCTGATCTGGTAGGCTAGAGTTGATGGTGAGCTGCAATGCTCTACGCGTTTAGGTTCAATAGTCGTATTCGCTCGAGAGTTTCATCCAGCAATGCCATCACATAATTAGCTCTCTCAAAACAAAGGTACACAGGAGGCTCTTGTGATCGGTCTAAATGGTGCAATTGGTACCGCCCAAGTAATGCCTCCATTTTAATTCCAAGGACCATGGCTTCTACCGCAGGTTATGGCTCGTGCAATTCTTCTTGTAAATCAACTACTTAAACCATCACTTTCTCATGCTGCATCGATGTGTAACTGGGACTCTGATTCGAACCCTAACGGTATACCACCAGATCGCCCGTACCCTCAGGTAAAGACGATGCTCAGTGCATTGTAGAATTTGAAATTCAGAAACTGAAAAGACGGTCTCCTGTGTTGTCTCCCACGAATACACAACACCCTGCTGTTCTGAAGAGGTAAGGGCTGCGCAATCTTCGAAAATCCTGTGATGAATCTGTGACAGTGTCTAGTGAGACCAAGAAATTTTTGTACCCCTGAAGAGGTCTTTGGTGTCGATCAGTTTCCAACAAAATGCATCTTAGCGAGATCCACGTGTATTCCCACTCCATTGGTTGCATGGTCAAAAGCATCTCTCGACTCTAAATGTGACATTTAGTAAGACTTCGCACGTAATGGCTCCTCCCTCATGAGTGCCAAAATAAGATACAGATGTCGTCCATGATGTTTCTTTCTCCTGAAATGATTCTTCACGTCATCAATAAGCATAGCCGTTTCTTGTGGTCCATAAAGCTGCTGGGGTGTTGATCATCTCAATGATTATGATGTACAAAGTCGCACTGGCCGTATTGCGTTCGATATGTCGTTATAGGAACATTCTCCTCTTGGACTTTCATCTGATCACAGCTTATTCGTTATTCAATCCTCGAATGGAAGCTTGTCCCTCGCAACTATTCGGAAGGTTGTCAATACATGGTCAAGGCAAACGGTTCTTAACTGTCACTTTGCTGAGTTCTCAATAATCAGTACACATGTCCAACGATAAGGCTTCTCCTTCCTGGTAAAACTGGGGTTCCCAACGCGAAAAGAGCTAAGTCCGACAAAACTTCTGTCCGACAATTCCTGTAGTAGATCAGACAGTTCTTGCAACCCTCCTGGTGCAAAACTGTAAGACATACAAGTAATCAAGGTTGCCTCTGGCGCAAGATCGAACTGGGATTCTGTCTAACAGTTGTGGAAGTAAACCCGAAAGTTCCTCAAGTGGCGCACCGAGAGGCATCACGAACAATTGGTGGATCCTCGATCCTCTTTTCCTTAATTTTAACACCGGTAACGGTTGCTAACGTAGTGGGGTATCCCTCCGTTGACACTTCTGGGCTTTCATTGCAGAGTTGACGCTAACCCTTGCACAATTCCGATACTTTGGAACAGATGACGATTCTCCCCTGGGGAGAGGGATACGCAAAGTTTTCTTCTCACAGGGCATGTCTGCGCGTTGTATGGATTACCAGTCCATTCTAACTACTGCATCAAACTATCGAGGATGGCAGAAACAAGATCGATGTCAAACACTCATCCCATAAGGTCGAGTTTGCATCCCAACAGGCATATGAAATTTTCAATTGTCTTGCCATCAGCCGATCCCACAACAGGTTCTAATTCGAGGAGCATCAGGGTTGAACAGAACAGAGACGATGTGACACCCCAGGAAAACCAGTAAATGACATAACTTACCTAGCTTCCTCAGTGAGTGCGTACCAAAGTTCGGGACGAAATTTCTTTTAAGTTGGGGATAATGTGACAACTCGAATTTCCAAGATTCCTATTTCGCATTTATTGCACGTTCATTGTTTGTTTAGTTATTTATTTGCATCAATAATTTGTTATGGAACTGTAACGTTTTGATACAATGAGGTGTATTGTGTGATTGTGCATGGTTATGTGTTACTTGTGAAAGCTTTGGCAAATAATGGAATATGGTGTTGAAACTGTAATAAATAATACTTAAGGGTGTTTAGGGTTGATAGTGAAACCTTAACAACTCATAACCCTAATCCCCTTCCCTAATCATTCACTAATCATTCACAAAGAATCAAAACACGTACTTTCACCTCCTCTAATCCTCTCTACAACCATCTTCTCGTCATTCTTGGATTCACAAGTCTCTTGCAACAAGTTTGATCTTCCAATCCATTTAGAATCAATCAAGGTAATTGTTTAATCATTGTTTGATGTTAATTGTTGATTGATTGATTGATGTTAAAACCCTAGTTCTTCCTGTGATAGGCTGTGATTATTGATTCTGAATTATTGTGATGACGATGACGATTAGTTGCGTAAGGATTTGTTTGTGTCGAGTACATGATATTTCTGCAATTGTGATTGATGATAGGATTGAAAGGGTTGCCAGTGTATGTAATTAGGGTTCCACGACTTGCTTAGAAAACGTAACTGATTTGATTATTTTGATTCTGTGCAATGACTGGAATTCACGCATGATTGTAAGTCAGAGTTTTGTGAATGAATGAACTTGTCTGAGTTTTATTGTATCATGCTAGTCCGACTTTTGGTTGCTTAAAAGAGTCTGAGTTTTGTGAATGATATGCTAAGGTCCGAATTTTATTAGAATGTGCTAGTTAGTCCGAGTTTTTGAGGTTTAAAGCCTTGTCCGACTTTTGTAGTGAAGCAAGGTCCAACTTTCTCATGTAACTATGGTCCGAGTTTTAATATGTTGTTAAGGGTCCGAGTTCTTTAAGATATATACATGTCCGAACTTTATTGATATAAGGGGGTCCAAGTTTTAAAAGGCTGCTTGTCCGAATTTCATATCAATGTGAGCTTTATCCGAACTTTGTATCAAGAAACCTTGGTCCGACTTTTGTATCAAATGAGAGGATCCGACTTTTGATGTGTAAGGTGTCCGAGTTTTGGGGGGGTGTTACCCCTGTCCGAGCTTGTAAAGGGGAGCCCATGGTCCGACCTTTTTGATGATGTTACTTGTCCGAGATTAATTGATCTAAGTGTGGTCCGAAATTCATGATTTTATGTTATCCAAACATGTATGTAATCCGAGTTTTTGTAAGCTTGTTTGGTCCGAATTTGTGATCATGAATTGTAAGGTCCGAACTCTTTGATGAATATACAAAATAGGGTGCATGTTAGATGTTGAATACGTTGATGATAAGTAAATGCTTTGTGTATTGGTGGAGTATAATTATTACCTTGGAAATTGTATGCATGTGAGTAATTAGAAAAGGCAGCTATTTGTATAACCCTCACCTCCATGTTATCGGCTATGATTGGTAAATTATATTTTAGGGTATTGCAAGTTATGTTGAGATTAACTCGGTCAGTTTATTAATGCAGTTAGTATATTAACTCTGTTAAGTCTATTACTTCTGTTGAGTCTGTTAGTGGATAACCTTGTCAGAATGGACTGAGAAAGCCTTTATGTGAAGCATGAATTGTGTGGATTTGATTAACTGTTACGAACTACATGATGTTAACTGTCAAATACTTTATGACATAGATTACCTGCGTATCATTACGAACATGAACTGATTTATTACACGTGCACACATTAGGACTTGACTGATTACTTGTGAGTGCGTAACATAGCATACCGAGCAAACCAAGGTGAGTTCACACAGCCAAGGCATGGGGTTCCTGGGTGGGAATGGGATTTGATGAACTATTGTACATACTCAGTTGATAGAACCTAACGATAAGAATACGACTAGACTAGTAACACTTATTGAACTGATCTTCGCACACCTGCCAAGGGTTGGCCGCGATATTATGACTGACTTCGCACACCTGCCTTTGGAAGGCTGCGAACTGAAATTTACTAATCTTTGCACACCTGCCTAGTAGGCCGCGATACAGATAAACCTAGTCTAGAATACTCGGGATGAACATCCCCTAATATCTTCGCATACCTGCCTGGAAGGCCGCGATGGAAACTAATACAATACATGACATAACGAACGAACATACTACTACTCACACTATACTATTACTGTACTGTTAACTGTGAACTCGCTCAACTAGTTGTTGATCATCTGTTACATGCCTTGCAGGTCGTTAGATACATGGAGCTTGCACAGGGAGAAGCTGGTCGTTGTGGGCTTGGATCGTGATTATCTTGTTAAACACTTATGATACTTGATACTTATTTACGATGAGTTTTATTTATACGCTTCCGCTAAATAATGATAACTTACTTATGATTTGGAACACCTTTCATATGGATTTGGTTTGGTTTAAATGACAATTTCTTTTACTATATGTATCGTTCTATATGATTGGTGGCTTGATCCTGGTCAGTCACGCTCCCAAGCGGTGATACTCCGCAGGTGGATTTTGGGGGTGTGACAGACGAAGCGATTAGCTAGTCATACTAGCTACCATGTTGCTAAAGTCCTGGCGTCGCCCACGCCAATCCTAAATGCCCTACCACGAGTACCACTTCCAGTGTTGTTATTACGGTTGCGAGGATTCCCAATGTTGTCATTATTCCCTTGGTTGTTGACATCTTGACTTAACAATAGTCAATCCTTGTCAATGTCACCTACGTTTCCATGCTGTAGACTACGATTACGAGTACCTTGATGTTGCCATGCCTATTGCCTCTAATGCCGTTGCTTGAAACGAAGCCCCACGATCTTCCACCAACAGAGTCCATCTTTTCACATTCCATGCCACGTTCTAAGGCGCTACTCATTGTGCTGGCAGTTACACATTCCACACCATGGTTAATTGTCATTGTTTATGCCCCGATTAATTCGTAAAATTTGACTCCCATAAGTCGCTGACTAGGGTTAAGGATTCGATTGAAGTCAAATCGCTGATGTTCGCTGCCAGTAATCAGGGTCGTTCTAATACTGAGGTTGGTGAGGCTCTACGCTCATCCTCTTGTCCATCATTCTTGCAAGTTAACTGGGTAACGCACGGTATGTTTCCAGGGTGTTGCAGATGTGATCGCACTTCGGGATCTAAGACATCAGTACATTGAGTTCCAACAACAAAGAGGGGTGATGGGGGGTGTATAGACCAATCATTGACGCTGCAACATCCACTCAGGGACGGTCGTACAAGAACCTAGCATCCTACACAGTTCGTTAGGCATCCAAATGGGTGTTCATACTTGATAGCATCGAGATTCGAAAGGATTCAGGAAGGAGTGAAAAGGTCATGTTCGAATAGGAGACAATCACTGCTATGACTCCTATAGACTGTTGTCTTTCACATCGATCAAATAATAGAACGGAACCCCTTTTTCACTTGTTAAGCCTCACTGGGACTCGCATGCACCTCACATTATTATTATTATGTGTGCACTCACAATAATATTGTGATTTGCATGCTCATCTCAGCTCCTCCTAACTCATGTCAAATGGTTCCTCAAACTCGAGTAGCAAACAAAGAGCATCATGAAACGTGAGTCTGAATGTTTAGGGTAATACCACCCTATCAGTCACATAACACATGCAAGTAATACATGAATTCATACTGTTGTGCTAAACGTACAATCACATACAATATCATAGGTAAGTGTTCACTAGTTATGCAATACAGTGAGTATACGAGAGACGAACCTTGCTATCTGGAGCTGAGTGTCATGGTCGTATTTACCTTTTCAGAGTTGTTCGGTTATAGTCTGGTTTTATAAAAACGTTTTAAAACCAAGTTCACTATAACCAGTGGCTCTGATACAAACTATCACACCCCCAAAATACCACATGCGGAAACCCCCGCGAGGCGTGTGACGTACCAGGATCCAAGCCACCAATCACATTGAACTCATAATTGTATTTAAATAAGACTTTCATTCATTTCATAAAGTGCTACAAAACATTACATATCATTTATTGTATACAGCGGAAGCAAAACTCATTTGTTGGACGTTTCATAACCCAAGAGTACATAAACCATTTAGCTTGTGTTGCGAATTCATGTGACCCGACCCATGACTACTCCTGCATCCCAGACAGCAAGTCCCAATGATAAATACCTATAGACCTGCAAGCATGCAGACAAGTGTGCCAGACGACGCTGGTGAGTTCAAAGTTTTGTTAACGTGTTTAGATACCAATTACCAGATTAAAACGTTTCACAGATTCGATGAGTTGATTTGATGTTGTTATTAACTCGATTACCGCAATGGCTACATGATGAATTTGCCCAACCCCATTGTCTCTATCAAAACATTGGTCATGCTTTAAGGTAATTAGTTCACGCCCGTCCTCCCTGGTACGGTGTGAGGGTGCCAAACCTAATAGCGCTATCAACTAATAACCTCGTTGCCTCCCCGGCAACTGTCGGTAGATGTAAGGGGTCTTATATGATAGAAACTGGGTATAATAACAAACATCCCAATAAACTAGCGTTCCTCCCCGGAACGTTACCCGATATCCCTCCCCGGGATGCATGCTTGGAAAAAGAGAAGTGAACTCACCTTGGTTTGCTCGGTTTGATATTATACTTCTAGTGTTCATTAACTGCTAGGCCAGTTACACTCAACCTAGTGTACAATAAATATAAGTATACGTATGAAGGGTCATGCAATACCCTAATGTCCAAATAAGTTTTTTTTTTGTTACCAGTTAATATGTTTAGCACGCAGTACACACAGTAACACACTGTTGGATTCCTATGATAAGTTAACTCAGAATCACGCCATTATACTCGGGATATTTATTAGCATAGAAGAGACTTAACAAATCTGGATCAAACATTTATACACCCGGCCCAACATGTATTCGGCCCAAAATAAAATCACCTAAACCGTGACCCATGAATATCATTTTAGACATCATTCAAAATTTAATTTATGAAACACGTGACATCCATAAATAAGCTTGAGCTATGTCATTGTTTAATCTTTTGTTTAACAAATACAGGCTACAACACTAATGAATTTCGAAATAGGAAGTTTTCCAAGACAAATCTGATATGTCTTGGCCAATTATTATCACATATCATCGGCACACTATCAGATTACTCAACTGCCCACTAAAACAATTATATGTATATGCGGCCCACTATTTATAAATTTCCAATATCAGTCACCAAGTTGGACATTATAGAACCCATCAATATGCAGCCTACTTATGATTAGGAGATGTGCAGTTGTCATAAATCATATTCGTTCAGGTCATACTATAAATCATAAATGAAGTCTGATGACTCTTATAATCATGGCCGACAATTATTAAAGTATTCAAGAGATTATTGGACCGAATCATTGAGTGGGCTGACAACTTATTGGGCTGCTAACCTATATCTTGATTAATGAATCTAAGTAAATCACATACACAAGGAATCAGTGGCCGACAATTTATAATGATAATACACAATTGCTTTTCCAATCTAATCATGGCCGATACCTTTTGAAACTTCACATGCAATCCTACAATTCTAATTGGACCGAGTGTTTTTGAACTGAAAATATGTTTCACCTGAACTGATATGTATGACTTTTATGATGTCACTTGAATGGGATGAATACAAAATAGGATGATATAAGGCCGCTGATTGATATTCATGTGAAGATAATATGACATTCTCAATACTCATCATTCACATGAAATAATTCATTTACATAACTATTTATGCAACACTAATTCATTTACATGTCAGGTTATAATTCACATGGATTACTTATACGATTTACATATTTACATAATATATATCCAAGACTCCACTATCATGCAACCCTAACACAATCAACACTTAAGAACATAATCAAACATCCACCTTTATCGATCCTTAGATAATCAGACAAGGTACACACTAACCTGATAAAAGGTAGAATGGAAAGATGCTTGGAATACAAGGGCTTCAAGTGTGGAAAGAAGGCTTCTGTCGAGCTACGGAAGAGGTAGAAGAGAGAGGCAGTTAGGGTTTGTTGATTGTGGACGCTGGATTATGAAAACCACCCATAATCCTTTTTTTTGTGTGTGTGCGTAAATATGATTACCACAAACAGGCCGGCCGAACTTCCAAGTTTGTTTGGGATGTGCTTACTTAAGCCATGCGAACAGGTCCAGGGGTGTTGGTTTGGGCCGAGTACAAGTCTACAATAACAGGGGGTGCGAGTGTAGTAGGGTGTACGGCCCCTATGCATTGTGCGGCTAAGTGCTTGAAGCACCTACCTCTAAAAATCCGTAACGTTATAATAAAACCAATCACTTATTTACTTCACAACACAAACTGTCACACCCCAACCGATGGGGGAATCATCGGGGCATGGCTGAGCGAAACAGATTGTCCAGAAGTTTCCATAACAATTATCATCACTATTTAGTTTAAATAACACGTCCCATACCGTGTCCCAAATAACAAACAAATTATTACAGATAACAACTAGTCAAATATTCTGTTCCGACAACTCAGATTTAAATAAGACAAATAAATATTGTTCAAATGCTCCTAAAGACCCAGCCTGACAAGATCTACAGACAACTATGCTCTAGTTGCTCTTTCCTGACAGACAACTAGAGCATAGTTGTCTGTAGATCTTGTCAGGCTGGGTCTTTAGGAGCATTTGAACAATATTTATTTGTCTTATTTAAATCTGAGTTGTCGGAACAGAATATTTGACTAGTTGTTATTTGTAATAATTTGTTTGTTATTTGGGACACGGTATGGGGCGTGTTATTTAAACTAAATAGTGATAATAATTGTTATGGAAACTTCTGGACAATCTGTTTCACTCAGTGCCATGCCCCGATGATTCCGCCATCGGTTGGGGTGTGACAGATTGGTATCAGAGCCATAACTATAGGGAATTAGGCTAGACACGACCTAGTCCGGGTCGCTGTCTTAGAGACCTAGACTATAGTTAGGAACCAATAGACCGAGTTTAGGTGCTACATCCTGCTATTCCTCGCTATCACTGCACTCGAATTTTCAAATAAAATCAAACGATTTAGTCAAGATTAGGTGTGAAAGCCGCAAACTCTCGACTAAATTGTTTGATCAGTGCTGATTTTATCAATTTATCAATGAATTCCTTATTATTTTCGATAACAAACGAGGAGAATTATACCAAATCAGGAGTGAAATCCATATTTTGATGAATAATCTCCTCAAACTTTACCAAAACAAGGAAGAAATTGCTAAGCTAGGGGTGAAACCCGAACCTTGGGAACCTATTCCAACTTTTACTCATCTCACCAAAGCCTCGACGGACTCCAACGACCTGAACTCACGAGTATGACCTAGGGAATACGTGTTGAATGCCCAAGAATCGAGGCGGAAACGCGATCCCGAAAGTCGAATCGCTTTGGGTAGTCAATGTCTAGTAGCCGCAGACAATCCATTTCCTCGATTTTATGTGTTTCGATTCTGAGCCCGTAACTGCCGACTCTGATAATTCGTCGATTTTTATGTGTTTTATATGTCTTTACCTGTTTATGTGTTTAATTTTGATGTTCGCCGATTTTTGCTATTACTTCGATCAACACACACGACTCGTATTGCTATCCCATCTCAAAACGCTGACAAGTCGTTGAAATTCTAGACAATACTATGATACGATATACGCTATGTTGTACTCGGCATGCTATACGATTATGCGATACTACACGATATGCTATATACGAACGACGCGCGAGCTTTGAATAATAGGTTTCTGTATTTTGACTGCTTCTGTGTTTAAATGTGTGTGTGCTTCTGTGCTTAGGTGCCTCTGTGCTCTACGTGCCTACGTGCTTATGTGCTTCTGTGATTATGTGAATCTGTGAATTTGTGTTTAAGAAATTAAGTGATGCATGTTTCGACGTGTTTCTAAGCTTTAGTAAGTAGTAGATGTGTGAGGTGAGATTAGATTTGTTGTGTCTGAGACATACGACGATATCTGTTGCAGACCATGTCGACATTTGGACACCGAACCCCACTTACTCGCCAAGAGAAGAGAGACAGGCGTCTCGCTACTATCATCGCCAAGAGTGTGGCAAAAGCTGTGAGCGATGTCTTTGAAAACGCCAGCAAGTCATCTGAGGAGTCGTGAATCGATGCTCCTAAGGATGCCAACAAGACTGGTTTCAGCTTCAAACAGTTTAAAGCATGCGGACCCAAGGAATTCACCAGAGAAGATGGCCCTACCACCATGTTTCAATGGTTCGATTCGGTTGTAGTCACTCTGCGCCAAAGCGGCTGTCCTGAAAATCTCCGCACCCTCAATGCTACAGGCGTCTTCCAGTCCCGAGCTCTAGACTGGTGGACGGCCGAACGAAACAAGCGCGGAAATGATGCAGCTTATGAGCTGACTTGGGAGGAGCTAAAGGCTATTATGATGGACGAATTTTGCCCTCCCCATGAATGCCAAAAGTTGGAGGACGAGTTTTGGAACATAAAGCAGAAGGATGGAGACAACGCTGCTTTAACTGCACGCTTTAAACAACTCAGCATCATCTGTCCCGATCAGGTCAAGACGTCAGACATGGCCATCAAGAAGTACATTCGAGCTCTACCCGACTGTGTTGCCAATTTCGTTCATGCTGCCAAGCCATCGTCGATTGAAGAAACCTACCTGCTTGCCGCTGAGATCAACGACAAGCGGGTAAAGTCTGGTTTTTGGGATAAGCACACCAAGTCTCTGCACCAAGCCACCGCCACATCAACCGTCGACACCACCACTGCTCAACCCTCCAAGTCATCAAGAAGAAAGAAGAAGCACAACAACAGCTCCAACAATAAGAACTGTGTTGTGACAATGACTGCTGCTCCTCTGCAAGCCGTACCGGCTCAACAGCAGTCTCACCACCGACAAGCTCCAGTGATCAATGCACCGCCAGCTAAGCGCGCTTACACAGGTCCCCACCCGCTCTGCCCAACATGCTCATACCATCACCCGGTGGGAATCGCCTGTCGTTTCTGCGCCCACTGCAACCTCTACGGGCATTTCACTGTGAATTGTCGCTATGGTCCCCGTCAAGCCCCAGTTCAAGCTGCCGCTCATCAAACTCTACTTCCAGCCCCTCAAGGCCAACCTGCAGCTCAAGCACCCGCGGTCAATGCTCGAGTCTGCTTTACATGTGGTGATCCTAACCACTTCGCAAACATGTGCCCGAATAGGGTTGTGAAACAAGAACCTGAGCAGCAGCAGCCTCAGCAGCAACAGTAAGCAGCCCGTGCCAGAACCTTTAACATCAATGCCCGTCAGGCCCAGGCTGACAACGTGGTTAATGGTACGTTCCTTGTGAATGGTATTTATGCATCATGTTTGTTTGATACTGGAGCCGATAACTGCTTTGTGTCATTTGAATTCGAGAAGCTCCTTAGTCGTAAGTGCTCTTATCTCCCCTCGTCCTTCGAAGTCAAAGTTGCTACTGGAAGAACCGTCGCCGTTAACTCTATTCTTCGTGATTGTACCCTCGAGCTCAACAATCACCTCTTCCCAATCGACCTTATTCCGATGCAACACGGAAGTTTTGACGTCATAGTAGGCATGGATTTTCTTCGCGAAAACCATGGTGAAGTTGTGTGCTTCGAAAAGATGATTCGATTCTCGCTCACGAATGGTGATCTATTATGTGTGTACGGTGAAACAGCTTCGAAAGGTCTTACACTTATGTCATGCGTTCTAGCTAGCAAGTATCTCCGCAAGGAATACATCGCTTTCTTGGCCAACATTGTAGTAGCGGAGAAGGAAAAGAAAAAGAAGGTTGAAGTCAAAGACGTCCCAGTGGTTCGTGAATTTCCTCAGGTGTTCCCTGATGATCTTCCCGGACTACCGCCAAGTCATGATATCGACTTTCGTATTGACCTTATTCCTGGAGCTAACCCTGTTGCTAAAGCCCCTTATCGGCTCGCGCCATCCGAAATAAGGGAACTCTCAAACCAACTCAGGAGTTACTTGAAAAAGGCTTTATTCGCCCGAGCACCTCTCCATGGGGCGCGCCAGTCCTTTTCGTCAAAAAGAAGGATGGGTCGTTCAAGATGTGCATCGACTATCGGGAATTGAATAAGCTGACCATCAAGAACCGTTACCCTTTGCCTTGAATCGATGACTTATTTGATCAGCTGCAAGGTGCCAAGTGTTTCTCGAAGATTGATCTACGTTCAGGCTATCATCAATTGCGCATTCAAGAGGAAGATATACCCAAAACAGCCTTTCGCACTCGATACGGCCATTATGAGTTCGTTGTTATGCCTTTTGGTCTAACCAACGCACCCGCGGTGTTTATGGATCTGATGAATTGCGTGTGTAAGCCTTATCTTGACCGTTTCGTCATCGTGTTCATCGACGATGTCTTGATTTATTCCAAATCGAAAGCCGAACACCCGCAACATCTACGTTTGGTTCTCGAGTTACTCCAGGGGAACCAACTCTACGCCAAGTTCTCCAAGTGCGAATTCTGGTTGGAGGAGGTTCAATTTCTGGGTCACATCGTGAATAGTCAGGGTATTCATGTCGATCTCGCGAAGATTGAAGCAGTCAGAAGCTGGATTACGCCAAAGAACCCGTCTGAAGTCCGATCATTTCTTGGATTAGCGGGTTATTATCGACGATTTATCGAAGGATTCTCTAAGATCGCTATGCGGCTTACCGCTCTTACCCATAAAGACAGGTCTTTTGTTTGGGGAATTGAACAAGAGTCTGCTTTTCAAACCCTTAAGCGCAAGCTCTGCAATGCTCCTGTTCTCACGTTGCCGGACGGAAATGACGATTTCATTGTCTACTGTGATGCTTCCAACCTTGGTCTTGGCTGTGTTCTCATGCAACGAGACAAGGTTATAGCTTACGCATCTCGTCAGCTCAAAAACTACGAGAAGAACTATACAACCCATGATCTCGAGCTAGGCGCAGTTGTTTTTGCATTGAAGATTTGGCGACACTACCTGTATGGTACCAAGTGTACGATCTTCACCGATCACAGGAGTTTACAACACATCTTTAATCAGAAAGAACTTAACATGCGTCAACGCCGATGGGTAGAACTTCTTAACGATTACGACTGTGAGATTCGTTATCACCCGGGCAAGGCAAATGTTGTAGTCGACGCACTCAGCAGACGGAGTTATTTGCTCAGTATTCGCAATACCCAAGCCCAGCACAATCTCGAAGCTCTCATCCGTGAAGCCCAGCATGCTTGTTTTAATGAATGCACCTTGAAGAAGGAGAGAATCTATTACGACGGAGCTCAGCTTGTAAGCAAGGCAGATGGGATTTTCTATTATCTGGACCGAATTTGGATCCCTAAGCGGACCGATTTGCGAAAGATTATAATGAACGAAGCCCACAAGTCCCGATATTCACCCCGGTGCCGATAAAATGTACCAGGATCTTCGTTACAAGTACTGGTGGCCGGGTATGATGCGGGATATCGCTCTCTATGTTGGAAGTTGCCTGACTTGTGCGAAAGTTAAGGCTGAACATCAACGACCTTCCGGCTTACTCGAACAACCTCCAATTCCCATATGGAAGTGGGAGAGTATAGCTATGGATTTCATAACCAAACTTCCACCCACGCCATCAGGTCACGACAGCATTTGGGTTATAGTAGATCGTCTGACCAAATCAGCCCACTTTTTGCCAATACGGGAAGACTACAAGGTAGAACGACTAGCCCGAATCTACACCGACGAGATCATTTGTAATCATGGTACGCCTCGTGACATCATTTCAGACCGTGACGCTCGGCTTACTTCACGATTGTGGGAAATGTTTCAAGCGGCCCTTGGTACGTCGCTTAACCTAAGTACCGCATTCCATCCTCAAACTGACGGACAGACTGAAAGAACGATCCCTACTCTTGAAGACATGCTCCGCGCGTGTGTCATAGACTTCGGTGGTAGTTGGAACAAATACCTACCATTAGTTGAATTCTCATACAACAACAGCTATCATGCCAACATACAAATGGCACCATTCGAGGCTTTATATGGAAGAAGATGTCGTTTGCCTATTGTATGGCACGAGATCGGTCATTCGCAATTAACCGGTCCCGAGTTACTACAAGAAACGACTGACAAAATCCTCCAGATTCGCAAAAACTTGGCAAAGGCCAGGGATAGACAGAAAAGTTACGCCGATAGAAGACGCAAGCCCCTTGAATTTGACGTTGGCGACTACGTACTCCTAAAGGTATCACCTTGGAAGGGTGTAGTCAGATTCGGCAAGAAAGGGAAACTAGCGCCTCGATATGTTGGACCTTTTAAGATTCTGGAAAGGATCGGAAAAGTCGCCTACAAACTCGAACTACCGGAGGAACTCTGTAACGTCCACCCGACTTTCCATGTGTCAAACCTCCGAAAATGCCTAGCTGACCATGATCTGATTGTACCACTCGACGATCTTCATGTCAACGAAACGCTACACTTCGTGGAAAAGCCTGTCGAAATCATGGATCGCTAAACCAAGCAACTCAGACGCTCGCGCATCCCTATCGTGAAAGTCCGATGGGAGGGCCAACGGGGCGCGGAGTTCACTTGGGAACTCGAAAGCGACATGAAGGCCAAGTACCCACAGTTGTTCAAATAAAGATCTGAAGCGTCAAATTGATAATTCACGGTGCTGTGCAGCTTCGAGCCTAATTTCGGGACGAAATTCCCTAAACAAGGGGAGGCTGTAACACCCCGTGTTTTCGAATGTCAAAATCAAAGTCAAAGTCCAAGTCAACTTTGACTTTCTTTGACTACAGTTAGTCGATTTTATGCTTTATTTGTATTATGTGGAGTTAAGTGTTGTAATCAAGAAAGAATCGAAGTAATCGAATGTTTAATCGACGCGAACCGACTGACAACAGTGAATGGTAGGAAGTAACAATGCGATAAAGTTAATCAATCAGTAATCAAGCTAATCAAATCATCAATCGAACTCGAATCTCGCACTATGCGAATTTGGTGATATATTACGTGTGTGTGTGCCTTACGTGTTACCTGTGCGTGCTTATTTTATGTTTGTGTGGTATTCAATCGAATCAATCAAAACTCTAATCGAAACTCGAATCTCAAATGGAATGCAATCGAAATCAAATTACGACGAATGGTAACGTAAGGATAGGGTAAAATATAGATGATTGTATGTTAGATATAGTAGTTGGGACTGAAAGTAATTTGAATAGAAACTCTATCGTACTCGTCTCGTCTTCAATCGAAATCGAAATATCAAAAATCATCGCACCGAACACTCGAACCGGGCTGTTGATCGATCAGGCTGTCAGCCGATCGAACAGCCTAACCGATCGGACAGACTGTCCGATCGAGCAGGCTGTCCGATCGGGATGCCAGCCGATCGGCCCGCCCTTTCTTCTTTTGGAGCCTATAAATAGGGCTGTCATTGTCATTCTTTCCACTTTTGGAAACTCTCTGACCGACCAGCTCGTGCTCCCCCTTCTTTTCTCAGATTTCTTCCAAATCTGGTAAGTTTTCATCCTAAATCTTGTACTTCCTTGATCAAAACATGCTCCTACACCTTTCTATCTTTCAAATCTTGATTTCTAACCGCGAAATCACCAAGATCTAAGCATTCTTGGATGATGTCATCACGGTGTTCTACAAGAACATCATGTTCTGGCTTCAATCCACCATGAATAGCTCGGATCTAACCGATTTCCACATAAACAAACTAAGATCTATCAAAAATCTAAACATTTACATGATGTGAAGGATTGAAAGAAGGAATCTCAACTTTCTTTCAACTCTTTTACACTCAATGCCTTCAAACCGGTAGAAACGGGGCTTGAGTCAACTCACTAATCATTACAATGGTGATGTGATCCAAGATCCGGGTTCTATCTACGAGGTTCACCGACTTCGGGTTAAACTTGAAACTGCAGTTCCGAACCGTCACCGGCCGGACTTGGGTGATTCCTGTCCGAGCAGGAGGAGCAAGTAAGGACGAAGGTTTCCTGGTTAAGCTCGTTGTCAAACTACCTCGATATAACGTCAAATAATCAGAACAGCCAAGTGTTAGACGAACAGGCCGACCAGGTCAGGATGTTGGCCGAACGGCTAGGCTGTTCGAACGAATAGCCCAACCGATCGGACATGCCAACCGATCGACCAGGCCAGCCGATCGGCTAGCATGTGGCCCCACACTTTGACAACTTCATAAAGTATAGTATGGAACGAGATGATGTTCGATCGAACAGCCGTTTATCAGCGTTACTCCTCGGATCAATAGATACTATGCTTCAACACTTAGTCGATTTTCAATTCGTTGGACGTATAGGAATGCCACCCGATCGAGCATGCTGTTCGATCGAGTATGCTGTTCGATTGAGTGACATCCGTATAGGACTACTACTGAAGTTCCTAACCGATCGGTTAAGCCGACCGATCGAACAGATCGTTCGATCGATCGACCTGAAAGGTAAGAACACTTCAGTGTTCTCAAATACTACAACGAAAACTTCAAAAGTTCAAATCCTCACACACAAACACATCTCGCTCAAAGGAAGAAACAATCCACTCGAACAGTCCAACCGATCGAGCCTACCGGCCGATCGAACGGACTGTCCAAACGGATTGTCTAGCCGAGCGAACAACCCGTTCGATCGAACCAACTGTTCGATCGACCAGGATGTTCGAACCACTTCCACTTGCTTCCATTCTACGTGTTATTCATTGTTATGCTATCGAACTGTTCAGGCTAACCCTACTCTCAAGCGCTCCCTTCAATCCATCAATCAACCGCTGTGAGTATACTCGATCCCTTTTTGCTTTTAGCACTTTTGGGTGTTACATATGTTACTTATCAAAATCACTATCAAACACACTACTCAATTATTTGAACGCTAACCAACATGCATGTATTACGTGACTAAATGAATGCTCGTTGATTGTGTTTACACATGGAATGCTGTCTACCTGCCTTAACGACGTAGTACTGTAGTTTGGACTCAGCACCCGTTCACACGGGGGTTGTTATGGACAATTACTTGCATGGATTACGGTGGTAATCATGTATTGCGAACCGTCTCGGACGGTCAACCCGCAGTCATTGGTATCGATAGGTCCATGTCGATAATTAACATGCTTCGTTTTCCTCTGTGTACGTGCTGGTTATGCGGTAAACTATTCGAACTCTATATGCTATTATCAAACTTGTATGCTCACCTTTACATTATATGTATTGACTTTATTTTAACGTATGTGACAGGTGTTTAAGATGTTTGCTTGCTAGGAAAGCGAGGCTAGAATAAAGCTCTAGAGGCCCCCAACAAATAGTTGTCTATCAGGAAAGAGCAACTAGAGCATAGTTGTCTGTAGATCTTGTCAGGCTAGGTCTTTAGGAGCATTTGAACAATATTTATTTGTCTTTTTTAAATCTGAGTTTTCGAAACAGAATATTTGATTAGTGGACATGGTATGGGACGTGTTATTTAAACTAAATAGTGATGATAATTGTTATGGAAACTTCTGGACAATCTGTTTCGCTCAGTGCCATGCCCCGATGATTCCGCCATCGGTTGGGATGTGACACAAACACGTAATGACATGCAAACCTATAATGTTCATGGAATACATAGACTCGCAATCATTCCCAATTACTTAAACACTTCATATAGCATAAACATAAATTACATCAAATCACCATGCATGCAAAGAAACCAGTACAACGAATGACTCTCGAGATTACGGTTTGTCACAGATTCCACTTTGACACGGCCTCAATCTTTGACGGATCCACCAATATTCCATCGGCACTTATGATGTGGCCGAGGAATTGCACCTCTCGCAACCGGAAGGCGCACTTGGAGAATTTCGCATACAATCTTTCTTTTCTGAGTGTCTCTAACACCTCTTGTTAGTGGTGTGCATGCTCTGCTTCATTTTTCGAGTATACCAGAATATAATCGATAAATACGATTACCGATTTATCCAACATCGTCTTGCAAACTCGGTTCATGAAGTCCATGAAATCCGCGGGTGCATTTGTCAGCCCGAATGACATCACAAGGAACTCCTAATGTCCGTATCGCGTGCGGAAAGCCGTCTTCGGTACATCTTCCTCCTTGACCTTTAGTTGGTGGTACCCTGATCTAAGGTCATTTTTTAGAACCAATTCGCACCTTGTAATTGGTCGAATAAATCGTCTATTCTCGGAAGCGGGTATCGATTCTTTACCGTGAGTTTGTTTAACTCCCAGTAATCGATACACATGCGCATGCTTCCGTATTTCTTTTTCACGAATAGCACCGGTGCGCCCCAAGGAGACACACTCGGCCTTATGAATCCTTTGTCGAGCAGGTCTTGAATTTGTGACATCAATTCTTGTAATTCCGACAGTGCGAGTCGGTACGGTGCTTTAGCTACGGGTTTCGCGCCCGGAATCAATTCGCTTCCGAACTTTACTTCCCGTTCGGGCGATATCCCCGGTAAATCTTCCGGAAACACATCTTCGTAGTCCCGTACTACCGGTACATCTCCAATCTTCAGTGATCCTTTCGCGGGCTCATTCGCGTATATCATAAACGCCTTACATCCTTGCTTCATAAGGTTGTGAGCTTTCAACATCGAGCATATTATGGGCTTACCTCCTTTTTCGCCATAGATAGTGATGTGTTTTCCACTCGAAGATGTTAGCTTTATCTCCTTACGAAAACACACGACCTTTGCGTGGTGCTGAGATAGTCAATCCATCCCAACAACTACTTGAAACTCCCCCATTGACATCGGGATTAGGTCTATCAAGTATTCTTCATCATCGATGCTTAATTTGCAGCCTCGACAAATATCACAAACTATGAAACCTTTGATGTCCCTTATTTCAACTTCTAAGGGCACAGATAATTTCGTCAATACAAATGAAGGATGTCGAATAAATCCATGCGAAATGAAGGATTTATTCGCACCCGTATCAAACAATACACGTGCATGAATTGAGTTTATTGTGAATATACCTGAGACCACATCGGGTTCTGTTTTCGCTTCAGCCGCGGTAAGTTGGAAGGACCTAGCCTTCGCCTTTGGAGCTTCTGCTGGAGATTCTTTAACATCTATTTTTCCAACTAAGTCTAGGCATTCGGACTTTTTGTGGTCGGGCTGATAACATTTGTAGCAAACCGAGACTCTACCTGGGCATAGAGACGCCGTGTGCCCCGTTTTACCACATATGGGGCACGATTTGTCTTTGAACCGGCACTCTCCCTTGTGCCCTTTCCCACACACTTTACAACTTGGCGACCCGCCTTTAGCATCCACCTTCTTTCCAGATTCCACAGTTCGAACTTTCTTTGTAGGGCTTGGATTCACATCCTGTGCCCTTCGCTCGCCCCTCTCAATTTGTTTCTTCAACTCGATTTCCCGCTCCCGAGCGGTTTTGATAATCTCCGTGAGGGTTTCGTATTTTGACGGAGTCATGAACTCCCGGTATTCAGCACTCAGCATGTTGTAATAGTAGTATATCTTCTGCTCTTCAGTGGTGACCAACTCGTCACAGAATCTCAGCTTATCCATGAAGATGCCCATGATCTTATCGATTGTTTCACCCTTTTGTCTTAGCTGGATGAATTCTTCCTTGATCCTGTTAATAACCGCTTTGGGACTATGGTGTTTAAGGAACGACACCTTAAACTCATCCCAAGTCATAACCCTCGCCGCTTCGGCTCCTATTTCCTTCTTTTTATTGTCCCACCAATCTTTAGCTTGACCCCTCAACTGACCCGTTCCATAAGCAACAAAGTCACTTACGTCACAATGGGTCCTTTTAAACACTCCTTCAACATCGCTTAACCATCTCCGGCATATTATCGGGTCAACCTCCCCGTTGTAGATTGGCGGTTTACACGCCATGAACTCTTTGTACGAACATCCTTTACGTTCTCCCGATTTCTCCTTCATGAGGTTGACACTATCTTCCAACCTTTTGACTCGTTCTTTGACTAGCAATAACACCGTGTTTTGAATTTTGTCTATAAACCCGGATAGACTACCTTCAATTGCCTTCCCCACTTCTTCGGCAATTATCTCTTTCATTTGTTCGGTGCTTGTCGGCACCGGATCATAATCGTTTCTTTCCGTCATCTTGAAACTGAAATGTTTACATTAGTCATTAAACATTTCATTTATAACATAACTTTATTTGCTTTGGTTTAGCCAAGTCCGTAACTTGCTTTAACCATTCACATTTGGTGCACTTTCCGGGTTTGAGTGTGTTAACACGCTCTTCCCATGCACATTGATTCACATCTCCTTTCTTACATAAGATAAAATCTACTAAAGTATTTAATTAATTCTTACCGGACGATCGATCAAGCTTGAACCGAACACTTTGTTGACAACCTGGAGCTCTGATTACCAACTTGTAATGACAACCTAATTACTACCCAACTTTAATAATAATTCATAGGATTTTATATAAAAAGTGTCTTAATTAAAACATAAGTTACCAAAACAAAGTTCTAAGTAACCATATACTAGTCAACTACCGACTAGCTTAAACATTCATGACATGATTAGCAAATTGTTTACATCCAAAAACATTGTCTAATAAAGTTATGATAACGCGGAAGCTTCAAAAGTTGTGTTCGGTTCTTCAAAACTTGCTTGATCCCATCCGTAAAGTCCCCATTATCACCTAAAGTCAAAAACCATTCAAAATGTTAGTTTTGACATTGAATTAGATCATATAAATAAGTTCTAGCATCGAATCTTGAAAAATAAAATAAAAATCTAAAAGTTGTCCTGTCGCGTGTCGCGAAGGACCTTCGCGTGGCGCGGGTGCCCCCGCGTGTCGCGCCAGTGCCCTATGTTCCACTCGTGTGGCACTGGGGAATACGTTTTCCAGCAGGTCCAGAAACTGGACCTGCATATTTGCCCAGCTCCGGAAATTCACAAATCCAACTTTAAATACTCATAACTTTTTGCTCGGTTGTCCGTTTTAGGTGATTCTCTTTCCTATATGTCTGTAGATTCATTACCAACGTGCCTATTACAATTATCATACCGAATATTAAATTTACGGGTCGAACGACTAAAAGTCACTATGCATTTATTCGACCCACTCTAACTACATCCATTTTACTACCGTTTTACTAGTAAGCCTATGGCGCCTTATACCCATCATCCGGAACTTATCATCACCCGCATTTCCATACCAATCCCATGGTTTAATGCTCTTGTGAATGTTATCGCCATTGCTAACTATTAAAACACTAATACTACAATTTACACTATTATTCAACCCGTTGGCTCATCTTATGGAATCCTCCAATATGATGACTACCAAACGGTTTCTTGCTAACTCTAATCCAATGAATTCAAGTAACGGTCATGGTCGCTATAATCAACGCAACTTTTATTCTACAATGCGACTATACATAATTTAACAACAATTCACTTAATGTAACGAGTTAAGTTACATACCTTCAATGCACGCCCTTCAAACGCAAGTCACCACCGGCTTGTCCGCTTGACGCTCCGGTATCTTTTCCTATAGAGTTCAACCATAGCATGTTTAGAACCCCTTTTTGATCATATATCGCATAATTTGCCGAAACATCACAATTACGCGGTTTAACTTTAAATTTCAGTTTTAAGCCTTCTTTGAGACAATTATACAAACACTTTAAGGGCAGCAATTGTGACATCTGTGCTTATAATCATTGTAAACAGTTTAGTTATCAATGAAATAAAGTTATTTGATCCCAATGTTTGTTTGTTTATGTTTGGTGTTTTTCATGTTTTGACTTTTATTCAATTTCAAACTCTATATCGCTTTCTGGAGAATTATACGCAAACTGGTGCATAAACGCAATCAGTTTAATGCGAAAAATACTCCGCAACATCAATTTATGCATAACATACCTTAAATAATCTTCACATAACTTAGAAATAAGTTTTGAAGGCTTTGGTATGGCAAAATCAAGTTAATTCGCTTACAGGGACTAAAATTGACAAACTGCAAAAGTATGCCGATTTGAACTGTAACGAACATTCTGGAACATAATCATAAGTTAAACACACCCTAAATATCCTTTACATAGCTTAGAAATAGGCTTTAAGGGGTTCGGTGTGCTAAAATAAACTTTATGCTCATTCAGGGACTAAAAGCGTCAAAAAGTGCATAAGTTTGCATTTTCGCGCATAACTTACGTTCTGAATACATCCGGACATCCAAAAATTTATGCAAGCATTAAAATATTTTATTTTAGTGTTTGGCATGAGAAAAATCCATTCGTCGCGCAATTTGGATCGTTTTTCGCGCTTATACGCATTCTGTCGTAATTAAGCGAACATCGCGATCGTACGACTAAACGAACCGACATCCGGCATATTTTTGAGCATGTTTCATGTCCACAATGTTTAGGCATCATTTTAGGGCCTTAAAGTTGGCTTGACGGGCCTTAAACATGTCGGAAATGGCCTTAAAAGCATGCAAGGACTGAAACTGTCATTTGTAAAACTTGTTGCTGATCTGAGATCCCCAGGCGGGGCGCGTAAACCCCTATAGGGACCTTACACAGGCCGCGAGGCCTCCCCAGACCTGCAAAACCAGTTTACCCAGCAGTTAACAGCTGTTACACTCTCAAAAACCCATTGCAAATGGTATTTCTTAAACAATGGACTGATACTAGGGGCTCTAATAGTTTTCCAAAACAAGGGGCACACATGGACGGTTGAGATCGAAGCACGTTTTTCGATAAACGATCTTAACGGTTCTAGGAAAACTATAAATACCCCCACCCTTTTCACCCCCAACTCACTTGAATTCTGAGATTTTCTCTAAGTTGGAGTGGTTATCACTTCATACCCGAGAAATACTTGGAATTCAATCTTGCGGGGACCTTCTGTAAGTATTCTTTCGCGTATTTCATTCATTTTACCGTTAAAGTCAAACTGTGTTTGACTTTCTGCATTGACCAGTTTATGGTCAATGCAAAGTTCGTTTGAACTTCATAACGTTAGCATAATCACGATGATTATAGTCCCTAGTGACTATACCTACTGATTACCACGTTATCTAGGCTCAGTGACGAGTCGTAGTTTCGGCCAAAATGCGTTTTCTCGCGTATTTTGTAACCAAACTACTCTAGGGTATTAAAACCATTTGTTTTAATACCAAACTTGTTTTCTAACCTTACTAAACATGTTCTAGCATGTTTAGCTCGTCGCTTTTAGATTTGTGCTTGTCTAGGGTCGTAAGGTAAGCGATCTAAACAATCGCTTATACTTTCGAACCCGACCCATTTGGTTGGTCTTTACAATCCAACCAAATACTTTAGGTGACCATAGTTGTATAGGGAAAAACCCTCCGAGGTTATACCTTATGGTCACGTCGTTTAAGTAGTTGTATGATAAGTCGTTCCTATGCCTTAGGAAAATTACCAAAATGCCCTTTTTACGCTAAAATTCATCTTAAGCCTAAGTAACATAATTTTTGGTATCTAAACTGATTTAACAAGAATATTAAACATGTTGAGGCATATCTTACTTGTCATAGGGCTAGTTACGCGTTCCAAACGCGTTTTACGCGAACGACGCATTAAAGTGGCATAAGCTACGTAAACGGGTCGTAACGGGTCAAAAGCACTTAGGATAGGTTTCGTTTTAGTATATAGGCTTTGTTAAACCATATTACATAAGTTCCCACGCTTATTTGGTTTACAAACCCTCGTACTACCCGATCCTCCGATTAGGTCCGTTTATTAATGTAGATACCTATATTAGGTGCCGTTTGAATCCGTGATCTTCTAGCTTGCTTGGTGGATATCTAAAGTCTATTGAGCAATCTCAAGTGAGTACATAGTACCCCTCTTTTACTGTTTTTCAAACATTTTGGGGTGAAACACATGTGCCTACTTGTTACTTTCATGCTTTCCATGTTTTCACAACTTATGCTTGCTATGTTCATTAGTACACTTATAGTACATGATTTCATTATGTTTTGCGACGTGTGTTTACTTGACATGCTAGCACATTGTTTTACATTACATTTCTTTTGCTATGTATGTTCATTTAACATGCTAGCACATTGATTTACATGACTTTTCTGCTTTGTATGTTTACTTAGCATACTTAGTACATTGTTTTCACATAACTTGCTTACATTTGGTATAACATTTGGTTTGTTTAATGGTTCTTTATTACATTCATTAACACCGATCATGCCGTTCGGTAGTAAGTAATGGTACCATAGGACTTGACAAATCCCGTTCCTGACATCCTAGGTTTGTTTGGGTGTAAGGAATGACTGAATCCGAAAACATTTTACTTTGATAACCTTTACTCTAAGGTTATCCTGCTGTCTCAAGGCTTGGATGTATGCGTTAACTTACTACACAAATGTCTGTATCAATAAAACATGCAGTTATTTTACAAAACATAACTTTTGATTTACTTCAAATACTTGTTTTGTTAATTTTTACTTGTGGTTTAAGTAGTCTCAATTTTACTTACGACACATAACTTTTGTTTACACATTACATGACTTACACTTAACTTGGGTTATACTATGACATTTGACTATTGGTTTAAACATGAACATTATACATTGGTGGTTTGTTTGGGTGACTTGAATAACGAGACGCGTGTAATATGGTACAAGCATGGTGGATACGCCGCTGGTACTTCCTATACATAAGTGCTTGTATGATATTACATATCGTAGCGTTATTTAAGCCATTCAGTTTTGACATATTACTTTTACAACACATTTTCACTTAAACATTGTTTTACAAATAACTTGGGTTATACAAACTCTTTTTACCTGGTTACTCTTTTAACCATACGTTTTTCTTTTACATATACTTATCATCTGATTTTGCTATCGTTTTTCAAATAATTTATAAAAGAAAAACACTCAACAAGGTTCATGACTGATTTTTATTAAACGTTTTCTTTAAACTCAAGTCATGAATCCTATTTTCACAAAACCTATGTATCTCACAGGCATTTTTATGCTGAGGTACCTATTTTCACATGTGTTTCAGGAGCTAAACTGAGGACTCTTATGATGAGGGAGTTTTGTCCTCGTCATGAGCTGCGAGCGTTGGAAAGAGAATTTGATGATTTAAAACAGGAAAGTGGTGAGCACAGGGCATATACTGACAGGTATGAGGAGTTAAGCTTACTTTGCCCAACAATGGTTACCCAACTTGATAAGGCTATCGAGAGATACATCGATGGTCTACCTGACCCGTGCAAGACATAGTTACTGGTAGTAATCCTACCACTGTCCGTCAGGCAATCGAGTTATCTGCGACGTTGACTGAATCGCAGATTCGAAAGGGTAAGTTGCACAGGAAGGGTGACAAGAAGGGTAAGAAGCAGGAGTTTGACAGGAAGGATAGCAAGAAAGGTAAAAACAAGCAAGGTAAGGATGCGGGTTCCTCAAAGGGGTCTAGGAAGCGGAAGGCTTCCCAAAATTTTGCCGTTACTGCACAGACAAATCAGCCTGCGCAACCGCTTGCCAAGAAACCATACTTTGGCAATGCACCTTTGTGCAATAAGTGTAACGGTCATCATCAACCACACCACCAGTGCCGTCAATGCACCAACTATGGAAGACCTGGTCATCTTGCTGCTACATGCCGCATTCCTATCAATCAGAATCGGGCAGCTCAGAACCCGGCTCAACAAGTTGCTCAGCCTCTTGCTCGGCAACAAGGTCAAGCTGCACGACCTCACTACCCACCAGGTTCTTGTTATAACTGTGGGGATCTGACCCACTACCATAACCAATGCCCAAGATTAGTGAATGCGAACCCGGTTCAGGCTCAGGCTCGAGGACGAGCTTTCAACATGAATGCACAAGAGGCGCAAGCAGACAATGATGTGGTGAACGGTACTTTCTTTGTTGATAATCAACATGCGTCTGTTCTTTTTGATTCAGGGGCCGATAAGAGTTTTGTGTCGTTATCTTTTGAGCCTTTGCTTCGCGTGTCTAGAACGAAACTAGGTAAGCCTTTGATGGTAGAATTTGCTAGTGGTGAACCCGTTGTTCTTGATTCTGTTCTTCGCAACTGCCAATTGAACCTTAACAACCACATCTTTCCTATTGACCTCACGCCTATGCAACTTGGAAGCTTCGACATTATTGTGGGTATATATTGGTTAGCCAAGCATCGCGCAGAGGTAGTTTGTTTTGAAAAGATCGTTCGTGTTCCGCTTTCGTCAGGCGAGATTCTACAGGTTCATGGTGAGAAACCTGCTAGTAGCCTCAAGCTTATGTCTTGTTTTCAAGCTCGGAAGTATCTGCGAAAGAACTATGTGGCCTTCTTGGCACATGTTACAGCAGATAAAGACGAAGGTAAGTCTATTCGAGATATCCCTGTCGTTCGGGATTATCCGGAGCTATTTCCTAAAGAGTTACCTGGTCTACCCCCAGCACGCCAAGTCGAGTTCCGTATTGATCTTATACCTGGTGCAAATCCTATTGCCAGAGCTCCATATCGTCTTGCACCGTCCGAGATGCAAGAATTATCTAAGCAGCTTCAGGAGCTTTCTGACAAGGGCTTTATCCGTCCTAGCTTTTCACCTTAGGGTGCTCCCGTTCTTTTTGTCAAGAAGAAGGATGGATCCTTCAGAATGTGCATCGATTATCGTGAGCTGAATAAGCTTACCATCAAAAATCGATATCCCCTACCTCGCATTGATGATCTCTTTGACCAGTTACAGGGTGCTATTTGCTTTTCAAAGATCGATCTTCGTTCTAAGTATCATCAACTTCGTGTGCATGAAGAGGATATTCCCAAGACAGCATTCCGCACTCGATATGGGCATTATGAGTTCACAGTCATGCCATTCGGTTTGACCAATGCTCCTGCTGTTTTCATGGACTTAATGAATAGGGTCTGCAAGCCTTATTTGGATAAGTTCATTATCGTTTTTATTGATGACATCTTGATTTATTCCAAGACGCGAGCTGATCACGAGCAACATCTTCGTCTTACTCTGTAACTCCTGAAGAAAGCGCAACTTTTTGCCAAATTCTCCAAGTGCGAATTCTGGCTTAAGGAAGTTCAATTTTTAGGACATATTGTCAACGAACAAGGTATTCATGTAGATCCCTCCAAGATCAGTGTGATTAAGGATAGGGATACGCCTACTATTCCTACTGGGGTTCGTTCTTTTCTTGGTCTTGCGGGTTATTACCGCCGCTTCATAGAAAACTTCTCAAAGATTGCAGTTCCTCTAACTGCTCTAACTCAGAAGGACAAACCCTTTGAATGGGGTTCTAAACAAGAAGAAGCGTTCAGACCTTGAAGCAGAAGCTTTGTGATGCACCTATTCTGACTTTGCCTGAGGGCAATGATGATTTCGTCGTTTATTGCGATGCTTCGAAATTGGGTCTTGGCTGTGCTCTGATGCAAAGGAACAAAGTCATAGCCTACGCATCAAGGCAGTTGAAGGCGCATGAGAGAAACTACACCACTCATGATCTTGAGTTGGGTGCAGTTGTTTTCGCTCTCAAAATCTGGAGACACTATTTGTACGGTACAAAATGTGTGGTTTTCACTGACCACAAAAGTCTTCAGCATATCTTCAATCAGAAAGAGCTCAACATGAGGCAAAGACGTTGGGTCGAACTCCTAAACGACTATGATTGCGAAATTCGCTACCATCCTGGCAAAGCGGATGTCGTGGCTGACGCATTGAGTCGTAAGGAACATACTAAGCTTCATTGTGTTCGTGTTCAATCTGCTATTCAAGCTCAATCCGATATTCAAGCACGCATTTCTCAGGCTCAACATGCTTGTGTTTCACAAGATTTGATGGGTAAGGAATTACCCTATCACATTAAGCCTGATCTTGTGCTGAAAGATGATGGATCGTTATTATTTCATAGACCGTTTGTGGGTCCCAAGCCTAGATGACCTTCGCACTTTGCTTATGGATGAAGCCCATAAGTCTCGTTACTCTATTCATCCTGGCTCAGACAAGATGTATAAGGATCTTCGTACTCAGTATTGGTGGCCTGGTATGAAGAAAGACATTGCCTTGTACGTTTCAAAATGCCTTACTTGTCTCAAGGTTAAGGCCGAACACCAACATCCTTATGGTCTTTTGGAACAACCAGAGATTCCAGTTTGGAAATGGGAAAACATCGCTATGGATCTCATTACTAAACTTCCGCGCACTAAGAAGGGTCATGATGCCATCTGGGTAGTTGTTGATCGTCTTACTAAGTCAGCACATTTCTGGCCAATCCGTGAGGATTTTTCTGCTGAAAGGCTGGCTAAAATATACGTGGATGAAATTGTATCTCGACATGGACTTCCTTTGAACATTATTTCTGATAGAGATGCTCGCTTCTCTTCTCGTTTTTGGAGAACCATGCAATCTGCTATGGGGACCCAACTCAATCTGAGCACAGCATATCATCCACAAACAGATGGCCAAGCTGAAAGAACAATCCAGACTTTGGAGGATATGCTTAGAGCTTGTGTGATCGATTTTGGTGGTAGTTGGGATTTGCATCTTCCATTGATTGAATTCTCCTACAACAATAGTTATCACTCCAGCATCAACATGGCTCCTTTCGAGGCTCTCTATGGTCGAAAATGTCGTTCACCAGTCTACTGGAATGAGATAGGTGAGGCTCAGCTAACTGGACCTGACCTCATTCTAAAGACAACTGACAAGGTTAAGAAAGTTCGTGATAACCTACAGACAGCTCGAAGCCGTCAAAAGAGTTACGCGAACCGACGACGCAAGCCCTTGGAATTTCAAGTCGGTGATCGTGTATTACTTAAGGTCTCACATTGGAAAGGTGTGATCAGATTTGGAAAGACAGGAAAACTTGCACCTAGATATGTTGGACCATTCAAGATCGTCGAAAGAATCGGTAAGGTAGCCTACAGACTTGAATTACCTCCCGAACTTGGAAATGTTCATCCAACTTTCCACGTATCCAATCTCAAGAAGTGTCTAGCTGACGAGAACCTCCACATACCACTTGACGAGATCCGTGTTGATAAAACACTACATTTTGTTGAGAAACCTGTGGAAATTTTGGATCGTGAAGTCAAATGGCTTAAACGCAAGCGCATTCCGTTGGTTAGAGTTCGCTGGGAATCTAAACGTGGACCTGATTTTACTTGGGAACGTGAAGAACAAATGAAGGCGAAGTATCCACATCTTTTCCCACGAGTTTCCTCTAAACAAATTTCGGGATGAAATTTCCACAAATAGGGGAGACTGTGACATCTGTGCTTGTAATCATTGTAAACAGTTCAGTTATCAATGAAATAAAGTTATTTGATCCCAATGTTTGTTTGTTTATGTTTGATGTTTTTCATGTTTTGACTTTTATTCAATTTCAAACTCTATATCGCTTTCTGGTGAATTATACGCAAACTGGTGCGTAAACGCAATTAGTTTAACGCGATAAATACTCCGGAACATCAATTTATGCTTACTTCACATAACTTAGAAATAATTTTTAAGGCTTTGGTATGGCAAAATCAAGTTAATTCGCTTACAGGGACTAAAATTGACAAACTGCGAAAGTATGCCGATTTGAACTGTAACGAACATTCCGGAACATAATCATAAGTTAAACACACCCTAAATATCCTTTACATAGCTTAGAAATAGGCTTTAAGGGGTTCGGTGTGCTAAAATAAACTTTATGCTCATTCAGGGACTAAAAGCGTCAAAAAGTGCATAAGTTTGCATTTTCGCGCATAACTTACGTTCTGAATACATCCGGACATCCAAAAATTTATGCAAGCATTAAAATATTTTATTTTAGTGTTTGGCATGAGAAAAATCCATTCGTCGCGCAATTTGGATCGTTTTTCGCGCTTATGCGCATTCCGTCATAATTAAGCGAACTTCGCGATCGTACGACCAAACGAACCGACATCCGGCATATTTTTGAGCATGTTTCATGTCCACAATGTTTAGGCATCATTTTAGGGCCTTAAAGTTGGCTTGACTGGCCTTAAACATGTCGGAAATGGCCTTAAAAGCATGCATGGACTGAAACTGTCATTTGTAAAACTTGTTGCTGATCTGAGATCCCCAGGCGGGGCGCGTAAACCCCTATAGGGACCTTACGCGGGCCGCGAGGCCTCCCCAGACCTGCAAAACCAGTTTACCCAGCTGTTAACAGCTGTTACACTCTCAAAAACCCATTGCAAATGGTATTTCTTAAACAATGGACTGATACTAAGGGCTCTAATAGTTTTCCAAAACAAGGGGCACACATGGACGGTTGAGATCGAAGCATGTTTTTCGATAAACGATCTTAACGGTTCTAGGAAAACTATAAATACCCCCACCCTTTTCACCCCCAACTCACTTGAATTCTGAGACTTTCTCTAAGTTGGAGTGGTTATCACTTCATACCTGACTACCTGAGAAATACTTGGAATTCAATCTTGCGGGGACCTTCTGTAAGTATTCTTTCGCGTATTTCATTCATTTTAGCGTTAAAGTCAAACTGCGTTTACTTTCTGCATTGACCAGTTTATGGTCAACGCAAAGTTCGTTTTAACTTCATAACGTGAGCATAATCACGATGGTTATAGTCCCTAGTGACTATACCTACTGATTACCACGTTATCTAGGCTCAGTGACGAGTCGTAGTTTCGGCCAAAATGCGTTTTCTCGCGTATTTTGTAACCAAACTACTCTAGGGTATTAAAACCATTTGTTTTAATACCTAACCTGTTTTCTAACCTTACTAAACATGTTCTAGCATGTTTAGCTCGTCGCTTTTAGATTTGTGCTTGTCTAGGGTCGTAAGGTAAGCGATCTAAACAATCGCTTATACTTTCGAACCCGACCCATTTGGTTGGTCTTTACAATCCAACCAAATACTTTAGGTGACCATAGTTGTATAGGGAATAACCCTCCGAGGTTATACCTTATGGTCACGTCATTTAAGTAGTTGTATGATAAGTCGTTCCTATGCCTTAGGAAAATTACCAAAATGCCCTTTTTACGCTAAAATTCATCTTAAGCCTATGTAACATAATTTTTGGTATCTAAACTGATTTAACAAAAATATTAACATGTTGAGGCATATCTTACTTGTCATAGGGCTAGTTAGGCGTTCCAAACGCGTTTTACGCGAACGACGCGTTAAAGTGGCATAAGCTACGTAAATGGGTCGTAACGGGTCAAAAGCACTTAGGATATGTTTCATTTTAGTATATAGGCTTTGTTAAACCATATTACATAAGTTCCCACACTTATTTGGTTTACAAACCCTCGTACTACATGATCCTCCGATTTGGTCCGTTTATTAATGTAGTTACCTATATTAGGTGTTGTTTGAATCCGTGATCTTCTAGCTTGCTTGGTGGATATCTAAAGTCTATTGAGCAATCTTAAGTGAGTACATAGTACCCCTCTTTTACTGTTTTTCAAACATTTTGGGGTGAAACACATGTGCCTACTTGTTACTTTCATGCTTTCCATGTTTTCACAACTTATGCTTGCTATGTTCATTAGTACACTTATAGTACATGATTTCATTATGTTTTGCGACGTGTGTTTACTCGACATGCTAGCACATTGTTTTACATTACATTTCTTTTGCTATGTATGTTCATTTAACATGCTAACACATTGATTTACATGACTTTTCTGCTTTGTATGTTTACTTAGCATACTTAGTACATTGTTTTCACATAACTTGCTTACATTTGGTATAACATTTGGTTTGTATAACAGTTCTTTATTACATTCATTAACACCGATCATGCCGCTCGGTAGTAAGTAATGGTACCATAGGACTTGACAAATCCCGTTCCTGACATCCTAGGTTTGTTTGGGTGTAAGGAATGACTGAATCCGAAAACATTTTACTTTGATAACCTTTACTCTAAGGTTATCCTGCTGTCTCAAGGCTTGGATGTATGCGTTAACTTACTACATAAATGTCTGTATCAATAAAACATGCAGTTATTTTACAAAACATAACTTTTGATTTATTTCAAATACTTGTTTTGTTCATTTTTACTTATGGTTTAAGTAGTCTCATTTTTACTTACCATACATAACTTTTGTTTACACATTACATGACTTACACTTAACTTGGGTTATACTATGACATTTGACTATTGGTTTAAACATGAACATTATACATTGGTGGTTTGTTTACGTGACTTGAATAACGAGACGCGTGTAATATGTTACAAGCATGGTGGATACGCTGCTGGTACTTCCTATATATAAGTGCTTGTATGATATTACATATCGTAGCATTATTTAAGCCATTCAGTTTTGACATATTACTTTTACAACACATTTTCACTTAAACATTGTTTTACAAATAACTTGGGTTATACAAACTCTTTTTACTTGGTTACTCTTTTAACCATATGTTTTTCTTTTACATATACTTATCATCTGATTTTGCTATCGTTTTTCAAATAATTTATAAAAGAAAAATACTCAACAAGGTTCATGACTGATTTTTATTAGACGTTTTCTTTAAACTCAAGTCATGAATCCTATTTTCACAAAACCTATGTATCACATAGGCATTTTTATGCTAACGTACCTATTTTCACATGTGTTTCAGGAGCTAATGCATAGGATGTTCGTGACACGCTAGGGTGGACTTGGGCCTTAGTGACATAAAAATGGAGCTAGACTAGTTTAAACATGTTATGTACTCTTTATTTCAGCTGTTTTAAGACAATGTAACTCGTTTGTTTGATCAATAAAATATAACTTTGTATGCCATGGTTGTGAAACAATAATTCTGTTACAACACTCCCCGACGTTTCCGCCAAGATTTGATGTTTTACGTGGTCGGGGTGTGACAGCAATTGACTTAATGTATTAACAAGTTCATAACTTGTCATGTAGCCCTAAATTTTCATCAATCAAACCATCTAACATAAATATAAATCTCTAGAATTCTGAAATCACTTCATACATGTCAAATTTCACTAGAACAACCCCCAATTTCCTAGGGTTTATCAAGTTTTACTCCACCCACTAACCACCTACAATGGTGTTTCATGAATTTTGCTAGAGCTAAGTATGATTTCAACATGTATTTGTCTAGGGTTTACTCCTAGACATTTCAATGTTCCTATTTCATCTACATATCACACATGCATCCACAAATTTCGAATTCCCTAAATTCATGAGAATTTCAAGTAGAGAATTTTTATCAGATTTTACATACCTTATGATCTCCTTGCAATGGGGATCACTAATCTATGCTCGATTTTTGTTTTGGACTTGATTTGATCCTACAATTTGGAGGTTTTAACAAGAAATAGGGTTTTGGGGAGCTTGGGATCGCCCCTGCTTCTGATCGATCTCAGCAACACACAAACAAGTGTGTTTTGAGTTTAATTTTTTTGTTTTATTAATTTTAGTTTTCATTTAAACACTTTTGGCCCCTCAACTTTCATTCTTTATTTGTTTTAACTCTTTAACTACTCGCAACTCATTCTCTAACTAGGTTAATGTCATTCCTAGTTAGTTTATTTTTCTTATTTATTCACAACATTATTGTTTTATAAGAATTTGTATTTTCGGGGTGTTACTAGTGGATTATGATTAATCCCTAAAATTGAATGAATTTAGTATGAACATTTGATATAATCATTATGTAGAATATAAATTATGCTTGAATTTTTTATTATCTTGATGATTCATGGTGAAACCCATTTATGATAAAATTATGATGACGTATTGAAGAAACGCTGGTTTAAATGATCGGAATCAATTGAACCTGGGGGTTTGAATCTGCATAAAACGGGTTAGGTCTTCTCATTCGATTCGGGGGTGAATGATCTTCTTCCTCAAACAACAACTGCAAAACGAACAGCCGTTAGACTCGTCACGGGGAGAATGGAGGTTCTCTCCGTGACCTCCCTCCGGCGTGAGAATAAATACAGATTTGATGAAGAAGAAGAAGTAAAAGTAAAGTGAAGTATGAGCAACTTGGAGAATTATCCTCTATTTATAGCCGAAGTTTGGGCGGGAAAGTTTGTTGATGGAAAACTTAACGGAAAGTACTTTTCCGTAAGCGGTTATCTCTCCTTCCGTTAATCACTAACGAGTGTGTATGCACATGGATCGTGGTCTCGATCAACGGCTAGGGTGATGCCACGTGGAAAGTGGGCAAATGTAGATCTTCCTTCAATTCGGTGCCATCATCATGACTTTGAGGGAGCTTGGGATGATGCCACGTGGCCATTCGGTTATAACCGAATGGTGGTGCACGATTAAGCCTTCTAGAAGGATACAGCTGTAATCTTGTGTGGCTCTTCTTCATGCTAATTTTTGTGGTAACAGAAAATTTACTTTTATCCAAGTCTGGATGTTATTTATGCGGGAGTTTTGTTAGGATTTTATCCTATCTGTTGTATGAGAGTTTGCGCAAGGATTTAGTTCCTTTTTGGCGCGCGGATGTTAAATATTGTTTTCTTTTTAAGTTCTCTTTTAGGACCAGCGCGCGGCCGCGCAAGGTTCATTCTAAAGAGGGTTTATTGATGAGGTTGTGGTACGGTCTTAAGCACCTGTGCAAGGTTTTTGGGACCTTACCCCTTCAAGTCCCCCCAGTCTAGTGTTGCTCTTATGCAAATAAGTGGAGCACTGGACTATGAGAGGTGAGTGGTTTTTGCTTGTAGAGTTTTTGGCGCAAAAATGAAGGATCTTCTTGGGGAAGATACTCTCGCTCATGATTTTGATTTTGAAAATCTTGACTTTTGGCAGGTGAAAGGGTGCAGTGATGACTGTTGACGTATGACAGGCTGTCGCTGTCAGTTGTACGTTGTTGATCGTGGCTATCACGCGCGCGTGAACTCACGTCATTGTTTATTCCCACTCGCCCCTGATGCTTAGATAACCGTGTCTACCCCGAAAAAGGTGTTATTGCAGCTATCTAGGTTATTTATGGCGGTGGGTATATAAATCTTTCAATTGCCTATTTTTGTCAATCATTGCCATTTAAAAACCCCTTCTTCTTCGTCTTCCCTGTCAGTTCTTTGAAAGAATTTGTAATTTTCCCCTCTATGTCAACCGGAGAACATCACAAAGATTCTTCTGAAGAAATGGCTTTTGATCTTCCACCATTGAAGTGGCCTAGGGAAACCTTCAATGGTTTAGTTTGAAACTTCAAGTTTCCTGACAGTTGGGATGCTCGGTACCCTGAGGAGGGCCAGACGGCGGCGGATGCTCCGGCCGGGTATATTACCTTGTTTTGGGATTTCTTTTCTGCAGGCAACTTTCGGTTGCCTGTGACAAAATTTTTCCATGAAATTCTTTCTTATTACAAGTTTCATATCTCCCAAATGCACCCTATTGGGATGGTTAGGGTTCGTCATTTTGAGTTTGTCTGCCGTACAATGCATATTGAGCCGATGGTTACTCGTTTCCGGGTGTTTCACCAGATGCACTGTTCTCAAGGGTTCTACTCGTTTGTCCAATGGGCTTCTGCGAAAAAGATCTTGCTGCAACCCCCGAAATCTTTTCACGATTGGAAGCCAAAATTCTTCTTTATTAAAGCTAGAGTGATTCCGATGAAGATGGTTTTCAGGGGTAAGGAGGACGTTCCAACCGAAACAATACAAACTCTTTTCTCAGAGAATTGGTACCAGGATCTAAAGGATGTTCTATCGATTGCTGTCACACCCCGACCACGTAAAACAACAAAACGTGGCGGAAACGTCGGGGAGTGTTGTAACAGAATCATTGTTTCACAACCATGGAATAAATAATTTTGTTTTATTAAATAAATGAACTCATTGTTTAAATACAATCAAATAAGTACAACTATTATCTTTCAAGTTTAAAGTCGCTAAGGCACGAGTCCATCCTAAGTGTAGCATATATCATCAGTCATCACAAAGCAGCACCTGAAACATGTGTAAAAATAGGTACCTCAGCATAAAAATGCCTGTGAGATACATCGGTTTTATTGATTTAGGATTCATGACTTATAAGTTTAAAGAAAAGGTTTTAATAAAAATAGTCATGATCCTTGAAAAAGGTTTTCTTTTATAAATCATTTATAAGAAATCAGATGATATAGAATAATAATACATAGGAAATTAAATGAGTAAATAGAATAAGTTTGTATAAAAATATATTGTTTTGAAAAAACAATATTTTGATAAAAAGTTTCATAGTATATATAAAAATATACTTCGGTTTTAAGAAAGTTGAATAAGTTATATATTAAAATATATTTTAGTTCCAAAACCATTAACCCAAGTGTACTAAATAACGCCACGATATGTAATGCGATGAAAACACTTATATATAAGAAGTACCAACGGCGTATCTACCATGTTTTCATCATATTACACCCGTCCCGTTATCTAAACACTAACCAAAAACCAGTCATTAAGTAAATAGTTTATTAACCATACTTTAGTTGGTAACATAAATAAGTTTTCAGTAGTATATCAAAAGTATACTTTGGATTTATAAATAAAATATTAAACTATGTTTTGGTTTGAAAATAACATATTAAAACTATGTTTTGGATTATGAAGATAACATATCAAACTATGTTTTAATGATTAACAAAATATATGTTGGTTTTTGTACAATATCCCATATGAGAGCATATCAAACTATACTTTTGGGAGTATAATTTAATATACAAAAATAATCTGATTTAAGAATTCATTCAGACCTAGTGTATCAAAATACATCTTTGAGACTATAGAAATACCACAAAGGCAATCCCTATTTGGATGGAGCAACAAATTGGTTTCAGACATTCCATGACAACAGGAATGGGGTGTCAAATCCTATAGCGCTATATCATACTACCAACCGGTCTGGTGAACAAAAATAAGTACTATTCCAACAATTAATTTCATAATCTTTGAAAAATCAGTGTTTAAACCATAGATAGTCATTTAGTTTGTCAAAAGATAAGTACTAACATGTATAATCAATTATACTTTGAAATCATGAAAATAACAGATAGGTACACATGCGTCACCCCAAAACAGTTGAAAACAGTAAAAGAGGTGACTATGTACTCACTTGAGAGTGCTTAGAAGTCTTGAGCAACTACCAAGCAAGCTAGAGGAGTCCCGGAATCAAACGGCACCTAGTATAGATAACTACGTAAATAAACCGGACCTAAATCGGGAGATCGGATAGTATGAGGTCTCGTAAACCAAATGAGTGTGGGAACTCATATGATATAGTTTAACAAGGCCTACATACTAAAATGAAACCTATCCTAAGTGCTTACGACCCATCACGACCCGTTTAGGTAGCTTGCGCTACTTTAACGCGTCGTTTGCGTAAAACGCGTTCGAGACGTCTAACTAGCCCTATGACAAGTATTATATGCCAAAACATGTTTAAATATGTTACATAATCAGTTATGTGACAAAAATTTAGGTTACATATGCTTAATTACCAATTATGTATGAAAAGGGCATTTTGGTAATTTACCTAAGGCATATAAACTATTTATCATACAACTACTTAAACGAAGTGACCATAAGGTATAACCTCAGAAGGTTATTCCCCATACAACTATGGTCACTAAACATGTTTGGTCGGATCCTAATGATCGACCAAACGGGTCGGGTTCGAAAGTATAAGCGATTGTTTAGATCGCTTACCTTACGACCCTACATAAGCACTAATCTAAAAAGTGACGAGCTAAACATGCTAGAACATGTTTAGTTAAGTTAGAAAACAAGTTTGGTATTAAAACAAACGGATACCCTAGAGTAGTTTGGTTACAAAATACGCGAGAAAACGCATTTTGGCCGAAACTACGGCTCGTCACTGAGCCTAGATAACGTGGTAATCAGTAGGTATAGTCACTAGGGACTATAACCATCGTGATTACGCTCACGTTATGAAGTTCAAACGAACTTCGCATTGACCATAAACTGGTCAATGCAGTAAGTCAAACGCAGTTTGACTTTAACGATAAAAACGAATGAAAAACGCGAAAGAATACTTACAGAAGGTCCCCGCAAGATTTGAACCCGATTCTCTCTCAGGTAGGAAGCATATACTTCCACTTAGAGAGCTTGAATCAGATTCAAATGTGAGGAATGAATGAAAACATGGTGGGTATTTATAGGAAATCTAGAACCGTTAGGATCGTTCATCGTAAAACGAGCTTCGATCTCATCCGTACACATGTGCCCATGGTTTTGTGAAACCATGGGAGCCCATAGTTTCATTAAAACCATGTGCAAATGAGGGGAACAGCTGGAAAAAGCTGGAATTTAGATTTTTCATTTTGGTCCCTTCCTAAGATAACTATGGCAGAATGTCAATTTTGGTCCCTGAACTTTAGAATCTTGCATTTCGGCTCATTTTTGACACGTTTAAGCCCCGTTAACCTCATTTCAAGGCTCTAAAATGAAGATAAAGTATAGGGAACTTGAAATGTGCTCAAAAATATCCCGGATGTCGGCTCGTTTGGTCGTACGGTTGCGTTGTTCGGTAAATTACGACGGAAGTCGTAACAAACGCAAAAACGATCCAAATTAAGCGACGAATGGAATTTTATCATGCCAATCACTAAAATAAAGTATTTTAAAGATTACATAAATTTTTTGATGTCCGGATGTATTCAGAACGTAAGATATGAGCGAAAATGCAAACTTGTGCACTTTTTGACGCTTTTAGTCCCTGAATGACCAAAAGTTTATTTTTGCGCACCAAACACCTCAAAGCCTATTTCTAAGCTATGTAAGGGATATTTAGGGCATATTTAACTTATGATCAAGTTCCGGAAGGTTCGTTACTATACAAATTGTTGGTGCATATTCGATGACAACAGCTTAATAGTTTGATTATTTAGTCTTTGGATATTTTGTATTGGGCTTAGCTTATTGGTTAGTGAGTTTATTATTGTAATGGGCTTGGAAAATGGCCTAGTCCATGTTGGAAGCCCAGTTCACAAACATGTGGTATATAAACATGTTTTTGTGATTAGGGTTTTAGTGGTTAGAGAGTTTTAGAGAGAGAAAACGTAGAGAGAGAGAGAGAGAAAAACGTTTTTGAGAGAGGCAAGATCACAGAGATAGGCTGTGAGGTTGTGAGGTCTTGAATTGATTGTAAAACTGCAAGTTTGGATAATCAATAGAAGACCGTTTGATTGGAATTTTGTGTTTCTACTCATTTCTGTAACAAATCTGATCAAGAGGATTCCGCACTCTTGATTGGATTGACAATTCTGTTACGATCCATACGACTCAAAGGGACCTACAATTGGTATCAGAGCTTTAGGCTCTTGAAGAAGCTCGGTTCAGAATTGCAGGCTGCAGATTCGGGTGAAAGTGGTTAAAAATTTTCGAATTTTGGAAACCTGAAAACTAGGGTTTTGGAAAATTTCGAAATTTTTGAGCTTTATTCTTGGAATTTTCGAAATTTTGGGTATTTTGATCTTATTGCGTATTTAATTTTGCTTTTTTTTAGTGTTTTGGTTGCAGGAAAGTTGAAGATTTTGAAGAAAAACTTGAAGATTTGAAGAAAAACTTGAAGATTTGAAGATTTGTTCTTCGTTTTCTTCGTGTTCTTCGTTGTGTTCTTCATATTTTTATCAAAATTTTACTGATTTTGGTTGTGTGATTTTGCAGGAAATTGTTAGAAGAATCTGGAAAATCTTCAAAAATTTCAAACAGATTGAGTTTCCAAAGATTTCTAGCAAAATTAACAATTCCGCTGACAAATCAGAGGAATTATCTGATCCAGCAAATTTAACATCGGTGACCGGCAAAATTAAAATCCAAAGGAGACTTTGGTGACCGTTTTAATTGTCCTCAGCGACATTATTACGGTGATCGGCGAAGTTACTAGACGTCGTGCTAGCGAAATTATTTACCAGCGAATTTGATCAGCTAGCATAATAACCCAGCGAATTTAAGTGATCAGAGGAATTACCCAGCGAATTTAAGTGATCATAGGAATTAATCAGTGAATTTGTTCCAGCGAATTTAAAAAGTCAGCATAATTATATCTACTCTACCAGCAAAATTATAATTTCTCTATCAGCATATTTAACTTGGCTTGCCAGCATAATTAGCGTAACCCGGCGAAATTAACTTGGTTTGCCAGCAAAATTAGCTAGAGGAATTAAAAGGTGGAGTATTTATTTTTGTGGAGGAATTAGATACGCATAGAGGAATTAACGTTTTCGTGAATAGAATTTGATCCGTAGCCCATCTCGACAAACCGTTTGCACCGTTGAACTCGTTGGATTTTTAGGACAAAAAAAAAACTCCGGAAATTCCCGAATTTGGTTTTCGACATTATATATCATTGGATTTGTTTTTTCGAGATGATTCTAACGATATAATTTGGTAAAAACTATTTTCAGAAAAATATTGTACGGTTTTATCAGTACGGTTACGGTAAAACGTGTTTAAAGATGGTTAAAGTGGACAATGTTGGTTAAAGAATATGCTGTCTGGAAGGAGGAGTTTGAATCAGTTGTGAAGAGTGAAGATACCAGAATGTGGTATTGTATGATAGATGGATATGTTGCTCCTACACGCCGTGTTGATGGAAGAGTTAAGGTGATTTCTTATGAGATGATGAATGAATCTGAGAGACAGGTGGTTGATGCTCAGAAAAAAAAGCTTTAGCTGCCATAAAAATGTCCTTACCCGATGGCATCAAGCATACCTTTACGAAGTACACTAATTCAAAGGATATGTGGGATGCATTAGAAAAGCGATATCAGGGAAATGCAGATGTTGTGGTAGAAGAGAAGAAGAAAGCTGTTGAGAAGAAGGCTACAGAAGTTTCAAAGCGCATGAATGGTGTGACTGAACTTACAACAGAGGTGAAGGTAGCATCAGAACCTGTAAGTCATACGTGTCATAATTGCACTGAACTACAAGGTAAAGTTAACAGCCTATCGGAGCAAAACAAAATTCTGTTAGCTGAATTGGAAAAGTTAAAAGAGTCAAATGTTCTTTTGATTAAACGAGAGTCAAATTGTTTAAACAAACTCGATTCAAATGAACAGGAAATTAGCAGTTTAACAAGCAAAGTCAATGAACTGTTACAGGTCATTGATTTGGCTCGTGAAACTGTGAAAGATAAAACTAATGAATTTTCTAAAAAGTGCAGGGAATTGGCCGTTGCACAAGACCAAATTGTTGAACTTAAAGGAAAGTTAGACAAATTTGGAAATTCTTCATTAGTTAGGACTCAAATTCAAAAAGGGTTGAAAAAGAGTAATGATAAAAAGGGTTTGGGGTTTAGTAAAGCCTCATCTTCTAAGGATCAAGATCACTCTTTTTTACCTGATGAGAATGCGTTAATTGATTTTGTGCCTACTACACCAGCTGTAGTGGATCGATAGCTGTGGACTTGCCAAGTAGTCCAGAAACTTTGAAAGAATCCGTTGAGTCTAACAGTACACCTCATAGATCAGATGAGGATACTGAAGAGGAAAAGAAGAAAACATTTAAAAAGAGATTTAAGAAAAAGAGAAATTATAAGACAAAATCATGTTTTAAATGTCACAACAAAGGGCACGTGGCGATTTGTTGTCCTTTGAAGAAAAATAAAGAAAACGTTGATGAGGTTAAGGATGGGAACAGGGTTGGTTTGAATAATAATGTTCAACAACATTGTCAATATAATCAACCAAGATTTCAATCAAAGACTTCAACAACAAGAAGATTTGATAGACCAAGAAGCAATTTTACACAATTTAGTCATTTCAGTGGTAAATCAAATCAGTTTCAAAATCAAAATAGAAGTTTTGGATATCAAAATCGATACCAGAGTTTTGGTAATCGAAATTTTCAAAAAAGAAACGAACATAGGGGTTTTAGTAACTCGAATGTTCAACAACATCCAAAATTTTTTCAAAGTTCATGGTATAATAATGGGAGAAGAAGGTATCAAGATAAAAATTTTCAAAGGTCAGAAAATCCGAGATTTTATTGGAACTCTCGTGATCAAAGACCTAGTGGAAGTTATAAATCTTGTTCAACAACGAGTACAACATCCAAGACACCAGTAAGGTGTGATGGATATTGGTTAGAAGCATCTTATGTGGATTTACATGGTCAACCCAAAACCGGTCAGGTTTGGGTTGTTAAGTCTAACTAAGTTATTGAGTGTGTGCAGGATGACCAAGACGGACTGTTGATGTGTTCGACAGTGGTTGTTCCTGTAAAGTGTCTAAGGTGAATAGTAGGTTAACATGGGTAACAAACTATTTACTTTGGTGATTGATTGATGATTTATTGGTGAAAAACTTATTGTCAGATTGAAGTGGGAGTCTGTTTGTGTTTAAAATTTGTGTTTTCAAAACTTGCTCCATAAAAACAAAAATTTAGGGGGAGAAATTTCCCTAAGACAAAAAGAGTTTAGTTAGTGCGTGTGTTTAGGGGGAGTAAGTTATAAAAATTAAAAAAAAAATACAAAAACATTAAAAAAATCAAAAACATAAAAAAATAAAAAAAAATGAGTTATCACTGTGTGAAAAAGAAGAAATGATAGTACATCAGCAAGTTAGACTGTCACACTGAAATTGAACCTAAATTGCTTAAGTGTGGTAGCAGCTTCATCATACGATATACCAGTAGGCAAAAAGCATGAAATAATCAACTTACCAAAGTGATATAAACCTAAGTGAACTGAATATGAGTGGGGAACACATCATTGGTGTATGGTTTAATGACCTTAAATCTTGCGTTGATAGATTGCCAAAATCTGAAGTTTTGGGTCTATATACTGTTATTTCATCTGGGGGTATCAGGGGTGTCCTTCTGCTGCATCCAGATACATGCTGACCTAGACACACCCAGGATATCTTAAAGGAGCTAAAAATGCCAAAACCCTGAAAATGAAGAAGCTCTCATAGAGAGTCATTCAAAAAATGCAAAATGCATAATTCGTACCAAAAATGGTATCTGTCTTAGCCCTCGATAAGATATTTTGGTCTCTTTGTTGTACGGAAGTACTGACCTGTTCACCAATGATCTATCGTTGAAAAATAAAACGGATGAATTCAGTATACTCACCTACTACGATGAATCTTTGTGCATACCTTGATAGCGGGGGTACATCCTGAAGTGGGACACACTAGTATATCAGTAATAATATTACCTTAACGTATCATACGGTAATGGTACTTGAAATGTTCATGCATTTTGTTTAAGTGGACAAACATACTGGTATCGTCTTGGACTGCTTTTAACGAAAAATTAAATAAAGAATTATCTAATTGTGTGAAACAGTTTGATTGTGCTGATATGATCTTCTTACCGGTGATTCTCACGAAAATAGAGTGTTTATTGCTTTTGTAAATAGTTTACTGCTTTCTTAAAATATTAAAAATACTAAAAATATTTCCTTTCAAAAGACTTCCATTTTGAACTGACAGGTAGTTGTTTTTGCAAACTAAGATAAAATATTGGTTTATCTTTAAATGTGAAAAAAGACTAATGGTTTTTCAAGATACTTGCTTGTGTTGCTAAACAGATTGATGCAGTTATCAAAATGAAGTGCAGAATACAAGTAAAGTGCAAATTGAGAGTGAAGTGAAGATGCGTGAAGATGCATGGTAGGATCCTTCTACTACATTGCAGAGAAAGAGAGATATGGAAGAGTTGGAGCTTACTTGCTTAACCAAGGATTGCTAGCTAACTGATCTACAATGAATGAAAGTTTTGGAGATTGGAAGCATCAGCTAAGGGGGAGTCTGTTGATGTCAGAAGCTGTGTAGCTGACGTTATCCAAAGACCAAAAGAACACAAGATGTTTGAAGACAAAGTTACACTATGAAGCTATTGTCAAGGGGGAGTCTGTTGGTGCATATTCGGTGACAACAGCTTAATAGTTTGATTATTTAGTCTTTGGATATTTTGTATTTGGCTTAGCTTATTGGTTAGTGAGTTTATTATTGTAATGGGTTTGGAAAATGGCCTAGTCCATGTTGGAAGCCCAGTTCACAAACATGTGGTATATAAACATGTTTTTGTGATTAGGGTTTTAGTGGTTAGAGAGTTTTAGAGAGAGAAAACGTAGAGAGAGAGAGAAAAAAAAACGTTTTTGAGAGAGGCAAGATCACAGAGATAGGCTGTGAGGTTGTGAGGTCTTGAATTAATTGTAAAACTGCAAGTTTGGATAATCAATAGAAGACCGTTTGATTGGAATTTTGTGTTTCTACTCATTTCTGTAACAAATCTGATCAAGAGGATTCCGCACTCTTGATTGGATTGACAATTCTGTTACGATCCATACGACTCAAGGGGACCTACACAAATCGGTATAGTTTCGCAGTTTGACACAATTAGTCCCTGCGATCGAACAAACTTGATTTCAACACACCAAGCCCTCCAAAACTTGTTTCTAAGTTATGTAAAGGTTATTTAAGGTATGTTAAGCCTATTTCACTATTCCGGAGTGTTTGTTGCATTTAACTGGTTATATTTACGCATCAGTTTGCGTATAACCTTCCAGAAAGCGATTTAAGGCTTGAAATCGGACAGGAATTGATATGTGCGAACGATGCACATATTTTTACAAATACCAAGTATGAAATACAATATTTCATTGATTTGGTATTTGTTTGATGGTTGAAGTGACACAGGTATCACAGTCTCCCCTACTTTAGGAAATTTCGTCCCGAAATTTAATTTTAGAGGAACTTGTGAAGACAACTGTGATGGTTTCGCTTTCGAATGAATCCCTCGAACCCTAAGTAAAACTCTGGGCCATGTTAGGATTCTTAGCGAAATTGACAACTATCAAAGTGAAGTCCTTGTAGTAACAAAATATGGAATTTCAAACTATGGACAGAAGAACGTTTCTCATGAAGACTTATCATAGGAAACTTGTGTGTGCTTGAAATCAGAATTGGGGAGTGTAAGATAAAATGACATCGGTCAAGGTCCAAGACTTCTCCCGTATCATTACTCTTGTCACTATAGGTCTTAACACATGACAAAACTTCTTGTGGTTTCTGTGCACTGAATTCCATAATTATGTAGGCCTCCATAATTACGTAATTCCTTGCACAGTACCCACAGTTCATTTCATAATGCGTAAGGGAAAAAATCAATTGAATAAACATGAAGCGATTTGACTAGACCACCAAAGGATCTTTTTAACTAGATCAATGAACGATCTTTTTAACTAGATCAACACATGATCTCCTTAACTAGACCGGCGTACGATCTCCTTAGATAGACCACTTTAAGGGATCTTTTCAATTATATCATCACATGATATTTCTAACCAGATTTTCAAATCAATCCGTTTAACTAGACCACTCAAGGGGTCCAATTATAGTATAGTACTTTAAAACCCAAGGGACTTTACTACAACGTAGAAGTCCATTAAGGATTTAAGATAGTACCTTTGGATATCCTACTATGAATCCCTCATATAAGATATGGAAGATTTTATAAGGATTTGGATGGATCACACAAAACATATAAGAGAACATATAAGCACATAATCACATAATTAGTTAACTTGATCTTTAATTTGTTATCTTTGGACACGGATAATTAAAGAACACCAGGAAATCCAATCCGTGGATTTTATTTGGCACTTTAATCATTAAGAATCTATCTATGGGGATAGAAGGATCTTCAACAGGAGTTTAGCTTTGTTTCTTAAAAGAAACGAGCGTTAAAGGTTCTTGGGGAGATCACAAGTGATCATAATAATGACAGAACCACACGAGTAGTTTGTCTTTGTGTTGACATCATAAGGTTGCATCAAACATTCATACAATTGCATCAGTTAAAAATAAAAACGATGAATTTTTATTTATATAACAATTGACTTGTCTTTAAATGTCAAAAGATAACAACCAGAGGAAATAAAAAAACACTAATTGTTCACTGCTGCATCATTGTTTACGTTTGCCTCATTGATGTTAAATGCTCGTCCACGCGCTGGAGGTATGTTAACAAGTTTTGGGCAATTGTTTCTGTAGTGAGTAAGGTCACCACAGTTATAACATGACCCCGGTGGGAACCGTGCTTGAACAGCAGCAGGGTTTGCAGCAGCTTGATTTGCATAACGGCAGACATTGATCAAATGTCCCAACCGCCCACAGTGGGTACATTTGTGACACTGCTCCTGCTCCAGATGATGACGGTTGCACTTGTTGCACAAAAGTGCGGTACCAACATAGTTTTGCCTTTTACGAGGTTGTGCTGGCTGGTTTGGTGCAACCTGTTTCTCTTGAGCAGTGATGGCGCAGTTTTGAGAAGCCTTACGCTTCTTCTTCTTGGATCCTTCAACCTGCTTTTCCTTTGGCTCAGCTGGAGCAGTCTTGTCGGATGGTCTTGGGTCGCCTTTTCGAAAAAGCTTTTTCTTCCTGATGTGGGATTCAGTCAGAGTGGCAGATAATTCAATGGCTTGTCTGACAGTAGTAGGGTTGCTGCTAGTAACAATATCCTGAACTAGGTCAGGAAGACCATCAATATATTTCTCAATCGCCTTATCCACAGGTGTAACCATAGCAGGACATAGCAGGCTCAATTCCTCATAGCGGTCAGTATAGGCGCGATGCTCACCGCTGTCTTGCTTCAGGTCATCAAATTCCCTTTCTAAAGCCCTCAATTCATGACGAGGACAAAACTCCCTCATCATAAGAGCCCTAAGCTCAGCCCAAGTTTGTGCTAATGCGACCTCAGCACCACGGTCCCTCATAATTTTGTTCCACCATGTGAGAGCCCTCTTCTGAAATACACTAGATGCAAACTCGACTTTCCGATTTTCAGGGCACTGAACGTGACGAAACGTACTTTCAATGCTTTCGAACCACTGTAGGAGCCCAGTTGCTCCTTCAGAACCGCTAAATTTGAGGGGGTTAGCTGAATTGAAACTTTTGAAATTGCAGGGAGCATTCTGGTTGTTGTTGGCTTGGTTCACTTGAGCTATAATGTTTGGGAGTGCGCAGCTATGTGCTGTGCCAGAATATCTACCATTTCGGCATTTGAGAGCGGATTTTCGCACCGAGGAGGCATTCTAAAAGGGGAAACAGGAAGGAAAACAAGTGAAAGGATTAGACAAAAAGAATGAGACGAGACAAAATTGATGAAAGCGAAGATGGCGGTCATTTGTTTGTTACTACAAAGCAACAAACGACACATGGTGATTAATCAAAGTAAATAGGTCAAAATAATGCATCGCGAAGACATGCTCGCCTATAAGTGGACACTCACCCCAAGAGTTCCCAGGTAAGAGTGACTGGTTCGATACTGCGGATTTGTACGAACACTCTAGCCTTAGACAGAAAACTCAGGGTACAGGCACCCACCCTTCCAGTTTGCACGTGTTCACATTATTTAGACCAAACTTTGATGGGATTTTGAAAACTTAAAGGGTTCAAAACCATATAATAAATCATCCTAGAACAGATGATTAGTTTTCAAAGCGGGATAGAAATTTGTGTTCTTATTGTGGTTGTCACTTAAGAATAAGTGACGGTATTGTTTTAAAAGCTAAACACAAGATAACTTGTGTTAGGGTCCTAAGAAGGTTATAGTCTAGGTCAAAAAAATTACTAATAACCTAATTCCCTATAACCATTGGCTCTGATGCCAACTTTTCTGTCACACCCCGACCACGTAAAACAACAAAACATGGCGGAAATGTCGGGGAGTGTTGTAACAGAATCATTGTTTCACAACCATGGAATAAATAATTTTGTTTTATTGAATAAATGAACTCATTGTTTAAATACAATCAAATAAGTACAACTATTATCTTTCAAGTTTAAAGTCGCTAAGGCACGAGTCCATCCTAAGTGTAGCATATATCATCAGTCATCACAAAGCAGCACCTGAAACATGTGTAAAAATAGGTACGTCAGCATAAAAATGCCTGTGAGATACATAGGTTTTATTGATTTAGGATTCATGACTTATAAGTTTAAAGAAAAGGTTTTAATAAAAATAGTCATGATCCTTGAAAAAGGTTTTCTTTTATAAATCATTTATAAGAAATCAGATGATATAGAATAATAATACATAGGAAATTAAATGAGTAAATAGAATAAGTTTGTATAAAAATATATTGTTTTGAAAAACAATATTTTGATAAAAAGTTTCATAGTATATATAAAAATATACTTCGGTTTTAAGAAAGTTGAATAAGTTATATATTAAAATATATTTTAGTTCCAAAACCATTAACCCAAGTGTACTAAATAACGCCACGGTATGTAATGCGATGAAAACACTTATATATAAGAAGTACCAGCGGCGTATCTACCATGTTTTCATCATATTACACCCGTCCCGTTATCTAAACACTAACCAAAAACCAGTCATTAAGTAAATAGTATATTAACCATACTTTAGTTGGTAACATAAATAAGTTTTCAGTAGTATATCAAAAGTATACTTTGGATTTATAAATAAAATATTAACTATGTTTTGGTTTGAAAATAACATATTAAAACTATGTTTTAATGATTAACAAAATATATGTTGGGTTTTGTACAATATCCCATATGAGAGCATATCAAACTATACTTTTGGGAGTATAATTTAATATACAAAAATAATGTGATTTAAGAATTCATTCAGACCTAGTGTATCAAAATACACCTTTGAGACTATAGAAATACCACAAAGGCAATCCCTATTTGGATGGAGCAACAAATTGGTTTCAGACATTCCATGACAACAGGAATGGGGTGTCAAATCCTATAGCGCTATATCATACTACCAACCGGTCTGGTGAACAAAAATAAGTACTATTCCAACAATTAATTTCATAATCTTTGAAAAATCAGTGTTTAAACCATAGATAGTCATTTAGTTTGTCAAAAGATAAGTACTAACATGTATAATCAATTATACTTTGAAATCATGAAAATAACAGATAGGTACACATGCTTCACCCCAAAACAGTTGAAAACAGTAAAAGAGGGGACTATGTACTCACTTGAGAGTGCTTAGAAGTCTTGAGCAACTACCAAGCAAGCTAGAGGAGTCCCGGAATCAAACGGCACCTAGTATAGATAACTACGTATATAAACCGGACCTAAATCGGGAGATCGGATAGTATGAGGTCTCGTAAACCAAATGAGTGTGGGAACTCATATGATATGGTTTAACAAGGCCTACATACTAAAATGAAACCTATCATAAGTGCTTATGACCCATCACGACCCGTTTAGGTAGCTTGCGCTACTTTAACGCGTCGTTTCCGTAAAACGCGTTCGAGACGTCTAACTAGCCCTATGACAAGTATTATAAGCTAAAACATGTTTAAATATGTTACATAATCAGTTATGTGACAAAAATTTAGGTTACATATGCTTAATTACCAATTATGTATGAAAAGGGCATTTTTGGTAATTTACCTAAGGCATATAAACTACTTATCATACAACTACTTAAATGAAGTGACCATAAGGTATAACCTCAGAAGGTTATTCCCTATACAACTATGGTCACTAAACATGTTTGGTCGGATCCTAATGATCGACCAAACGGGTCGGGTTCGAAAGTATAAGCGATTGTTTAGATCGCTTACCTTACGACCCTACATAAGCACTAATCTAAAAAGTGACGAGCTAAACATGCTAGAACATGTTTAGTTAAGTTAGAAAACAGGTTTGGTATTAAAACAAACGGTTTTAATACCCTAGAGTAGTTTGGTTACAAAATACGCGAGAAAACGCATTTTGGCCGAAACTACGACTCGTCACTGAGCCTAGATAACGTGGTAATCAGTAGGTATAGTCACTAGGGACTATAACCATCGTCATTACGCTCATGTTATAAAGTTCAAACGAACTTCGCATTGACCATAAACTGGTCAATGCAGTAAGTCAAACGCAGTTTGACTTTAACGATAAAAACGAATGAAAAACGCGAAAGAATACTTACAGAAGGTCCCCGCAAGATTTGAACCCGATTCTCTCTCAGGTAGGAAGCATATACTTCCACTTAGAGAGCTTGAATCAGATTCAAATGTGAGGAATGAATGAAAACATGGTGGGTATTTATAGGAAATCTAGAACCGTTAGGATCGTTCATCGTAAAACGAGCTTCGATCTCATCCGTACACATGTGCCCATGGTTTTGTGAAACCATGGGAGACCATAGTTTCATTAAAACCATGTGCAAATGAGGGGAACAGGTGGAAAAAGCTGGAATTTATATTTTTCATTTTGGTCCCTTCCTAAGATAACTATGGCAGAATGTCAATTTTGGTCCCTGAACTTCAGAATCTTGCATTTCGGCTCATTTTTGACACGTTTAAGCCCCGTTAACCTCATTTCAAGGATCTAAAATGAAGATAAAGTATAGGGAACTTGAAATGTGCTCAAAAATATCTCGGATGTCGGCTCGTTTGGTCGTACGGTTGCGTTGTTCGGTAAATTACGACGGAAGTCGTAACGAACGCAAAAACGATCCAAATTAAGCGACGAATGGAATTTTATCATGCCAATCACTAAAATAAAGTATTTTAAAGATTACATAAATTTTTGGATGTCCGGATGTATTCAGAACGTAAGATATGACCGAAAATGCAAACTTGTGCACTTTTTGACGCTTTTAGTCCCTGAATGACCAAAAGTTTATTTTTGCGCACCAAACACCTCAAAGCCTATTTCTAAGCTATGTAAGGGATATTTAGGGCATATTTAACTTATGATCAAGTTCCGGAAGGTTCGTTACTATACAAATCGGTATAGTTTCGTAGTTTGACACAATTAGTCCCTGCGATCGAACAAACTTGATTTCAACACACCAAACCCTCCAAAACTTGTTTCTAAGTTATGTAAAGGTTATTTAAGGTATGTTAAGCCTATTTCACTATTCCGGAGTGTTTGTTGCATTTAACTGGTTATATTTACGCATCAGTTTGTGTATAACCTTCCAGAAAGCGATTTAAGGCTTGAAATCGGACAGGAATTGATATGTGCGAACGATGCACATATTTTTACAAATCCCAAGTATGAAATATAATATTTCATTGATTTGGCATTTGTTTGATGGTTGAAGTGACACAGGTGTCACAATTGCTCTGCCAGAGAAAACCCTGGTTGGTGCTAGTATGAGCCTTTGCTGGCAGATGAATCGAGATGATAAGCCGATGTACACGGAAAACGGTAAAGGTGAGTTTTGGGGTTTCCTTACACTGTTTGCTGCTTTCTCTTCCCCTCCCCCCCCCCTTTTTAACTTGCCCTTGTTTTCTGCAGTTGTCTCTCTTTATGCTGTTGTATTCGAGAGAGAAGGTGGGAAGATGGGCACCGTTCCAAAGAAGGCTGATGAGGAGCTTTGGTATCTCTAAATTGTTAAGAATTTTGTTCTTCCGCGGGATGAAGAATTATCTGCGCAACCCGTACCTGGCGCTGGTAATTTTACTATAATTGCAATACTATCTTTTGCTGCTCTTGCGCGTTGGGTAACCTTTGCAGTTTTTGCTTTTCCCAGTAGGTGAGTTGTCTAACTTGGGCATAGGCCCTAAAAAGAAAAAACGTGCGCCAGCTGCCACTGCTGCGCCAAGAAAGAATGATGCGGAGAAGGCTCAAAAAGCCAAAAATGTTAAAGGAGAGAAGAAAGGTACGCGCCATTCCTCTGACTCCTGATGTGATTATGTGGTGGTGTCTGACTCGTTGGAGGGTCTTGCGCCTGCAGTTATGTAGAAGCCAAAGGCGGAACCTAGGGACACTGCTGACATCCCTCCTTCGAATCCTGAGGATCCAATTGACTTAGAGTCAAGTCCTGAGCCTTTGTTGAAGAAAAAGGCGGGAAAAAGAAACCAAACTGATGCTGAGGCTGTAGGGCAGCCTACCAAGAAGGTTAAAAGAAAGAAGATCACCAGAAGGGGCAATCTTGATGCCTTTATTGCGAAACCTGTTCTTGGTAAGCCTTTTCCTTTGTTTGCTTTCTATGTGCATTGCATGTTTGTTATCTGTTCTTTATTTTGTAGAAAAACTAAGTTCTCATGCGGAGCCATCATCCGCAGTTAACGAGGATCTTCCGCCTTCACCTCCTCGCGCCCCTATCAACGAGCAGCTAGAAGGTACTAAACCCACTGGTAAAGATGAGGCGGAGATGGTTGCTGAGCCAGGGAACCCTGAGGTTGAAGAACCTGTTGAAGTTGTGGTGGAAACGGAGAAGGTTGTTAGTCCGAGGACTGCGGGTGTTGATGCTGAGCATCCAAAGTCTCCTGAAGTTGTGGCGCGGGGCCCAGAAAAAGGAAAATCTGCTCAAGAAATTCCTGTAGCAACTTCTCCTTCTGCGGCTTTTGATTCTGCGCCTGAGAACATTGAGAGGAATCCTGGTGGAGACCAGGGTTCTTTTATTCAAGCTGACGAAAATTCTCCTATCCGCCCAGATGAAACTCCGGGGGATTATTATTATAGATGTTATTCGGAGAAACAGGCGGATGAGGTTCATGCGCCGGTGTGGAAGTTGAAGAAAGGGGATACTTTTTCTGATTGGCGTGTGTGCCGTGATTGGTTGCAGGGAACCTTTCCTCCTGGGAGATTAAGTTCCAAGAAGGGCGTCCTCATGAGCAGACCTACCATGCTTATCTTGAAGAAACGCTGGTTTAATTGACCGAAATCAGTTGAACCAGGGGTTTAAATCTGCATAAAAGGGGTTAGGTCTTCTCGTTCGATTCGGGGTGAATGATCTTCTTCCTCGAACAACAACTGCAAAACGAACAGTCGTTAGACTCGTCACGGGGAGAATGGAGGTTCTCTCCGTGACCACCCTACGACGTGAGAATAAGTACAGGTTTGATGAAGAAGAAGCAAAAGTAAAGTGAAGTGTGAGTAACTTGGAGAATTATACCTTAATTATCCTCTATTTATAGCCGAAGTTTGGGCGGGAAAGTTTGTTGACGGAAAACTTAACGGAAACTACTTTTCCGTAAGCGGTTATCTCTCCTTCTGTTAATCACTAACGAGTGTGTATGCACACGGATCGTGGTCTCGATCAACGGCTAGGGTAGATGCCACGTGGAAAGTGGGCAAGTGTAGATCTTCCTTCAATTTGGTGCCATCATCGTGACTTTGAGAGAGCCTAGGATGATGCCACGTGGCCATTCGGTTATAACAGAATGGTGGTGCACGATGAAGCCTTCTAGAAGGATACAGCTGTAATCCAGTGTGGCTCTTCTTCATGCTAATTTTTGTGGTAACAGAGAAGTTACTTTTATCCAAGTCTGGATGTTATTTATGCGGGAGTTTTGTTAGGATTTTATCCTATCTGTTGTATGAGAGTTTGCGCAAGGATTCAGTTCCTTTTTTGCGCGCGGATGTTAAATACTGTTTCGCGCAAGGTTCATTCTAAAGAGGGTTTATTGACGAGGTTGTGGTACGGTCTTAAGCACTTGTGCAAGGGTTTTGGGACCTTACCCCTTCACGCATGATAATCATGTTGGTGCAAACTCATGTAATGTTGATGTAAAGTTTGTATGTTGTAGAATATTAGTTAGAAAATTGGTGTAGGATGATGATTGTATGAATTTGATTGATTATAATGGTTCATGTTGTGAAATAGGAAGAATATGCATAGAATACTTGTACTTATGCTTTACACACCAAGTGTTTGATAAAATGCTTAAAAGATGAATTATAGCATGTTATGATGATATCTTGTTGAGAATCATTTGCTAAAATGAAATGAAAAATGAATGCACAAAACGATTTATATTCTTTGATAAAAGACTTATGAGGAATGTCCAAGGCATGGAAAGCTAAGTATGCGTTTGCTAAGTGTAGGTGTGAAAGAAGAAGAATCAAGCGAAAAGAGGTCACAAGGTTCAAATGATCAAGGTAAGTTCTTACCCTTACAAATACTAGTAGTTTACAATCCTTAAGTTTATAAATTTGTATTATGATAAATGAATGTACATGGAAGTTCGATTTGTACAAGGTTTGAATTCTTGTTTGATGCCTACCGTAGCCTATGGCTGGCATACCGACAAGGTGAAATAAACGTCTGGGCTGTGATAATTCGTCTGGGTTATGTCTCGGTTATGCCTAATAACCTAGATGACCAGGTAACTTGTCTGGGTTATGCCTAAAAAAATTAACTGATAAGGAATTGATGTCGAACCGGATATAGAAGATAGAAGGAATTTAACATTTATACCAATTAGAAAGTATGATTAAAGGAATGTTAAACAAAGGATTATTATTACGCTAGATGGAAGACTTAAAGTCTACGTTATTTAACTATGAAATAACTAATTTGTGTGATATGGTTGTAGGTAAATCAATGTGTTAGGTGACGCCAAGCTTGGAACGAACACATCATCTCTTATGCTTTCGCTAGGATACCCGACTAAACGGGTCAAAAAGCTTTTGTACAAACTTTCATGTTATGCTTTAAGTTTTGTAATGTATAACTTTAAGTAATTCCAGAACTTTGCCGGATAAGTGTACGGTGGTTAACTTAGATTTTTGGATGTAAAATTTTTATGTAGTTAACTTGGGTTATGTTTGTCGAAATTTTATGGTCAATTTTATAAGTTTTATGTTTGACCTGTTTCGTTGTCAAGCTTAAACTCTTATGTTACGAATAAGAAACTTTAGGCATTACAAGTTAGTATTAGAGCCCAGGTTTGAGGGATTCAAGTATTAAAGCTAGAGTACTTGAACTCAAATCGAAAGCTTGTGCAAATATGTGTTCGCTCCGAGGCGCAATGCAAGTAAGTATCTTGAAATTTCAATATTTATATTTTGAGTTGGGAACGGAAAGGAATTGTGAGTATCTCATTAGAATAGTCTGGGTAGGAACATTACGAAATGTTATAGGAGGTTACGAGACTTCAAGGGGCCATTTCGGACTGGAACGAGGCTTGGAAATGGATTTTTCAGCTGGTTAGCCTAAATATCAATAGTGAATGAATGAATGAAAAGAAAGTTGTATGCATAGATGGATGTATGTTTTGATTAGCACATCAAGAATGTTTAGATAAGACTTATATGAGCCTATAACTTATGGGAATGAAGTGTTGAAAGTATACAATGTATAGAATGTTAAAGAGAATGAATGGTATGACATGTGGGAAACTCCATTCGGGTGAATGCTTAATGGGAAACTCCATTCGTATAGCGTAAGAAGTAGAAAGTCAAGTGTTAAGCATGGTAGAAACCATGATGTCAAGCAAGATGGATGAGTTGAAGGCAATGTTAAGCGGGGTACAAAGCAAGAAAGATGCATGAAGGTGCACATACAAAGAATCATGGCATGTAAACCTTCATCTTATAATGGAGAAATTGATCCCATAGAATGCCAGAGATGGATCTCCAATATAGAAGGGGTGTTCATTCGAAGTCACTGTGAGAAGGAAAACCAAGTTATGTTTGCCACGGTGGAACTTCAACGACAAGCTAAAGATTGGTGGGATGCGTATAGTAAAGAAATTGGCGAGGATAAACTCCAAACCCTTACATGGAAAGAACTCAAAGAACCTTTCATGAAGTATCATTGTCCTCAATCGGCCGTAGATCGAATTCAAGAAGACTTTCTCCGTCTTCGACAAAAGAATGAAACAATCGATGAAATCACTAACACTTTTCTCGATAAGTTGAAGTTTTGTAAGGAATTTGCAAGAACGGATAGAATGAAGATTAACCACTATCATGATATGATAAAAGCCGAGTACCGAGAGTTCATCACCCCTTCTAAATGCGAAACTTTAAATGAGCTCATTAATTGGGCAAGGGACAGAGAGATCGAACTAAAAAGGCAAAAGGAACGGAGAGAGAAAAGACAAGTCGAAAAGGGATCAATTCAAGGCACCCCTAAAAAGCCCAAGACTCACGATCATGGTAAGAAGGAAACTACTAAAGGAGGATTCCCAAGGTGCAAGACATGTGGGAAACTCCATTCGGGTGAATTCTTAATGGGAAAAAGGGGATGCTATAACCGTGGTCAAGAGGGGCATCCATACTACAATTGTCCCAATCCCAAAAGGGTGTGTTAAAACTGTAATGAATCAGGCCATGTGAAAGCCGAATGCCCAAAGCTCAAACAAGGAATAAAGAAAGAAGGAAGAAAACCTCAAAGCTAAAGGAAGAATGTTCCAAATTTCATCAGAAGACGCAAGGGCTCACCTGAATGTTGTGTTAGGTATATTTATGATAAAATCTATACCTACATACATATTGTTTGATACCAGAGCTAGTAGCTCATTTGTTTCGAGCGAATTTATACATTCCCCTTCATTTGTAATAGAAAGAATACATATACCCTTAGAACTAGAAAGGGTCGATTGCAAAAGTTATTTATTACATGAGATATGTAGAAATTGTAAGATCACTATTAAGGATGAAGAATTTGATATTGATCTCATTCTCATGGTCTTAGGAGAATTCAAAGTTGTGGTGGGCATGGATTGGCTATCCCGATATCATGCAGAAATTCTATGTGAGAGCAAACTATTCATGTAACATCTCCTAAGGGGAAGCAGGTAAGCATATATGGAGAGAGAAAGGTAGAGACTAAACTGTGTACCATTATTGAAGTTGTTAAGTTTGTAAGAAATGGAAGTAAGGCATTCTTAGCCTATGTAGTCGATACTAAACAAGATGCCTTAAGAATAGAAGATATAAGGATTGTGAATGAATATCCAGATGTGTTTTCGGATGAATTGCTGGGACTCCCACCCGAACGCGAGGTAGAATTTCGAATCGAATTGGAACAAAATGCCAAGCCGGTAGCCAAAGCTCCTTACTGGTTGGCACCCGCTGAAGTACGAGAATTAATAGTTCAATTACAAGAACTCCTTGACAAGGGCTTTGTACGTCCTAGTGTGTCCCCTTGGGGAGCACCTGTCTTATTTGTGAAAAAGAAGGATAACTTGATGCGTTTGTGCATTGACTATCGTGAGCTCAATAAACTCGCCATGAAAAACCGATATCCCTTACCAAGAATAGATGATCTTTTCGATCGATTGCAAGGGGCAAGTTGGTTTTTGAAATTCGATTTACGATTGGGTTATCATCAGCTACGAGTACGGGAAGAAGATGCAGCTAAGACTACGTTTAGAACCTGTTATGGAAATTATGAGTTTTTAGTAATGTCTTTCGGGTTAACTAACGTTCCGGCCGCATTTATGTATTTAATGAATAGGGTGTCTCGAAACATAATTCTTCATAGTATTTATAGTTGGTATTTTGGTATACTCCCGTAGTGAGTCCGAACATGCATATCATTTATGTGAGGTACTCGAGACCCTTCGTAAGGAAAGGTTATATGCTAAATTTTCCAAATGTGTGTTTTGGCTCAGAGAGGTGCAATTCTTGGGCTATGTATTAGAGAAAAAGGAATTTTGGTTGACCCAACTAAAGTAGACGTTGTTAATAAATGGCTACCCCCACCCTCCAAGAATGTTAACAAAGTAAGAAGTTTCCTCAACTTAGCCGGCTATTATCGGAGATTTATTCAAGATTTCTCTAAGATAGCCCTGCCTATAACCAGAATCACAAAGACGGAAGAGAAATTTACATGGGGTGTTGAACAAGAGAAAGCTTTTCATATGTTAAAGGAAAAATTGTTGAGTTCTCCGGTGTTGACCTTATCGGAAGGAACGGAAGATCTAGTAGTTTACGTGGATGCATCGCATCAGGGGTTGGGGTGTGTCTTGATGCAACGAGGCAAACTCATTGCTTATGCCTTAAGACAACTCAAACAGCACGAAAGTAACTACCCGACTCATGATTTAGAGTTGACAGTGGTAGTTTTTGCCTTAAAAATTTGGAGGCACTATTTGTAAGGAACAAAATGCACAATCTATTTGGATCACAAGAGTCTCAAATATTTCTTCAAGCAGAAGGACCTTAATTTGAGACAACGAAGGTGGTTAGAATTAATTAAAGATTACGACTGTGACATTCTTTACCATCCGGGTAAAGCTAATGTTGTGGCGGATGCATTAAGCCAAAAGGTGTAGGTCCCTCGGAGGTTGAGGATAAACCTAATCCTTGTTATGTTTAACACTCTAGCAAGTGCGGAATCCAAGCTAGAGTGCAAACCGTAGTTTAGATGAAAGCAAAGATTACAAAGAGAAAGAGTAGACACGCAATATATCAAAGTTTTCTCTTGTATTTCAGTGGACACGGTTACAGCCCTTGACCAAACTGAAATGCTCTCTTACAAGACCTTGGTTCACTCACAAATGCTCTCAATATCTTTCTAAGTGTCTACTGTGAAATGAACCCCAACATGGTATATATATACCATAACAGATAACATGCACGAAGGATGATGAGTTCTGGTCGAAGGATCATCTATCGACCAGAATGTCCATCGAAAGACTCCGAAGGATCCATACATACCTCGAAGGATGATATATCCTTCGAGGTCCATATGTGTCCATCGAAAGATGTCTTTCGAAGTCATCGAAGGATACAATCCATCCTTCGATGACATCCTTCGAAGCATACAATATCTTACACACTAAGTGTTGACTGTTTGGCCAAGTCAAACCAGGAGGATGGTTGACTTGGTCAAACATACATTCCAACACATTAACAAATATAAAAAAAGACGTAAACACAACAGACAAAAGACATCGTTTTATACATTACAAAATACAGACAAAGTACAGACACAAGTGCACCAACAAACTCCCCCTTGGCTGTAGCTTTGTCTCGGTCTTCGTGTCTTAAGTCTCGGACGTCCTTTCCACTGTTAAATGATGTGATGACCATGCACTTCCTGCGTTGACCAGCAGATTGAAGCAGTACAAGGCCATCTTCTGAAACTTCATAGCTTGATCTCGATCCCGAACCAGGTAGTTTATCTCATGATCCTTCAGAACATTAATATCCGATCTGGACATATTAGTAATCCACATCGGATCTATTATTCTAAAGTTCTCCTGATTATCTCTGAATAGGATCACGGCTTCACCAGTATCCGCGTCATAGACCCAGCAGCGGAAGTTTCCAAGAAAGTCGGTCTTCATCTTTAGCAACGGTATCTTCTTCATCACTTTGGGAGGATCATATACCAAACGATAACGAGCAGTGTTCGTTTCTGGATCAAGTGTAAATCTGATCTGCTCGTATCTGGGAAACTGTGGCTTGTACAGAGGATCCTTCCAACCCCTTCTCCTTTCCAACCTGATTTTCTTAGCAAAGAGATCAACCATCTTTTCTTCGTCTCGATTGATAACATCTAGTTGAGCTAACACTGCAACATCATAGTACGGAAGTGAGAGAATACTGAGGAGAGTTCTGAAATACTGAAGACCAGTTTCTCTTTTCACGACCATGCAGTGAAGTTCCTTGACGAACATCCAACTAATAATGCGACCCCGAGCCCGATTCTTCTCCAGCCTCATATAGTTAACCTGGTCCAACGGAGCGAGCGGAGGAGGATTCCTAGCAAGGAAATCCGCTCGCCATTCATTCACTGTTTTCTCACGGTTTTCTTGAGCTGTTGGTGAATCAGAAGAAAGATTGGCGAACCCTGCAGTCTTTTCAGCCACAAAATCATCATCAAGAGCATTCACTTCCGCATTGTCCTTTCCAACATATACAGGACGTTCAGGATCAGAACTGATGAAGATTTCTTCAATTGTAGAGAAATCAGTTTGATCCTGTTCCAACGTAGTAGCATCAATCATACTCACAGCAACTTCATCCAAATCAGTCAAGATCAGTATTTGTTCATCAGACATTTCAGAAATAAACTCTCCCTCTTCTAGCAATTCACCCGTGACAGGATGATACTTCTGAGAACCTGAGGATTCAGGGAGATCTGCAAATGTTTCTGGTTCCAGGCTAATATGTTCAGGCCCTGTAGACGTTTCCAGTGTTTCTGTCTGTTCTGATGGGCCAGTGGTAGCTGTTGGAGGAGCAGAAGGAGTGTCTTGAGGTGTACCAGATCCACCTGCAGCACCGGATGCAGTTGCACCAGAACCTGAGGCAGTTGTTTGATCTGGATTAGCTGCATCATCATCTTTATCATCCTCACGCCTTGAGGGAATTATCCCTAAGGTACTGCACCTTTCACTCCACAATGTACCAACCTTGGAATGAATCTTATTGAAGTTTGCATACATGGGTTTGAAGGCTTCCATCAGTCTATCATCACGACTACTTACCTTCTCCCTCAACGCTTTCGCCTGAGTCTCCAAATTAGTACTATGCCTTTTCATAATTTCGACTTCCCTATCTCGTGCCCTGTTTGCCTCTTTTAACCTTTCAATTTCTTCGGCCTGTTCCTTGATCTTGATATTCTGAGCTTCAACAATTGAACACAGCTGGTTGTGTGCCATTACATCCTGTTTTCGCTGGACACGATATTCTTCAATTGTTCTTGTGTGTCGACCAACTATAGAACCCAATTCACTGACTTGTTCAATCAGGAATTGTATCTTGTCAGCTTCAGAAAATCCAGATAAGGTTTCTGCCAGAGTTGGTCACGAAGGCTCAGGTCTTGAAGAACCAGACTGACCAGCCTGACCCGAAGCACCTGTAGGACCAGTAATAGTGAGAGGGGGTCGAGCATGTGTACCTGAGGCGGGAGTTTCAGGTGGCTGTTGATCAACAGTCACCTGGTGTGTCCCAGAAGACCTCTGAGGAGAAGACACAAGATCCATCGTCTCAGATGCAGTCAGTTGATCACCAACTGGAGGAAACTGTTGTTCAGGAGCAGATGACGGCTGAACAGAGACAGGAACAGAGGAGTCATCAGCAGCTTTCTTTGACGAACGAACATCCTGCCTTTTTGCCTTCCTCTTCTTAAGAAAACCCGGAGAAGTAAGCGTATAATCTTCATCCTGGTCCGATTCTCCAGTTCTAACCGTCTTCTTTATTCGCTTAAACCGGGGATTCCCACGACTATCAAATACTTTCTTCATCCCTGGAGGAGGAGGATTATCATCCTCAGACGATGAACCACCATCACCCGAACCTCCTTCCTCATCAGAAGATGAGCTGCTTTCATCAACTAGCTTTCTTGGCTGATCTACCTTGCCTTTACCCTTGTCAGTTGCAACAGTACCAGACTGACTAGCAGCACCACCATCTCCACCTGTACTACCACCTGTTTCAACAGCTACAGCGCCACCATCACCACCAGTAACAACACGAGCATCAGGATCTACAGACATTTCCTGAGCCTCTTCAGCAGCAACATTTACATCAACCTCAACACGTGCTGCAGCACTAGAACTGCCAGCAGACCTTCTTGTTGCTTTGATTCCATGTTTAGCCCCGAGCTGCGTATCAGCCATAGCGATTAACTTTGGCTCTTCATTATCAGAATCGCTCGCGTCTCGGCGCCATCTGTTGTTCTGCGGTGCCTCATAGTTAGGAACATCGAGATGACCAATAAGTTTCCTAATTGGATCCGATTCCTTATAGGCGGCCATGGACTTGAATATCAGCAGAGTACGCTCATTCATTGGATTAACAGGTAGAACATCTGCTTCAGCCTTTGGAAGATCAGGAATCTGATCATCAATCATCATCTGCAGAAATCTGGGATATAGCCAGAATTTGGTAGATGTTCGCTGTGTTGCTGATGGGAGTGGCCTTCGAGCGTTTTCCTTCAGATTGTCGAAGATATAGCGAGATATGTTGAACGGCTTGTTCAGAATCAGAGCCGTAAACAATCCAGTCAAATCGATCGGTGACAGATCATATCCAGAACGCTTGTTGCTCAGGCAATGAATAAGGATATGCAACAAGAGCTTGTATCGAAGCGGCATATACTTCTTGTTGATCTGATTGGCAAGAACGTCGTCGCTGTACCGCAGCCTCATCAGTAACCCCCGCTGACATTGTAAATCTATAGAAGTAGGATCTTCTGGTTGATCTCCAAGCTGTAGACGTTCTCTGATAGTGTTTTCTGTAATAACCACGGGTTTTTCAGCAACTGATGCCCTGATCACTTCCTTATTCTCCACCGTTTCAATCACAGCTGAACTCCAAAACGCCTTGATGTGCGACTGATAGGCAATGTGCTGTGTCGTGATAGCATAATTGATACGCGCCCTATGAAGATACTCCATGATTCCAGTAAACTCCGGACTGATACTCCCTTCCGGTTGTAAATATGCAGCCATGTTATGTCTAGATTCAGACATAGATTCAACTTCCGGTTTCTCCTTCTTTGTTGGCTTGGCCCGTTCCTTTTTCGCTACTTTTGGTGCCATTTCTGTTCATCAAACATAGACACGTAATAAGAAAAAGTCAAACAGTCAACAAGGAATTCCACACTTAGAAAATTTTCAATTTCTTGAAAAATTCTAAGTGTTGAACTCTTCGAAGGATCCAAATTATCCATCGAAGGATTGAATCATGGCACGAAGGATGGCAATCTGTTCGAAGGATGTTAGTCAGCTCGAAAGATGTCACTTTTCTTGAAGGATGATAACCTTATCGAAGGATCATCTTTCGAATAATCAAGAATTTTGAAAGATATCTTGATCATTCGAAGGATTGATCAATCGAAGGATGATCCTTCGAGGAATCTAACATCTTTCGAGACTCACTCGAAGGATGTTGTACAGCACATCTATCGAGGTGATGAGTCATCATCCTTCGCTCCGGCATCACTGTTCAACGGCGAGTCTTCCGGTGGGGTGGTTAAGTTATTTCCGGTGATAGTTTTGAGTGGTTTTTTCAAGTATGTTTTGAACAATAAAGACAACAACAACAACACTAAAAACCATTTAAACCTCAACATTTTAGATCAAACTGAACATTAATCCAACCCGGATAGCAACCACACCCCAAAACCAACCATGCTCTGTTTATCCAATCTAAAACCCTAGACACCATGACTTAATCATTTCCGAACAAACTGATCATCATCAACAACCTAACACTGCTTTCAATCATTAACACATTGTTTATATACTAACTTTATCCATGATTTACATAAAATGAAATTGTGAACAAGAAAGGTTAATAAACATGATCAATGATGATTTTATAAAGTTGTTGTTTGAGTTAATGTTTGATAGGAAAAACATAATCATCCTACCGTTGTTTACTAAAGAAATCTTGATATCAACAAGTTTTAGAAAAATTTTGGCAGAGGTTCGAGAGAAAGAGAGGGTTTGTGATGAAATTTTTGAAACAGATAAGTGAACAAATGAAGAAGATGACCTTTTATACTATAACCTCGAAAGTCCAACCATCTCGAAAGACTCCAGACCATTTGAAAGATGTAAAGGTGTCTCGAAGGATGACCTTTGGGTCGAAGGATCCCTATTTGGCTCGAAGGATCCAGATATTTGAAAGATCTGGATCGAAGGATACCAGATATTTTTGGAATCCTTCGAAAGATATCTTTCGATCTAAACCATCTTTCAAAAGGATCTGGTCAACTCGAAAGATCAATTGGTCAAATCCTTCGTTGACCAAATCATCTTTCGACTGAGATGATTGACTTTCGTTGACTTTCTTGACCATCTGATCTTTCGAGGGCCATTGCTTCCTCGAAGGATCAGATTTCCCACCAACACTTTGGATTTTTGGGAATTTCCAATTTACACCCTTCAAATTTTGGAGGTTTTCAGAAATGACCATTTTGAAAAGTTGTCCGTTATGAAGTTCTGCAAAGGTTAGTTTTATGAAGTATCTCGGCTTGTCAGGTATCGGATCGAGCACCAACATCAGTTAATCAAAAATAATATTAAATTGAAAATCTTTTTGGATTTTGAGGTTTGATAAAATGAAAGGCAACAATTTTAATATCCTTTGAATGTTATCAAACGACATCACCGCTAATGTCGTGCTGATATGCACCAAACGACAAAACTGTTTAAAATAAAGCAGTAAATAAATATGTACAACACAACAATATTTTTGCGAGTATCTGGCGAAGAGAATCATATCAGCTTGCGGTCTTTTGTCAAAACACATTTCCTTTTAAAATTCTTTTACAGAGGTGGATAAGTATTCTACCACAATTACCGATATTGTTATCCACTTAAACTCAACAATCAAGTGTAATCATAATACAATGAGATACGTTTAAGGTATGATTTATACTTACCGACCGGTGTTCATCCACTCACGACACATTCCCGTATCAAGGTATGCACGAGAGTTCATCATACTGGGGAGTATACCATTTATCATCCGTTTTTAACGTATATATATACAATGTGAACAAGTCACTTATTTGAATTTGAAAACAAGCCCTATGTGATAGAATCACTTATTGATGAGGAACTTGATTTTCGATGCATGAGGGCACAGGAGCAAGTCCGTGAACAAGTCAGTACTTCCGTACAGCAGAGAGACGAACTTGACTCCCGGATAAATGTGATATTTTATCACTTATTTTGTATGGACATGTGATTGTTTATCACTTATTGAGGTCGAATGCAGTATGAAATATGTACACGTATGTATGGTATCATGGAAGAACTTAGACTTTGTCTTTTATAGAAACAACCATGATACCCAGATGATAAACAGCATAAACCCCGAATATCTCAGAACCTCGGCAATCTATCAAACGAAATTTCGGTACCAAGACCATATGCCAATGAGCGGTTCCCACGCGGTTTTCAGTTCGTTATGTTTATATCTCCTGCATACTTTAAAATGATCGTGAGTCTACCGGTACATCATTAGTAGAGCTACTTATCATTTTCTTTTCCTTTTGATTTCTAGAAGCATGTTTCAACCGACCTCTGATGTAATATCACTTTCTCTTATATTACCAAGAAACTCATTTTTGTTTTTCTATTGTTTTTGTGTTTTTCTGAATTTTCTCCCCCTTAAATGCAGAAAGTAAATAAATTAAAGACATATTTTTGTGTTTTTGTGGTTTTTCAACGTTTTTGTATTTTTCTTGAAACTTTCTCCCCCTAAAATTCAAAAATAAAGTAAAGTAAAAATATTTTTGGATTTTTGGTTTTTAGAAAAATATTTACAAAAACGATTTCCTGATGTCGGTTACTCTTGCTTCACCTTAATGCCGTTTACCAAAAGTAAATAATCAAATCTTGATTTATCAAATGCTTTGGTAAAAAGGTCGGCACGTTGGTGGTCGGTATGAATATGAACCACATCGATAAGTCTCTTTTCAAAGCAATCACGTATGAAGTGATATTTAATATCGATGTGCTTCGTTTTCGAGTGCTGTACAGGATTTCTAGTGATCTGTAAGGCAGCCTCATTATCAACATAAATAGGAGTAGTTAGGAATTCAAAACCGTAGTCCCGCATCTGTTGTTGGATCCATAGAACCTGGGAGCAGCAACTAGACGCAGCAATGTATTCTGCTTCACATGTAGACGTAGCCACACATGTCTGCTTCTTGCATTGCCAAGTGACTAGGCGATTGCCTAAGAACTGACATCCTGCTGTAGTTGATTTTCCATCTTTCTTGCAGCCGCCGAAATCAGAATCACTGAAAGCTTTGAGATCGAAGTTATCATCCTTAGGGTACCATAACCCGGTGTCAGGGTAACTCTTCAGATAACGAAAAATCCTTTTGACAGCAGCATAGTGAGAGACCTTCGGATTCGCTTGGTACCTAGCGAGAAGACAAGTTGGATACATAATGTCGGGTCTTGATGCGGTGAGATACATTAAGGATCCAATCATAGCACGATAAAGTGAAGAATCCACAGCATCCCCTTCTTCATCCGGAGTAATCCCGTGATTCTGCGAAAGAGGAGTAGAAATTGGCTTCGAATCGGACATCTGGAACCGGCTCAACATGTCTCCGACATACTTGGTTTGATGGATAAAAATTCCAGATTCGGACTGATTAACTTGCAAACCCAAGAAGAACGTCATTTCACCCATCGCACTCATCTCGAATCGATCTTGCATCACCTTTTCAAATTCCTTGCATAACTTATCATCGGTAGAACCAAAGATAATATCATCGACATACACTTGTACCAACAGAAGATCTTCACCCTTTTCTTTGATGAAGAGGGTACAGTCGATCAAACCCCGTCTAAACCCATTGCTCAGTAGGTAGGTAGACAGTGTCTCATACCAGGCCCGAGGTGCTTGATGAAGACCATATAATGCCTTGTTAAGTAGTAAAACCCTGTCAGGATGTAATGGATCTTCAAACCCCAGTGGTTGCTCGACATATACTTCTTCTTCGACTACTCCGTGTAGAAAAGCACTTTTAACATCCATCTGGTACACCTTGAATTTCTTGAAGGATGCGTAGGCCAGAAAGATTCTAATAGCCTCCAGACGAGCAACAGGTGCATACACTTCATTGTAGTCAATACCTTCAATCTGACTGAAGCCTTGAACCACTAACCTTGCTTTGTTTCGGACAACAATCCCACGGTCGTCCTTTTTGCACTTAAACACCCAGCGAGTTCCGATCTTTTTGTAGTTGTCGGGCCTATCAACCAATTTCCATACGCCCAACTTCTCGAACTGCTGAAGTTCTTCTTGCATGGCTTCCACCCAGGAATCATCTTTCAATGCCTCCTTCCAAGATCTAGGCTCTTCTTGGCTAACATAGCAGGCGAAAGACCAATCATTTTGTTGTCCCGATTCTCGTATCTCAGCATACAAGCCAGCATTTTCATTATTTCTGATTTGATTCCTTGTCCTTACACCACTGAGAACATCACCTATAATATTCTGCTGAGGATGAATGTTATGAATTCGGGTTTCAGAAACTGGAGGAACTTCAACATTTGACCTCAAGTTATTGATATTTAAATTCCCGATATCATTCTGAAGCTGGTGAGTTGTAGAAGATGATGCATTTTCTTCTTGGATAATTGGCGCAGACACTGGATCCGTTGCTTCTGAAGTACCTTGAACCGGACGCAGTGCTTCACCATCATTTGCATCAACATACTCCTCATCTTCCGATGACTAATTGTAATCGACAGCATCATTAAACACCTCATTTGAAACGAGATTGTTGACAGAAGAAGATGCTTGTGAGTCAACAATGATTGGACAAGCTAACTGAGAGCCAGTCGCATTCTCGCTTTCAGACAACATTTGAGCAATTGCATTGTCATCATCATATGTCGGCAGATTAAATGAGTCGAAAAGACCATCATAATCGAACATCCATGGGTCTCCAGAAGGCTTCGGAGGATTAGAATATCTTTGAACTCTTACTTCACCCCATTCTTCAATCCTTTTGGTAGTCAGGTTCCATACTCGCAGATTAGGAGTAGCATACCCAAGGAAGTAACCTTCGATAGCTTTGGCACCAAACTTCCCGTCAGGCTCAATCATGGTACATGGTGCACCAAAAGGTTCTAGATATTCCAAGTCTGGAGTCTTCTTGTGTAGGAGTTCGAAGCACGTTTTTCCATGTCTTTTCACTGTGAGAACCATGTTTAACGTGTAGCAAGCCGAGGCAACAGCTTCAGTCCAGAATCGAACTGGAAGCTGAGACTCAACCAACATGGTTCTTGCAGTCTCAATTAAGGTTCTGTTCTTTCTTTCAGCGACTCCATTTTGTTGTGGTGTGTACCGAGAGCTGTATTCATGAAGGATTCCTTTTGCAGTGCAAAATTCATCCATAACCCTGTTTTTGAACTCGGTTCCATTGTCGCTTCGAATTCGCCTCACCTTTAGATTATAAAGATTTTCCAACAAGGTGATCAAATTCTTCAGAATTTCTGGAGTCTCACTCTTGTGAACCATGAAGTCAACCCATGAAAATCTTGAATAGTCATCAGTAACTACCAAGCAGAAAACTTCTCCGTGCACACTCTTGTGTTTGACTGGGCCGAAAAGGTCCATATGCAAACGCTCGAGTGGCATGTTGACAGTGTTAACCTTCTTCAATGGATGTGATTTCTTGATCTGCTTTCCTTTCTGACACGGCACACAGACATCTTGAAGTTGAAAGTTCTTCACATTGACACCTCTCACCAAATTGTTTTTGACAAGGTGATTCATTTTTCAGAGGTGAATATGACCCATCCGTCTGTGCCAAGAGATCGTCTCCTTTTCAGTGGCTTTTGAAATAAAGCAAGTAACTTGTTTTGACTGAGTTATTGCTTGGCTCATATCAAGGACATACAAATCATTAACTCTTGGTGCTGATAAGAGAATCCATTCAGCGGGAATCTTGAATCCTGGCTTCAGCACATAACAACCGGCATCATCAAAATGCACGGTGAACTTCTTATCGCAGATTTGAGAAACACTCAGGAGATTGTGATCCAACTGTTGCACATAATTGATTTTGTCGAAACTCACAATTCCATTTGAGATCATTCCCTCGCCGGTGATATACCCTCCTTTGTCTCCAGTAAATGCAACATATCCTCCTCTTATACTTCGCACATCGAAAAGAAGACGATAGTCGCCCGTCATGTGCCTGGAAGCCCCACTATCAACAATCCAAAGACTATTAATAGTTCCTCCTGGAGCCGCCTGCACATGCAACTAACATATCAGTTTGAGAGGGGGACCCAAGCCTTTGTGGACTTGGGTCGTCCTTGATCATCAAGGAAAGTGATCTCAATCACTTGATGATTAGGAAATAAAACCTCTGGTGCTCCCCCTGACTGAATTACCTGTTTTTGTTTCCAAGCTTGTTGTCCCTTACCAGTATTTGAATTAATTGTTTTTGCAAATTACTGGTTTTACAGTTGTGGATTTAGCTTGTACAGGTTTTTCTTCTTTGACCTCTGATTTTAAGGCCTTCTCAATTACCTTTTGGTTCTTTTGTTTTAACTTCTTTTCCCTTTCTTTCAAGACACGTGGGTCTTGTTTCGGGGAAACCGGTTGTTTCTGGTAATTGGTTTCTTGGGGAGCACTCATTTTTCCTTTCAACTTTTGCAGGTATGGGCAGTATCTTACAATGTGCCCAACTGTGCCACATTCAAAACACATTCTCCGCTCTACAAACCTCGGAGAAACATGTTGATGACCAGACGGAGAACCAGACACTGAACTTTGTGATCTAGATGTGCTTGGACCTAAGTCACATCCATTGGTGTGTTGGGTATAATTGTTCTGAACATTTCGTTTTAAAATTCTAACTTGTTTTACAAAATCAATGGTAGATTTATTTTGAAATGTTTCAAGTTTGTCCGTACCCTTGGATCCAACAAAGTTCACTTTCTGTTCTCTTTTCTTAGCTGGAGCTCTTTTGTTTTGCACCCTTTGAACCTTAGGTTGCTCAACCTTAGATTGTTGAATTTTAGGTTGTGCAGCCTTAGGTTGAGGAGCCTTAGACTGCTCAACTTTGGGTTGTTGAAACTTTGGTTGTTCAGTCTTAGGCTGCTGAATTTTTGGTGCTTGAGCATTCTTGTTTTGAGCCTTCTTTCCCTGTACCTGGCCCTTACCCTTTCCTGAATTGACTTGTTGTTTTCGCTCAATTGGTAGTTTTTGGTTTCCGTATTGTTTTCTAATTTGTTCACACGGAATTGGATCACATTGAGTGACTGTTACTTTTCCACCTTTGTTCCCCAAAAACTTATCAGTACATCCTTCAAAAATTTGCTCAATTAAATCTTGATTTACATTTTTAATTGGAAAATCTTTGTCAGAGTAGATTTTGCTATCTCCTTTGAGCGTATACAACAAGTTATTCCCTTCAGAGCTAACTACAAGGGATTTCATTGCCTTTGACATTTCAGTCTTACTCGGTTTCACTGGTGGATCACACAGAATGTGATTCTCGATAGGAATATCTGTTGTAACCGAGTTAGACTGTTGTTTCACAATTTCTTCAGATTCATCATCCGAAGAATCAGCATCCTCAATAATTGGAGGACTCTGTTCCTTAACACATGATGAATCTGTCACATTCTCAGATTCTGATTGACCCGAGGATGATGTACCAGTTGTGAACCCGAGGCCTGCTGCAAAGTCATCTAGACCGAGTGGCACAGTAGGTTCAAAACGGGGCATATCCTCGTCATTAGGCAACTTGGAGTAATTGTGATTCATCGGGGGAGGGCATGATTTGTAACCAATACATTTTGCATCCCCCTTTTTCCTTTGAACATCAATAATGTGATCCAAAACATAGCGGGAATTGGAATAGCTTTCCAATTTCTGCTTGATTGTTTCACATTCGCATCGAGCTGTAGCTAACTCTACCATTTGTTTTTCAATTGTGTCAATTAAATTATTGTTTGCATGTTGTTTTCTCAAAACAGCCTTTTGTAGTTCAGAAACATCATGTTTTAATGACGCAATTGTTGCTTTAAACTCCTTTTCATTTCTGGTTAAAAACAAGTTAGCTTCAGTTGCTTTAGAAAGATCAACAATCAATTCTTGATTGTGTTTGTGTGTGATTTCGAACAGACTTTCCTTTTCTGCATATTCTAAACATTTAGCACATTCAACAGACGCAGAAATAGAGTCAGAGTTAGAATCACATACCTGAGAGGTTTGACCTTCTACATGAGCCATAAAGGCTGTATGAAAAGAAAAAGATCCGTCTTCAGAGAAAAATTGAGAAAGCTTCTCGGAAGTTCCAGCAGATTTCTAGCAAAGAATAGATCTCCTCTTGCATAATGCTTCAGCGTCAGCCAAGAGCTCATCAACCTCCAAATCTAAAGCATCACTTGATAAATCACCAGCATCAAGTGATTCCCCATCCATGCTTCCACTGTAACCCGAGCTATCTTCATCTTCTGAAGATTCACCAGCAGACACGGGTTCTACAACTTTCTCAACCACTTTAGCATAACATGCTGTTCCACCATTTCCTCCTTCACCAAGCTGAAGATTCCAGTTGCAAATCTCATCAGCTTGAACCACTAACCCTCTGTGGGGATTAGTGTTTGTGGATCCAGATGTATTTCCTCCCACGGGAACTATTTGTCTGTCAGAATTGTTGTTCTGTTGTTGTTGAGGCTGTCTTTGATTCCTGAAAGGATTCTGATTGCCTTGCTTAGGTGGCTTCTGACATTCCCGCTTGAAATGACCCTTTTCACCACAGTTGAAGCAGGTGACAGCATTCTTATCAAAACCATACTTGGTGTTGTTGTTGCTTTCCAAGTTGGTTCTCCCCGTCCTTTCCATGAACTCTTTTGCTCTTCGAATAGCACTAGCAAGAGCCCATTTGATATCCATCATCTCAAACTCTTCTTTATCCACTTGCTGATAATCTTCATTGGTTAGATTGATATTCCCAATCTGACCTGCAACTAATCCACAATAAGCACTAACCAAGGTATTCAACATCTCCATATGCTCCTTGGCTATTTCAACAGTGACTTTGGAAAAGTTGGAAGTGTCTAATCTGACTGTGTTCGGATTGGAAGTGGCTTGAAAGTTTGAAGAGTTTCCATAAAACCCTTGCTGTTGCGGTTGTTGCTGCTGAGCTCTGCTTGGGTCTAAGAAAGGCGATGGTGTGAATTGTTGAGCTGTCTGTTGTTGTTGTTGTTGAGAAGAAGAATCTGGTCTTGAATACATCATCGTGTATGCTGAAGGATCAAACTGATTCGTTGTGGAAGGTCCGGTGTTAGAGATGAAAGCTGTTTGAAGTTTAGCATGCTGAGAGGCTGGCTTTTCTCCACTAATGCCACCTGCAATTCCAAAATACATCTCTGGATTCTGAGGAGTTATTGTTCTTTTTGCCTTTAGCTTTTCTTCTACATCTTTGTTCTCCAATTTCTGAATTAGCTCATAAACGGTGATTGTGTCCAGAACACCGTTTTCTTTGAGAATCTCAAGATAACCGCTCCATTTTGCTGGTAAGCCATCAGCAAATCTCTTCACCATTTCTTGTGGAGTGGCAGTGACTCTGAAGGCAAACATTTCACTCAACAGATGATGGAATCTTGTAGATAATTCTGCCAAACCCTCGTTCTCCATACACGTGAAACCTTCAAATTCTTTCTTCAGCAGCTCTTGCTTGATCTTCCTCGATTGAGCGTTTCCTTCACATCGTAATGTGAGCATATCCCACAAGCTTTTAGTAGTTGTACAGTAAACGAACTGGTGGTATATGTCTCTGTGAAGAGCTTGCGTGAGAATCATGAATGCTTTCTTTTCCAACTCAAATTTCTTCTTATCATCATCAGACATTGTACTGTAAGTTTCTGGATTCGATCCTGCAACTTCCAACTCATTTTCAAATGGAGTGAAGAAACACATCCATTGATCTTGACCTTGCCCCTGAACATAAGTTCTCAGCCTTTCTTTCCACCATCCCCAATCATTGATGTGATTTAGTTTTGGCGGCTTTGTGCTTGTACCAGTTTCACTGTCGTTCTGCATCATGGCTTGAATGCTGCTGCTTTGATTTGTGACCAATGCCCATTGATTTGCAGTTATCATTGCAGCTTGAGGTGGGGCAATAGCCTGCATCCATGCAGTTTTGTTGAACTCTGGCGCGGATTGTGTAGCTGATGATTGCGTAGATGATGACTGTGGAGTCAAAGTTGTTGTAGTCCACGCAGATGGATCCCACTGACCGTTTGTTCCCATTTTATAAAAATTAATATATTAAGTGAAAATTGATTTAAAAAATTTGAAAAACAAGTTTTTCTTTTTGAAAATACAATGTTCACAAACTATGTTAAATTGTGGAAATGAACAAACAGTCGAAGGATACTGGATCGAAAGACCTGAAAATCACAACTTGTTAAACTTAAACAAATAGGACTCGAAAGATAACACTGGCCGAAAGATAACACTTGTTCGAAGGATCAACAGTGTTCGAAAGATCACTGTTGAGTTTCGAACAGTAACTTCGAAAGATTCTCCTACACGAAGGATCCTTATCTTTCGAAATGTAACAGTAGCTCGAATGATGTATCTTTCGAAAAGATTCCTTGGTTCGAAAGATTACTCACTGACTTCGAAAGATGTTCGAAGGATGGGTATCTATCGAACCTCCTTGATCGAAAGATGATCTTTCGACTTCGAAAGGTATCTTTCGATGAGCTCTGACACACTGACAAAGGTTGACAGGTTGGTGAAAAGGTGATGTGGTTGGTGAACCAACTTTCGGCAGAAGGGATGTTCTGAAACCAACTTTTCACCAACTCAGATTTGACTTTCAAAAATTGCCCAAAAAGGAAGGCTTCTTATCCAGAAACCAGTACCGGAATTTAGCCAGAATATTGGCCGGAATATAACAAACCTTTTAGAACAAGATTTTTAAGTTACCCAAACCTTCCCTTAACACACCGGTTAGTTTAGAACACGTTTTTAAGGCTAAAAATGCAAGAAACACACTAAAAACGGGTGCTAAACCAAGTGAGTTTTTGTCCAAACACTTCCAAAGTCTTGCACAAACCCGGTTTTTAACAAGGAAAAGAGCCACGGCTCTGATACCACTTGTAGGTCCCTCGGAGGTTGAGGATAAACCTAATCCTTGTTATGTTTAACACTCTAGCAAGTGCGGAATCCAAGCTAGAGTGCAAACCGTAGTTTAGATGAAAGCAAAGATTACAAAGAGAAAGAGTAGACACGCAATATATCAAAGTTTTCTCTTGTATTTCAGTGGACACGGTTACAGCCCTTGACCAAACTGAAATGCTCTCTTACAAGACCTTGGTTCACTCACAAATGCTCTCAATATCTTTCTAAGTGTCTACTGTGAAATGAACCCCAACATGGTATATATATACCATAACAGATAACATGCACGAAGGATGATGAGTTCTGGTCGAAGGATCATCTATCGACCAGAATGTCCATCGAAAGACTCCGAAGGATCCATACATACCTCGAAGGATGATATATCCTTCGAGGTCCATATGTGTCCATCGAAAGATGTCTTTCGAAGTCATCGAAGGATACAATCCATCCTTCGATGACATCCTTCGAAGCATACAATATCTTACACACTAAGTGTTGACTGTTTGGCCAAGTCAAACCAGGAGGATGGTTGACTTGGTCAAACATACATTCCAACACATTAACAAATATAACAAAAGACGTAAACACAACAGACAAAAGACATCGTTTTATACATTACAAAATACAGACAAAGTACAGACACAAGTGCACCAACAAAAGGAATATCCACCGCCTATTCGGGTGAAGTCGATGAGAATGATAGTCACACCAAACCTTCTTGAAACAATACGAGAAGCCCAAGATAAGTCATTGAATGCAAGTAGTCCAAAAAGTGAAAGAACGAAAAGGTTTGTCAATAAGCTCGAAGTAAATGCAAGTGGAATTAAGACGAGATATGGGCGGATTTGGATACCACATTTTTGTGATACAAAGAATCTATTATTGGAAAAGCACATAAGTTCCGCTCCTCAGTCCATCCAGGAGCTACCAAGATGTACCGGGATTTGAAAGGAAATTATTGGTGGCCAGGAATGAAACGCGACATTGTCAAGTATGTCTCTAAATTCTTGACATGTTCCCAAGTGAAGGCAGAACATCAAAAACCATACGGGAAATTGAAATCTTTGGAAATTCCTGTGAGGAAATGGGAGGATTTGACCATGGATCTAGTAACCAAACTTCCTAGGACAAGAAAGGGGCGTGATGCTATATTGGTCATTGTTGACCGCCTGACCAAAAGTGCCCATTTTCTACCTATTCGAGAAACTCATTCCCCAGAAAGGTTGGCTGAAATTTTTGTGAATGAAATTATATCCAGCCACGGTGTGCCCGTGTCCATTGTGTCGGATCGGGACACGCGGTTTACCTGTCGTTACTGGCGAAAGTTTCACGAAGGAATGGGTATTCAATTGCACATAAGTATCGCATATCACCCTAAACGGATGGTCAGTCTGAAAGGACCATCCAAACGCTGGTGGATATGTTGAGAGCATGTGTTATGGATTTTGGGGGGAATTGGGATGAACATTTACCTTTAGTGGAGTTCTCGTATAATAATAGCTATCAAAGTAGCATTCAAATGGCGTCGTATGAAATGTTGTCTGGAAGAAAATGTAGAACCCCGGTTTGTTGGGGAGAAGTGGGACAAAGAGAACTCGTTCCCAAGGACGTAGTAGCGATAACTAATGAAAAGATTGATCTTGTACGGGCTCGATTAAAAGCAGCGCAAGATCGACAAAAGTCCTATGCGGACAAAAGGAGGTGCCCTATTGAATTCCAAGTGGGGTGGCCGGGTATTATTGAAAGTATCCCTGTGGAAAGGCATAATTCGATTCCGTAAATGAGGAAAGTTGGGTCCTTGATATATTTGACCATTTAAAATTTTAGCTCGTATTGGAAAAGTTGCATATTGGTTTGAATTGCACCCATCATTAGATGGCATCCATAACACCTTTCATGTGTCAGAATTACAAAAGTGCCTTACGGATGAAATGACTCACATACCATTGGAAGACATTATGATGGACGAAAGAATGAATTATATAGAAAGACCGGTAGCTATCAAAGACTCTAAACTAAAGACCCTTCGTAACAAGGATATTAAGCAAGTATTAGTTTAATGGCAACACAGGAAGGGTTCGAATCTCACTTGGGAACCGGAGGAGGAAATGCGAAAGTTCTACCCGACTTTATTTGGTACGTATTCAGATTTCGGGGACGAAACCTTCTTTAAGGGGGGTGCACTTGTAACGCCCCAAAATATAATTATGCACATTTATATATTATTATAGTATGCTATAAGTAAATAACTAGGAGTATGGGTCTAGTTAGAATGTAAATCTAAAACTTAAACTTAAAAGAATGAGATTTAGCCAATTAAAAAAATAAGTGTTCATACTTGAGGGCCCATATGTGGAAGGAATGAAAGTTAATTTATTAAAAAATTAAAAACACACCACACACACATCAGTGTGTGTGTGTGTGGGTGTCACCAGGAGCAAGAGAGGGAGTGGGAAAACCCTTATCTTCATAAAATCCAGAAATTATAAGGGAATCATGGCTAATTCCACTGCATGAACACTTAAATTCGGTCATCCAAACTATTCTAACAAGAGGTGTCACACCCCGACCACGTAAAACAACAAAACGTGGCGGAAACGTCGGGGAGTGTTGCAACAGAATCATTGTTTCACAACCATGGAATAAATAATTTTGTTTTATTGAATAAATGAACTCATTGTTTTAATACAATCAAATAAGTACAACTATTATCTTTCAAGTTTTAAAGTCGCTAAGGCACGAGTCCATCCTAAGTGTAGCATATATCATCAATCATCATAGAGCAGTACCTGAAACATGTGTAAAAATAGGTACGTCAGCATAAAAATGCCTGTGAGATACATAGGTTTTATTGATTTAGGATTCATGACTTATAAGTTTAGGAAAAAAAATGTTTAAGAAAAGTAGTCATGATCCTTGAAAAGGTTTTCTTTTATAAATTATACTAAAATTTATAAGAAATCAGATGATATAAAATAATAATACATAGGAAATTAAATAATTAAGTAAAATGAGTTTGTATAAAATATAATGTTTGAAAACAATATTTTGATAAAAAAGTTTATAGTATATATATAAAAATATACTTTGATTTAAGAAAGTCGAATAAATAATATATTAGAATATATTTCAGTTCCAAAACCGTTAACCCAAGTGTACTAAATAACGCCACGGTATGTAATGCGATGAAAACACTTATATATAAGAAGTACCAGCGGCGTATCTACCATGTTTTCATCACATTACACCCGTCCCGTTATCTAAACACTAACTAAAACCCAATTGTAAAACAAATAGTATATTAAATATACTTTAGTTGTTAAAAATAATAATTTTCAATAGTATATTAAAAGTATACTTTGGATTTATAAATAACATATTAAACTATGCTTTGGATTATGAAAATAACATATCAAACTATGTTTTAATGATTAACAAAATATATGTTGGTTTTTGTACAATATCCCATATGAGAGCATATCAAACTATACTTTTGGGAGCATAACTTAATATACAAAAATAATGTGATTTAAGAATTCATTTAGACCTAGTGCATCAAAATACACCTTTGAGACTATAGAAATACCACAAAGGCAATCCCTATTTGGATGGAGCAACAAATTGGTTTCAGACATTCCATAACAACAGGAATGGGGTGTCAAATCCTATAGCGCTATTGTTGGTGCAGTCATCTGTCGTCTTCGTCTTATGTCGAGTCTCGGGTTCGTCGGAGATCAAATTGGACAAGAATTCAAGGTTTTTGATGTCTGGCCATTTGAAGTAAGTTGGCCGTTTGAATGAATGTGTCCGTTTGAGTCCTGTCCGTTTGAAGAGGCATGATCGTTTGAAGGGTGACCGTTTGAAGCATGTTTCAAACGGTCAGGGATAACTATATATAGGATTCAAACGGTTTCAGTTGTAACTTTCTGATTTCCGACGGCGAAGCTCCGTCGAAGTGTCTCTGTACTATAACTTTGTTAAAGATCAATAAACAAGACAATTAATAGTGAATACAAGCTGAACGAAGACCAAATCAATGTATTCCACCTCTGATTCGGTCTGAGCACTCTTCTGATTGACTCAACAGGTCGATTAACGATCCTACAATTGGTATCAGAGCACAGGAGGAAGAGCTCTTACCGTTTAGCTCGTTTTTCGCTCAAATTCTGATTTCTACACCTTCTTTCATCAGTTCAGAAAGTTTTACCGGACAAAATTGGACCAAAAGTTCACAGACTGTGTGTTTTTAAACATAGACAAAGCCTTGAATGTTTCAGATCAAAACTCGAAGTGAAAATGGTGAAAATTGACTGAAAACTAGTGACCGTTTGAACGAACAGGACCTTCTGTTTGAAAAAACATCAATCGTTTGAGTGATCGTTTGAAAAGGATACCTGACCGTTTGAAATTTGGGTCCCATCGTTTGAAAGTGTTGACCAACCGTTTGAAACAGGTTCTATCGTTTGAAAATACATGACCGTTTGAACTGGTCGTTTGAAATCAGGTTCCATCGTTTGAAAGCAGTCCAGTCGTTTGAAATTAACCCTATCCGTTTGAACTTTCTTGACCGTTTGAACCAACTTCCGTTTGAACAAGATCATTACCGTTTGAAACTGTTTAGTTTGAAAAGAGGATATTGTTTGAACTTGGAATTTCGTTTGAACAGATTGTGTTGGAAAAATGGCAATGGTATTTGATGAACAGGAAAACTATTATTTTGAGAGATTTAATGAATGGTATCAAGGTTTTATGGATGACAGTTATCGAAGTGTGAAAAAGGATGGATGGGTCAAAAGATTTAAATATTTTGTGAGTCTGCAGAATGAAACTTTGGAAGCGTTAGAAAAACGATATGGAGTCTTACTTGAATACTTGAAAAAACATGAGATATTTCTATCAGATGGTGAAAAGATAGAGAAGTTTGCAGATGCATTACCTGTTGAATGGAGTGAATGTTTGGAAAATTTAAGAAAAGATTCAAATTTTTCAAAATTACATCTAAACAAATTCATCAGCAAACTTAAATCTCATGAAGTTGAAAGTACAAAGAAAAGAAAAGATATGATTAAAGTGTTGGAAAATCATTTGATGGGTCTCGGTTTAGATATGATTGAAGAAGTGAACAAAAAGATCATTGAATGTGTCAGGGCAAAATATGTTATGAAATACGACATCAAAAGAGGTTGTTATATTGATAATAATGGAAATCCTCTTGATTTCGTTAAAATGTTTTGTGCAGGTACATTCAAAGCAAAGGAAGAAGGAGCTTCAAAAGCTGAAGAATTTGTGAAGAATGAAACAGTGTGCTTTAAATGTGACAACTTCAAGACTGTCAATGACAAACTTGTGAAAGATGCGGAAAGTTTGGAATTGGAGATCAAGAAGTTGAGAGATAAGAAACAAGCTGATGATCAGCAGATTCTTATGTTTCATGAAATTTGTGAGAAACTGAAAGCTGAAAATGACAAACTGTCAAGTAACTTGAACAGTTTGACATTTGAAAACAAGAAATTGAGAGAAAAAGAAAAGGTTTTTGAAGAGAAAGTTAAAGATTTTGAAATTGAGAAATCAAAAATTGAGAAAGATTTTCAAAATCAAATGAAAATTCTTGAAGATGGGAGAGATGTGTTTAGCAAAAACAACATTGAAAAACAGAAAATGATAAATTCCCATCTTCAGAAAATTATAAAATTGGAGAAAGAAGGTGAATGTGCTAAAAAGAAAATCAAAGAGTTGGAAAAAGAGCTTGAAAGCAAACAGAAATCTTCAGAAGATTTGGATTTCTGGATAAAGCTTGAGAATAAGAATCTGAAAGCAAATGAATCAAAATTTCAAGAACAGATAAAAGTTTTGGAAAATGAAAAGTCTGTTCTTGAAAATTTGAAGAATGAGAATGAAGAAACAATCAAGACTCATTTTGGGAGAATATCTCGGCTTGAAAGTGAAGCTGAGAATTCGAGGAACAAAATTGAGGAACTTGAAAAGAAATTGAAAGGTTTTGTGACATCATCCGAGTTTTTGAACATCCCCTGTCCAAAACCAATCAATTCAGTTCCAATAAGTGACGATGTCACAAACTTTGACAATGTCAAAGTTGAAGATTGCGATGAAAAATCTGATGATGAAAATGAAAAATTAGAAAAACAAAAATTGTTTTTAAATTTGAAAGAAAAATTTCAGAAAACTGTTCTGCAATCAACTGAAAAAGGTGAATGCTCTAAGCAAAAACCTTTGAAGAAGAAAGTGGAACAGAAACAAAAAATTAAAAATGTGAAAAATGTTCAAAAAGATAATAAAAGTTCATCAGATCGATCATCCAATCGCAATGAAAAATTACAAAAAGTAAAAAATGAAAACTCAAAAATTGTTGGTAATAAGTGGTGCAGGTCGGTCCACAGTGCTCAAACGTCAAAACCAGCAAACTTGAGGAAGGAATACCACCAAGCTAAACAATGTTATGATCTGAGCATTTGGTGTGAAAAAGGTGGTAACTGGTACGATAACAGAGTGTGTTACAGTTGAGGATATCACGGACACATTGCTGTTAACTGTAAGTATTGGAGTTATGAGACCAGGAGGTGCTTTAACTGCAACATCAAAGGTCACATTGCCAGAGATTGCCCAAGGAGATCAAATGAAAGATTGAGGGTTAATTCTCAGAGAGTGGCAAAGATTCCAGTCAAAGTCAAGCCCCAAGAACAGGATGTTTTAAAACCTAAAGTTCAAGGACAAAAGATTCAAGAAAAGAAAGTAAAGCTTTCACAGGGGCAAAAAGACAGATTGAGAAAAAAGAGAAAGAAGGCAAGAGAATATCTCGAGAAGATATTGTCCTCGGGTTCATCCGTGGGAAAGAATAAGAGTTCTGATGAATCAAGTTCCTCGGCTGCAAAGTCAAGCAAGATGAGTTCATCAGATACAAATTTGAGGACGAAAGAGGATAAGAGGAAGAAGAAAATGGTCGGCGATGAATCTGACAGGTCAAAGTCAGACAAGCCACCTACAGGCAATGATTCTGGTTCGTCGAAGCCAGATGAGCCATTGGTTGAGGTAAAAAAGGAGAATTCAAATTTAACAATGGATGATGCAAATTTTCCACTATTGTTGAATAAGAATTCGAAATCACCCAAGGACCGTCAGGCTTGGGTGAATCTGTTTAAATGAAAAACCTGATTTGCCGGAGTTCCCAGGTTGGTAAGCATGGAATATGAATCGGCATATTTCTTGAGAAATTTCACTTTGGTGATTTTTCGTTTTACATGTGGTAAATCAGGGACATTAAGTTGTACTTGATTTTCTACAAGTATCATGTTGAGTTTTTTAAAACTGATAGCGTCAAATCTATTATGAGTTTGATGAAAACATGATGATGAAGATAACCCCGAACCTACAAATGGTTGTTACACAAACTAATTTTTCCGGAAAAACCATTTTGATTGAAACAAACTTAAGTGTTTTGAAATCTAAATGGGAAAATAGTTTGTTGTGAGGGGGAGTTCTGATTGTTTTTGCATGAGAATGGTGATTTGAGGTAATTCACATAATGTTGTCAAATTTCTTGTATAGTTTGTTTTCAATTTTTTCTCAGAAAATCAAAATTGAAACATATTTTGATTTTAGGGGGAGTAATAAAATTTTGAAAAATTTAAAAAAAAAATTGAAAAATGAAAATGAGTTTTGTTGCAAAAAGAGGAGATGATAGTACATCGGTGGACTATCACAGCATGCTAGAGATTTGTAAAGTCAAAAATGTTTTTAAACAAGTCTTACTAATGATGTGTCAGTAGACTTCACACAGTTAGTAAATTGTATTCGAGATATAAACCTAAATTCAAACTTGCTTAGTTTGTGGGGAACACTACTTGGATATATAGGTAACCCCTGAAATCTCGTTTGAAAGGTTTCTTATTCTGGTATACTAGGTTTTTCTACTCAATGATGTGTGGGGTATTATTCCGGGACTTCTGCTGAATGGAAGTTCTGACCTAGTCCTTGGATAATACTTTCTTCATATGCTTGAAACATAGCATAAAGCCCTCAGCTGATTAGACAATAAAATTGATAATCAGTTGTTGTAGCTAAAAGATCTCCTAAAGGGGACACACCGCAAAGTCGAAACTGATATCTCTCTGCGCATACGGAAGTATCGACCTGAGATCCCTCAGTTCTCGCACATCCCCTAATTTATATACAGATATCATTCGTAGTACACTTACCTGTAAATCAGAATATCGAGATCTGGATACGGGAGTATATTCAAGAGGTGGGACACTCAAATAAGTTTAAGTGCTAAGACATTAAATACATATCTTGAATCAATTGAAAATTTGTGTAGAGGTTTAAGTGGACAACAATACTGACAATCAGAAGTGAATTTGTTTCTTAACACTTGCTGATTAATAAGATCAACGGTGTTAGTGATATGTCTCAAAATCCGATATGATCCTCTTGCACAATCTCACAAAAATAGTGTTCCATTTCTGTATTTCATTAAATTCAAAAATCCAAAAATATTGTATTTTTTGTTTGAAATTTGAAAACTACAAAAAGATTTTCGACAACTGAGTGTGAAGAGCTGAGTTTCGATATTTCAAGTGCTAAACATGTTGAACTTGTGGTTTGGGAGAGAGTGAGTGAAAATGTGAAGATTTTGAAATGTCATAATGGTTCATTAACTTGAAGTTTAAAGTTGAATGTTAACCTACAGTGTAATCTTCATAGTTTTTCTTAAATGTAAAATCTGAAATTGTTCTTATTAGTGTTTGAGTTTTTGTGTAAGTGTTTGAGCTTAACAGAGAAAAAGCCAGGAGTTGATTTCAATGGTGATAACGATTTCCAGACGGCGATCCCAGCATGATGATAGGGGGAGTCTGATGAAAGTTATAGCCAGAGAAAGATCCAGGCACATGATTCCAGGAGGAAGTTCCTGAAGAAGACATAATTCCAGATGAAATTCCTGAAGAAGACTAATTAAGACTGAAGTTTATGAAGACTCGACCTTTAAGACTCGTCAACATCTGAGGGGGAGTCTGTTGGTGCAGTCATCTGTCGTCTTCGTCTTATGTCGAGTCTCGGGTTCGTCGGAGATCAAATTGGACAAGAATTCAAGGTTTTTGATGTCTGGCCGTTTGAAGTAAGCCGGCCGTTTGAATGAATGTGTCCGTTTGAGTCCTGTCCGTTTGAAGAGGCATGATCGTTTGAAGGGTGACCGTTTGAAGCATGTTTCAAACGGTCAGGGATAACTATATATAGGATTCAAACGGTTTCAGTTGTAACTTTCTGATTTCCAACGGCGAAGCTCCGTCGAAGTGTCTCTGTACTATAACTTTGTTAAAGATCAATAAACAAGACAATTAATAGTGAATACAAGCTGAACGAAGACCAAATCAATGTATTCCACCTCTGATTCGGTCTGAGCACTCTTCTAATTGACTCAACAGGTCGATTAACGATCCTACAGCTATATCATACTACCAACCGGTCTGGTGAACAAAATATGTACTATTCCAAACATTTATTTTATAATCTTTGAAAAATTAGAGTTTAAATCATAAATATCATTCAGTTTATAAAAAAGATAAGTACAAATATGTATAATCAGTTATACTTTTGTAAACATGAAAATAACAGATAGGTACACATGCTTCACCCCAAAACAGTTTGAAAACAGTAAAAGAGGGGACTATGTACTCACTTGAGAGTGCTTAGGAGTCTTGAACAACTACCAAGCAAGCTAGAGGGAGCACAGAATCAAACGGCACCTAATATTGATAACTACATAAATAAACCGGACCAAAATCGGGAGATCGGATAGTATGAGGTCTCGTGAACCAAATGAGCATGGGAACTCATATGATATGGTTTAACAAGGCCTACATACTAAAATGAAACCTATCCTAAGTGCTTACGACCCGTTACGACCCGTTTAGGTAGCTCACGCTACTTTAACGTGTCGTTCGCGTAAAACGCGTTTGGACCGCCTAACTAGTCCTATGACAAGTATTATATGCCTAAACATGTTTAATTATGTTGCATAATCAGTTAAGTGACAAAAGTTTGGGTTACATATGCTTAAACATCAATTATGCATAAAAAGGGGTATTTTGGTAATTTTCCTAAGGCATATAAACTACCTATCATACAACTACTTAAACGAAGTAACCAAAAGGTATAACCTCGGAAGGTTATTCCCTATATAACTATGGTCACTAAACATGTTTGGTCGAATCCTAAAGATCGACCAAACGGGTCTAGTTCGAAAGCCTAAGCGGGTGTTTAGTCTGCTTGACTTACGACTCTACATAAGCACTAATCTAAAAAGTGACGAGTTAAACATGTCGAAACATGTTTAGTTAAGTTAGAAAACAGGTTTGGTATCAAAACAAACGGTTTTGATACCTATAAGTAGCTTGGTTACAAAATACGCGAGAATACGCATTTTGGCCGAACCTACGACTCGTCACTGAGCCTAGATAACGTGGTAATCAGTAGGTATAGTCACTAGGGACTATGACCATCGTGATTACACTCACGTTATGAAGTTCAAACGAACTTCGCATTGACCATAAACTGGTCAAAGCAGAAAGTCAAACACAGTTTGACTTTAACGATAAAAACGAATGAAAAGAACGAAAGAATACTTACAGAAGGTCCCCGCAAGATTTGAATCCGATTTACCCTCAGGTATGAAGTATGAACTCCAACTTAGAGGGCCAAAATCAGATTTCAAATTGTGGGTTTTGCAAGTGAATGAATGGGAGGTATTTATAGCATTTCTAGAACTGTTAGGATTGTTTCTTGAAACCCGAGCTTCGATCCAAGCCCTACACATCATACCCACTGATTTGTGAAACCATGGGCATCCAAAACAAGCACATAGAATCAAAGAAACCAGGTGCTAAGGTGTGGAACAACTGGATCAAGCTGGAAAACAAATTCTGGTCTCTGGAACCTGCTTACGGACCGTAAGAGGTAGTGCATACGGTCCGTAAGGCCCCTGCAGGTCAGCAAAGTTTGAAAAATGGCAGAACAGGCCCCTGCACCTCCAAACTTGGTTTTTGATGCTTTTTGGCACGTTTAAGCCCCGTTAACCCCATTTTAAAGCTCTAAAATGAAGTTAAAGTATAGGGAACCTTAAATGTGCTAAAAAATATCCCGGATGTCGGCTCGTTTGGTCGTACGGTTGCGTTGTTCGGTAAATTACGACGGAATACGCACGAACGCGAAAAACGATCCAAATTGCGCGACGAAAGGATTTTTATCATGCCAAACACTAGAACATAATATTTTAATGATTACTTAAATTTTTGGATGTCCGGATATATTCAGAACGTGAGATATGCGCGAAAATGCAAACTTGTGCACTTTTTGACGCTTTTAGTCCCTATTGATCAATAAAGTTTATTTCTGCGCACCAAACACCTCAAAGCCTATTTCTAAGCTATAATAAGGATATTTAGGGCATATTTAACTTATGATCAAGTTCCGGAATGTTCGTTACTATACGAATCGGTATAGTTTCGCAGTTTGACACAATTAGTACCTGCGATCGAACAAACTTGATTTCAACACACCAAACCTTCCAAAACTTGTTTCTAAGTTATGTGGAGGTTATTTAAGGTATGTTAAGCCTGTTTCACTATTCTGGAGTGTTTTTTGCGTTAAACTGGTTATATTTTCGCATCAGTGAGCGTATAACCTTCCAGAAAGCGATTTAGAGCTTGAAATCGGACAAGAAATGATATGTGCAAACGATACACATATTTTTACAAATCCCAAGAATGAAATACAATATTTCATTGGTTTGGCATTTTTTTGATGGTTGAAGTGACACAGGTGTCACAAGAGGTAAGTTGAATTTTATGATTTGATGAACTCTCTTAAATGGTTTATAATTAATCCCTGAAATTGAGTGAATTTAGTATGAACATTTGATAGAATCATTATGTAGAAGATAAATTATGCTTGAATTTTTTATTATCTTGATGATTCAAGGTGAAACCCATTTATGATTTATCATGAAGTATGATAATCATGTTGGTGCAAACTCATGTAATGTTGATGTAAAGTTTGTATGTTGTAGAACATTAATTAGATAATTTGGTGTAGGATGATGATTGTATGAATTTGATTGATTATAATGGTTCATGTTGTGAAATAGGAAGAATATGCATAGAATACTTGTACAGTATGCTTTACTAATGGTACGCACACCATGTGTTTGATAAAATGCTTAAAAGATGAATTATAGCATGTTATGATGATATCTTGTTGAGAATCATTTGCTAAAATGAAATGAAAAATGAATGCACAAAACGATTTATATTTTGTGATAAAAGACTTATGAGGAATGTCCAAGGCATGGAAAGCTTAGTATGCATTTGCTAAGTGTAGATCTGAAAGAAGAAGAATCAAGCGAAAAGAGGTCACAAGGTTCAAACGATCGAGGTAAGTTCTTACACTTACAAATACTAGTAGTTTACAATGTTTAAGTTTATAAATTTGTATTATGTTAAATGAAAGTACATGAAAGTTTGATTTGTACAAGGTTTGAAATCTTGGTTGATGCATGCCGTAGCCTACGACTGGCATACCGACAGGGTGAAATAAACGTCTGGCTGTGACATTTTATCTGGGTTATGTCTCGGTTATGCCTGATCACCCAGATGACCAGGTAACTCATCTGGGTTATGCCTGATAACCCAGATGACCATGTAACTTGTCTGGATTATGCCGAAAAAAAATTAATTGATAAGGAATTGATGTCGAACCGGATATAGAATATAGAAGGAATTTGACATTTATACCCGTTAGAAAGTATGATTGAAGGAATGTTAAAGAAAGGATTATCATTACACTTGATGGAAGATTTTAAGTCTATGTTAGTTAACTATAAGATAAGTAATTTGTGTGATATGGTTGTAGGTAAATCAACATCTTAGGTGACGACAAGCTTGGAACGAACACACCATCTCTTATGCTTCCGCTATGATACTCGACTAAACGGATCAAAAGCTTTGGTACAAACTTTCATGTTATGCTTTAAGTTTTGTAATGTTTAACTTTAAGTATTCTCGGAACTTTGCCGGAGTACGGTGGCTAACTTAGATTTTTGGATGTAACTTTTTATGTAGTTAACTTGGGTTATGTTTGTCGAAATTTTGTGGTCAATTTTATAAGTTGTATGTTTGATCCGTTTCGTTGTCAAGCTTAAACTCTTATGTTACGAATAAGAAACTTTAGACATTACAACATCGCAACCATCAGGATGTCTACCTGAGGACGATTGTATAAAATATATAGGTGATGTTGCATAAAACTAATGACATGATGCAGATTGTTTAAAATAATAGGCGTCTTTTTAAAAGAGAAATTTACCTACAAGCCTTATTTTTTTTAATTATAACTAGTATCTGTGATCCGTGCTTTGCAACGGGACCGTTAAGCCGAACAAAAAGCAAACGTAAAAATGATGAATCATGTACGCACGTTACAGCATGTTAACTTGCAAAAATTACACTGAAAAGGTAAAACATAGAATAGAATAACTAAGTAAGCTTAGGACAAATTGTAAAATGAAAAATTTGTAAAAGATGTAAAGTACAGTGGACCAAAGTTGAAAGTGGAAAAGTGTTGGTCTTAAAAATAAAAAATGTTTGCGACAAATATACAAATGATGAAAAATATAGGCTTAAAGTGTAAAAGATGAAAACTATGGGGGTTATGTAAAAGATGAAAAGGGTTAAAAGTTTTTTGATAAAAAGTAAAATGGTTAAAAGAAAAAAAAAAAGGAATAGTGTTTTTGTAAGGGAGGATATTTTTGTAAATTAATATAGGGTAGATCAGCAAAATAATTATTAAGTGGAGACAAAATTACAGAACTCGTCTTTTAGGTTTACACTAGTGGGAGACCCGCGCGTTGCGGCGGAATCAATAATGCCACCAAATCGCGAGGGTGAAGATTAAAAGGTTTGTGGGACTTTGACGAAAGTTTTGCAAAACTCACTTGTGTTACCGAGTTGGCCAGAGACGTTCACGTAATCATCTCATGTAATGCTTGTATTGAACGCAAGACATCCTAGTTTAGGCGATGGTATTTTACAAAGAATGTGGTTAAGAAGATGAATTAGAGGTTGCACAATGGTTGAGTTGGGTAATCGGTGGAATCTCGTTGGCGTAGATTGACACAATTCAAAAAAAACCTCGGATCAAATAGATTACCGTGCTAAATAATATGTTATCTTGGGATGTTCTAACCAAAAAAGGTTATAACCTGTAGAGTTTAGATCGAAAATAATACTTTTTTCTAGAGATGTTAAATTTTATGAATTGGTATTTCCTTTTATAAAGATAATACACTCAAATTGTTTTTTGACATTTATGATTCACAAGAGGCTGAAGCTTCCGATGGTGTAAATTCACAAGAGACCGAATTTGAAGGTGTAAATCTGGATTGTAATATACAAAATGTTGTTTACATACTTTGTTTCAACAGCGTGCACTGGTGGTCAAGCGCCTAAGGGTATATAGTTATGTTTGCAAACACCAATCTACAATTGTTTTATGCTATAGCGGGTCAAATGGGTAAACATTCCATTCGCTCAACCTATCTATTTACATTCTAGCCAAAAACACTTTCCATTTTAGTTATTTTTCCGTAGTTACCCGCTATGCTACCCGAATCTACAATTCATAAGTACTAAGGGTCAATATTATGACAAAAATATGAAGATTAGACAGACCGGGGCTGGTCCAGTCTGGTTCAAACTTCCAGGGAGATGCTTGTAAATCGGCTAGTTAAATCGGTCAAAAATTGTCACCTCTAATCATAAATCGGCTAGACAGCTATGGCAAATGCACCACCAACTGTGGACATACCAAAATTTTCATGAATCATATGATTTTCCCTACGATCATTAAAGATGCTTCTTTCAAGGCCACTCACTATTATCTCCAAGATCTTTTGGTATTCCACCCACTTTTCATCACTTTGGCTGCCAACACAAGAAATTCAATATAAATCATCTCTACCGACATATTTTCTTTAAAACATATATATTGTTTTTATGACCATCTGGCATACCCATTCTCATATATTCTGCAGTAAGGGTTTATACAAAATTATAGACAAAAAAGTATTAGCATGTCAACTCACTTGTTCCTCATTTTGATCCGTTACACAACACGTTCATCTCGTCACCATTAAGATCGTGTAGTTACCTTATGTGATTTCTCTATTTTTGTAGATCGTGTGAGCAAGTGTAGTCTTACGTATGCCTCTTTGACCAGCAATCAAAACAACTTCACAATTGTTTGTAAGCTAGTTCACCAGAGTGTGCACTTATTTTTTAAAGCCATAGATGCCCATTTCTTAGTTTGTGAAAAACAAAGAGTAAAAATTTAAAAATAGTCAAATGAAAAGTTGAAATGCTTGCAAGGTAGTTAAGAGAACAAAAAAAAAACAAATTTGGGGATCAATAACACATTTAATTCATTGGTTGATCATGTAGATATCAAAATTTGTATATATTCAGCACCTCAGACGCTGAAGATCTTTTTTTCCAGCAAACTTAATGGTGACCTAGAAGCCATAGACGCCCATGACAGATGGCAATTGTTTTACGGATCTCTGAATGCAAAAACTACAATTAAGCATAAAAACCAAAGTTATCTAGAAACATATCGCCAAGTGTTAGACGAGAATTAAATATCTTTTACATAACAACCTGCAGAATAGATCAGTGTAAGTTACAAATGAATGGATTTTCCTAATTATATTTGTGCTGATTTATACAATATAAGTCCGAACCCATTACCCAACACCCAAATATCATAGAAAGCGAATAAGAGAGCCATGCTTTTGGGTTGTCCTATCAAACTGGGTGGGTCGAGGGGTTCGGGTGATGGGTCAAAACGGGTTGAGAACAAAATGAGTTAAGGTGAAAATGGGTTATGGCCAAAACGGATTCGGGTTGAAATGAGCCTGTGGGTGGTGGACAGCAGTGAGAAATGAAAAAGCCAGTAACCAATAACTGAAAACTCTACCCACTCATAACCTATAACCGATGATTTGATTTTCAGGGCTTGGATTAACCAATGGTTCGGTTTTGGTTAAGCATGCAATAACCGACTTTAATAACCAAACTGATGGGTGATCGTATCCAATAAGTTGGTTGAACCAGGTGTTGTGACTATGGTCGCTTCGCTTACTGCGAGTTACCAAGCTTAACATTGTCTGTATGTCAATGTGTGGTTCAGCCTATTGCTTTGCATGACAGTTAAAAATAGTAGCATGAACGTTCATAAACAGAAGCGACATCAAACAAACCAGGAGCTTCAAAACACCAGAAGATAAAGAGTCCAAAAAATACTATACCTCAATCCATTTCTCCTTGTACCAATCAGGTGTCTGCCTCTCACCTCCTGAGCCCACACAAGTGTGAAAGCCCTAATATAATATGAAGGGTAAAAAAAAACAAATATAGCTTCTTATCTAATGGAAACATATAACCTTTCGTCAAAGCAGGGCGTTCATACGGAGCATACGCCTGCATTGACACCATAACAATCCTTAACTCTGCAACTCAAAAACAAAACAACAAACTATAATAACTACCTACAAAATCAAATAATTCGGAGTTATGTAATTATAATCCCTGATCTGAATTCATTATTCAAGTTTCCACCTTTAATCACTATTAGAGAACAAAATATGCAGACCAAACATAGTGAAACCAGTTATTACCTGAAAAACTTCCAAATGGAACTTTGTAGCAATCTTACTTATGCAGGTTCAAGCAAAAGACGTCAAATTTTCTCGAACAACCAGAACTGGTCGAAAAACATTTTCTGATTTCATACGTTGGGCTATGAAATTAATGAAACGTGGGGAGGACCTGGTTCACAATCAATGAAATTAAAAGTCAGTGGAAGGGGTATGTACAACAATAGCAAGGGTTATGTACAAAACAGGTAGAAATTCAAACCTGACTGTAGGCAAATGAACCTGTGAATGAGTACCCAATTCCATGAATGGTTCGGTGTTAAATAGTTGCAGGTATGAATCGTATGGTGTCATTGATTTCAGTTGGCAAACTCATCGAATTCCTTATGCGGCTGTACAGATTCAATGATAAAGGCTTGGACTTTTAGCAGGTGACAATGAATTGGGGGCAAATCTGGGAGAAGAAGATGAAGTTTAGGGTGAGAACCCATGATGTTTCAGCTGCCGTCTTAAAATTTGTGGGTGAAATGACAATTATAGGACAAGGAAATGTTTTGTAAAGGCCTATAGATTAACTTGTAGATTTCATCCTAATTATTAAAAATAACATTGACCATCCATTGTTTCCTTTTTATAGCAGGTTTCGTCCTTTGTACTAAACTTGTTTGTTTTTCGAGTTAAATCAAGGCATATGCAATTCATGTGAGGATGTTATGGTACTTTATAAACTATTTATACCATAAACTTGTTATCTGCCTAAGATTTGACACTTTGATTATAACACATAGTTTGACACATAATAATAATTTTCTAACCCCTGACAAGTATAAGTGTAACATATTATCTTTGTGTAAAGTTTGGATAGATGCACTAACATCCCTTGCCTTCAGTAATATTGCTTTTGGTTCACAATAACATTCTCAGTATTAAACTCAACATTCAAGACAACATCCTTAAACTATGTCACATTAAACAACATTTTGTTTCTTTTGTGTTTGTCATAAATGTATATTCGCAATTCTTTAACCACGTTTTTCACTATACTTTAACTTGCAGCATCGACGGCTCTCTTAATCATGTTCTAGTGTGTTACGTATAAGGTTGTTTGAGTAACATCTTTACTACATTCATTACATATATGGGAAGGTTATCTTGAAAACGCTAAATATTACGAGAACCGTGAGAACGAATAAGAAAACCAATCAAAATCATTTTTTTAATACAAACCTCATTATAAATTAAAATACAACATCAGAAGTGAGAAAGAATAAGAAAACCAATCAAAATCATTTTTTTATTACGAACCTCATTATAAATTAAAATAGAACATCAAAAAAAAAGAATTACTCTATAAAAAAATCATCTCTCCTTTTAAAATCACTCTTAATAGATTTTTTACACATGTATAAATACAACAAATTTACACATGTGTAAATGACAAACTTACACGTGTAAATTTTCATTATTTACGAATACATATAAATTTAAACGTGTTAATTTAATTTTTAATTATTTTATTTGAATAATAATGATAAGTGTAGAAGAAAAAATTGAAGTTGAATTGTTTTTTACCAAATTCTTGCGATTTTTTCATTCGTTCTCACAGTTCTCGGAATTTTAACGTTCTTATTTAAATCATCCCCATATATAATTTATGGGTGATGATGAATAGTAGTATCATTTTTATAATAACTAGTATAAAGCCCACAGCGTTGCGACGGAAAGGGTCAAGGAATGGTAAATAATAATAACAGCAATACATTAAATACAAAACATAAAAACAACAATTATTATTAAAAATTAGATGATCGAGACAAACAAAATGGCACAATTAATAACCAAGTACAATACCATAACGCACAACAACCCAATGCATACAGAAACTACAAATCAAAAATGCTTGTGTTTTATAAGTTGAAACTAAACAGACGTACATCCGAACAATAGTTAAAGGTTTATCCCTATTTCTATGAAACTTTTAATGCTTTCCAACTTCTTATGCAAGCTCACATTTTGCATATCCGCTCGAGGTGGTTAGTTACATAATCTATCATACCTAGTACGCGTGTGTTGTGATTATGTTCTTTCTGTAAATTCTTTTTGTAGGACATCCACCTTCTTTAAAGTCTCTGTACAATCTTCACCATTTGGTTGGTCCTTCAACTTTTCTATTTTCAACTTGGCACTTATTTTATGGTGAAGTGTTTCTTTTTCAAGCGCGCATTCTAAAAGTCCTATGAAAGAAGATAATTGTTTCTTCACCAAAAGGCACCATTCTGAAGAAAAAAACCAACCAGAACATTTAGGTAAATAAATAATGTTTACGTAACAATATACATATAGAAAAAAAATATAATATTCATTTGTATGCTAAACATATTTAATGGTTATATGGTCAGACAAAAGGCTACCAATGGTTGCTAATGTAATGCCATCACACTCTACAGCCTCATTCACAAAGCATAAACCCAAAAACATATGAAATGTAATAACTCGTAATTCTTGCATGGTTGTAACATAGTTTGCCAGCCTCTATGACAAAAACGCAAAGTAATAAAATCAAAAACACACAATATTTATTGTGATTTATAATAGTAAAGCAAACGGACAAAATAGTTAACATGTAAATCACACCATCATTCACAAAGCAAAACCCAAAAGCATTCCGAATATAACAACTAATAATTCTGCCATGGCTGCAACGAAGTTTGCCAAGCCTTTTGACAAAACTACAAACTAACAAAATAAACAACACATAATATATTGTGGTTTATATTAGTAAACCATAGACTCAAAATATTTAACATGTAAATCACAACCTTGTTCACAAAGTAAAAAAAAAAGTTATGGTTGCAACAAACGTTGTCACGCCATATGAAAAAAAGCCATCACAGTTGTCATAGACATGCATTAGGTAAACCAAAGTATGTGTGTTCGCTAATCCCCATCAACCATACAGGTCCCTCAAATGAACCCAATGCCTTCTTCATAGAGACCTGAAACCACAATGACCAACTAACAAATACCAAATACCATGATAACATCATAAAACTTAATCATCACAACCAAACATGACAACATGCAAAACGATTCTCTGATGAGGAGAGACTCATCGTCATCATAGCAAAGAAATCTACAAAATCCCACTTATAAATGTGTAACACCTCGTAAAATCACGACCAATGATGTATTGACACGTGTAATGAACCCTAATAAAGTCAAACATTGAATTTAAGGGATTAATTTTTCGAAAAATCGAAAACTTTGATTATGAAAGGACTGGAAGTGTTAGCATACCTAAAATAAGTTTCTAAATAACCTCTCACAATATTATATTCATAAATGAGCCACTTGTTGATCGAGTGTAGCCGTTTGCGTGATTAATTGAAAGTTTGCGCAATGAAGGGTTAAAAGCGTCAACATGTTAATTCTTACCTCTTAGCGACTTTTTAACAAACCGGGAGCTTCATGATACTTGATTATACTCTCAGGAATGCCAAATAATGGCCATCTAAGGTTTTTATGCCTATAAGTAAAGTTACGCGCAACTTTGCAAGTTAGAGGGACTAAAAGTGTCAATATGTTTAATTATACCTCTGAATGACCTTTTAGCAAACCTGAAGCATCGTGATGTTCAATAATACTTTCAAAAATGCCTAATATGGATTAGATGAGGCTTCAATGCTATTAAATGATGAGATGCGCAAGTTTGCGCAATAGAGGGACCTAAAGCATCAACTTTTGAATCTACGCCTTTCAGTGATCATTTAAGCGAACGAGAGTGTAGTAATATTTAAGTATATGCTTGGGAATGCCCATTATGGGCCATGGAAGGCTTGGATATCATTAAACAACATTTCGCGCTACTTTGCGCAATTAAAGGACTAATTGCGTCAAACTGCAAAAGTATGTCGATTCGTATGGTAACGGACCTTCCAGAATATGACCACGAGTTAAACATACCCTAATTATCCTTTATATAGCCTAGATATAGGCTTAGAGGTGTTTGGTGCGCAAAAATAAACTTTTATGTCATGCAGGGACTAAAAGTGTCAAAAAGTTAAACATATCCCTAATTATCCATTCGTCGCGTAATTTGGATCGTTTTTCGCATCCGTTTGTGTTTCGTCGTAATTATACGAACAACGTGACCATACGACCAAACGAACCGACATCCGACATGTTTTTGAGCATGTTTCATGTCCCTTATGTTGAGGCATCATAGTAGAGCCTTAAAAAGAGGTTAACGGGCCTTAAACGTGCCTAAAATGACCTTTTATGCTCACAGGGACCAATTCTGTCATTTCTGGAAGATTCTGTGCAGTTCTGGACTGCCAGGGGGGCCGCGTAGGCTGCCTGTGTTTTCTTACGCGAGCCGTGTGAGTCCCCCAGAGCTGCAAGACTGATTTTCCAGCTGTTACCAGCTGTTTCATTCACTTGCACATGGTTTTTCTTCAATCCTTGGGCACCCATAGTATTAGAAATCAGGGGGTAAGATGTGCACGGTCCAGATCAAGGCTCGGGTTACGAGAAACGATCCTAACGGTTCTTGAAATCCTATATAAACCCACTTGATCTTGGCTTTCATTCACACCTCATTCCATTTCTGATTTCTCTCTGAGTTCTTGGAGGATCTTGAACTTCTTGAGAACCTCCTTCTGTCCTTTGGACCTCTTGTAAGTGTCCCTTCGTGCTTAGTTTAATTATTTAGCGTTTTAAACCGAAAAGTCAAGCGTTTTCGATAAACGCTTTGACTTTTAAACAGTTGAGCCATGGTTCGCAACGAACATGGCTACGTGACCGTAATTAGGTAGGTGTTTAACCCCCAAAATGGCACCTCCTAATTACCATGTTTACTTAGTTAAATTGTCGGGTCAAATAAAAGTCAAACGGGTTAGTATTAAATAAAATACATAACTATTAATATAAAAGCCATAAAATCAGTTTTATCACTTTAATAACTTGGTAAATATTAGTTGAACATGCCTAAGCATGATTCAACCTGATAATTCTAAGTATAGGCTCGGTTCGAAACCGAAAGTCGCAAAAGTTGACTTTTGCTTTGACTTTCTGTTCTGGCCCAGTTTAGATTAGTTTAGATATGCCTTAGGATTCCATTAGGACCATATTATAGGTTAGTATAACCCTCCGAGGTTATACAACTTGGTTCCATAGAAATCCTAGATCATGCATGTTTCCGTTAAAATGCCTAAATGTTGACCGTTATGCCCTTTTGACCCTAAAACAATAATTTTTGAAAATATGAGAGAACAATAATCTTTATTACTGATTTATAAACTTGCCCTTAAAATTTGACATCAGTTTGAAGTCTAGATTAGGAGTTATGCTCATTAGCGTAAATGAAAAGCTTTTTATTAATTAAACGACATAATTAGCATATATCCTATCTAAACCCAATTTTTGATACCAAACTTTTTACCTACTGATATAAAATAATATTTTGGGATTTTAGAAGATTTTTATTTATTTTTAGGTTGAGCATAACATAGGGTTCTAGCTTAAATTCGGTAATTGTCGGTTTTGCCCTTTTGGGCTATAAAATGAGTTTCACAAATCCTTTTGATGCCAAACCTTTTTTTTACTGATCTAATATGATAAATAAAATATTTTGAGCCTTCTGGAATAATAAAAACATCAGCTTTCCTTTGAAAACCCGGAAATGGCTCCAAATCGCCTTTTTAAGCGTTTTTAACGCATAGTATGTATTAAAACTATTTTAAACATATAAGGGTTGATGCCTACTGATATATTCAGTAAATTTTTATATTTTAACAGTAAGGAAAAGTTTTAAACTCAGGTTTTCAGTTTTGACCTTTTAAGCCTATGTGAAATTACCAAAATGCCCCTACGGTGCATAGTATGGTTATAATTAATAAATTTCACATATATATGATACCCTACTGTTATAACTTATTAAATTAAGTATATTTACTGATTAAATCAGACCTGAAACTCAGATTTATAATTAAATCATTTTCAAGCTTTAAAAAGACCAAAATACCCCTACAGGGCATAAATTGGTTTTAAATTCGTTTTGGGCATAATGGAAGGTATCCTACTGATATCACAACATATTTAAAGCATATTAACTTAGGAAACCTGTTCATGACTCTTGTGGTTACCCGTTACGCCCTTTTCGTGTTCGGATCGGCTTATGTAACTAGTTTACATAAATTAGGCGAAACGGGTCAAACCTTATCATTCTTTATCTCAAAATCCAGAATGTGTTTAGTTTACCCTTATTATACAAGTGTACAAGCTTGTTGGGTCTAAACCACATTCTAATCTGGTTCTCGCTTAATCATGTGTTTTGAACCGTATCTTCCTTTAAAACTAACCAGTCTAAGCATAGGCTTAATTGCGACCCGTTAGGAATCTAATAGGTTATTAGAAACCTCCGTTCCAGATTAAGAGCCCCAGTAAAGGTACTTGCACTTGCTGATTAGGATATACGGCTGAGTATAAATTGCATTTTTAAGCTCATGTAAATACTCTTAACTTATTTTCCCTATACGGGCTTGGGATACGGTATTATAATATTACCGCTTGGTCGGGTATTGAATATTTAATCATATTATGATTAAATTATTGAGGTAACCCGTTTTAATCTGTCTTGTTTGAAATAAAGGCCTTTAGGGGTTAATGACCATGTCCCGGATATCCTTGGCATCATTATAAAATAAAAATGGCCACGTCTTATGCACGGGGTGTAGGCGTACACCTGACAGTTGCATAAGGGAAACGGTATCTCACTCTCTTGTGGGCCTATACTTGTGGCGTGTCTGTTAATCTTGACTCGGTTTCTACATCGAGCCCTAAATGTATAACGAACAATGTAAATCTGTATACAAGATTATTTTTATATAATTGTCCCAAGTTATAAAAGTTTTGTGCCATGTGCATTAAAATAAATTTTCTAAAACATTTTCAAAATGAGTCAGTTAAGTTGTATTTACCAGTGTAAACTGACGTATTTTCCCAAAAAGATTAAGTGACAGGTACTATACGTAATTTGCTGGGAGCTCAGGGCTTCAATAAGGAATCTCGCAAGTTCTAGATGCCTAAAGTCTGTTGAACAATATTATCTTTCTGTTTTAAGATCCGCCTGTGGATCCAACTTACATTTCGTTGTAATATTTGATATTACTTTTGAATCGGATTGTAATATACTTATCTTTTGCTTCCGCTGTGCATTTAAATTGTGTTGTTTGACTATGATGATATCAACTACGTCACGATACTCCCCACCGGGCCCACCGGTAATACGTGGAAATATCAGGGTGTGACAAGTTGGTATCAGAGCCAACATTGAGTGAATTAAACACTAGCCTTTTGTGTTTAATCTCAATGACACAGTAGCACATTCCTTGACCTTCTGAGTCTAGACTTAACATAGGAATACTCTCATCTCTATTCGGAGAATTATTGACCTTCAATTCTATATATTTTAATATGTCGCCAAGCAAAGAAGCCATAATGGAAATTCTCCCCATTTGAAGCCTAGGGAAGGCCGAGCTTCGTACTGCGACTAGGATTAACGTGCAACCAAGGAGAAAGCATTCAGAAATAAAATGAAGAAGAAACTCCTTTTGCTGAAGATCGTTTCCTTAGTAGTCCTTATAAGGACATATTTATCTTCCAGTCCCTTCAAGGACAACATTATTCCTTTCAAGTCCCGCTCAGGGCAATTCTGTACCTCTTTTTAAAATCATTGGAATGTTTTATCTAAATTTCATTTATATCATTATATATATGAATATAATATATGAAATAAATTAAAATAACGTTCCTATTATAAGATCTACCATTATAAGAAGATGGCAAAATCTAAAAAGGACAAGACCTAGCCATATGTCATCTTAAGACAGAGCCAAGATGGTAGTTCCACAATTAGATTCAGATCCTTGATAACATCTCAATTTAGGATTGTTCTGCTCTTAATATTAAAAAGAATCTTAAAGGTAAAATCTAGCCTACCGTCATTTCAGACATGGCCAAGATGGTAGAACCTATTCAAAAGATTCAAATCCTTGTTAACGTCTGAAAGTATGTTAGCATTCTTGGCAAAATATGATACGATAAAATCACATAAGTCATCCTCAAATTGGGTCATTCCAATTCCCTTCTTATTTATATAATGATCCCTAAAATGATGATTCCATAATAACCTCTAAATAAATCATTGTCAATATTTGTGTAGTAAACAAGCTACATGGCTGGATCAGATGAGGTTAACAGCCACCCGAGGGAGAATAATGATGCTACCAGAGTTAATATAACTAGTGCGGAACTGCAGGCATTAATAGATAATGCTGTTACTCGAGCTCTTGACAGGCAATATAATAAATCAAGTGATACACACTCTAAGACTCTATCTGTGGCTCGTAGTAACCCCCCCCCCCCTTCTAAATCACATGATTCAAAGGAGGACGATGTTCATAACTCGTCAAATCAGAGGAGTGATCCGTCTAGACAGGTTGTGCTTAATCAAGAGCCACATGTTAAAATCTGTTCGTATAAATATTTTTTCTCCTGCAAGCCCAAAGACTTCACAAGAGAAAAGGGAGCCATCGACTGCATGACGTGGCTCGATGAGATGGACACTGTTGTTGATATTAGCGGATGTGCAGAGCAAGACATTGTGAAGTTTGTTTCACAATCTTTTAAAGGAGAAGCTCTAGCTTGGTGGAGGTCGCTAATCCAGGCTGCTGGGAAAATCCCGTTGTATAATCTAACATGGGAACAGTTTGTTGCCCTTATCAAAGTAAAATTATTGTCCTCAACATGAAGTTGAGAAAATTGAAACTGATTTCTTGGCATTGGTCATGAAGGACTTAGATTGCCAGGCATATCTTACAAATTTCAATACTATGTCTCGATTGGTTCCTTACTTGATCACACCAGAACCAAAGCGTATAGCTCGCTTTATTGGAGGCCTAGCCCCAAAAATCAAGGCAAGTGTAAGATCGTTCTCCGACCTGTTTGAGTCGTTCAGAGAAGTTCGTAGCTGAATTAAGAGGCGGAAACTAATAACTCGGTGCTATTGAAGCTGTATTCACTTTAATATTGCTGTTTTATTGATATCGAACATGATTACACGATCTGACAGCACTTCGGCAGAGTACCGGAACAAAACACCATCAACTATCTGTTTTGGATCGCCCCTAAGACCTATATATAGGCTTTCTGGTCCGCTCATACGTACATGTACGTATGAGCGGTCCAACAGTGACATAAAAGCGGTCCAACCATTTGACATATAAGCGGTCCTAGACTAGTGACTAATAAGCGATCCCTATACAACTTGCATTTCTAGGTATCCATGTCATTTCCAATCTGTTCAATCTTCAAGACTTGATGGAAGACGTAGTCAGCAGACGTAGGTGCACTAACAGACTCCCCCTCGAATGTTGACGGAGTCTTCATAGAGTCTTCGCACATGACTATCTACAATCTTCATCAGTCGACAATCTGCCTCTGAAATATCTGTCGTTCCAAGAATCCTCGTTCTCTATCTTCATCATCATCAAACTCTTCTCTCTTGAATGTTGACACGGTGTTTTCAGACTCCCCCTCTCACACAGCTGGGATCGTAGCCTGGAATTCAAACTTTCACTGATTCTAATGATCATTAACAGGCTCCCATCAGGTTCCAGATCGATACCTGGCTCCATTCTCTCTCAGGATCAATATCTGGCTTAAGTCCTGCACAATCTCTATCCAACTATAAGTTTCTACAAAGATTAAAACTTTTCAACAATTTAGAAACTATGTTGAACCAAAACAGTAATGATTTTGCATTCAAGAATTTATAACTGGTTCTTATCAAAACAACTTTACTATCTACACACAAACACTCCCCAAACCAGTTCTTCAAGTTTAGCTCTTTGAATTTCGAAAATCAGCATCTCAACATCAGTTGTCGAAAATCTTTTTGATTTTTCAAAATTTATGCTAAAACACACTGAAAAACTTTTTGGATTTTTGAATAAAAGTAAATGCAGAAATTGAAATATTTACAGACAATATTTTTGTGAGTTTGTGCAAGAGGATCATATCAGTTATGAAACATATCACAAACACCGTTAAGCTTGATTACATATTATGTTCTAAACAATTTACCTAGATTGTCAGTATGATTATCCACTTAAATTTTCACACAAATTTCAACTGATTCAAGATATGATATTAATGTTTTAAAGACTTAAACTTAATTGTGTATCACTCCACTTGAATATACTCCCGTATCCAGATCCCAAATATTCAGTCTTACAGGTGAGTATACCACAGATGATATCTGTAAAGGGGTAGATGCGAAAACGTGAGAGCTCAGGTCAGAACTTCCATTCAGCAGAGAGATGACGGCTCGACTTTTGGTGGGTCCCCTTTAGAGGATCTTTTTTACAATAGCAAAGATTACCAATTTTATTGTATAATCAGTTTGCTGAGGGCGGCGCTTATGTTTCAAAGCTTTTTGCAGAAAGTATTATTCGGGGACTAGGTCAGTATTTCCATACAGCAGAAGTCCCGGAATAATACCCCAGATATCACTGAGCATAAAGACCTAGTATCTTAGAATACGGGACCTTTCAAACAAGATTTCGGGGGTTACCCATATATTCAAGAATAGTTACCCACGAATTAAGTAAGTTTGATTTAGGTTTATATCTCGTTTCAATTTACTAAATGTGCAAAAATCTACTGACACATCCGCAGTAAGATTGTTTATCACATTTTGACTTTCCAATTCTTTAGTGTGCTGTGATAGTCCACTGATGTACTATCATTTCCTCTTTTATGCAACAAAAACTCATTTTTCAGTTTTATCATGTTTTTGGCTTTTTCAGATTTTCTGATGTTTTTGGATTTTCTAAAATTTCTTACTCCCCCTAAAATTCAAATACATCTAAAGAAAATTGAAAACAAACTGTACAGAACATGACAACTGATATCGAAACACTTCAATTCTCCATCCGTTTGGCTTAAACCATCAGAACTCCCCCTCACAACAAACTATTTTCCCATAATGATTTCAAAACACTTAAGTTTGTTTTAATCAGAATGGTTTTTCCGGAAAATAAGTTTCGTTGTTTTTACCTTTTGTAAAAATGGGGCAAAATCATCACATTGTTTACCAAATTCATAAATGATAGTTAACTCAAGTTCAATTTAATGACCTTGGTTTAACCACTTGTAAGATCAACTGGTTCTTATTCTGAACCAATTACAACAACCACAAACATACAATCACTTGTAAGTTTAGCAATTTAAGCTCTTCAAACCTGTTTTTCAACCAATTACCATCTGTTGGTTGAATTTTCAAGGTGCCGATTCCTACTCCTCGCTTACAAACCTGGGAGTTCCGGCAAGTCCTGCAAAAACCTCACAAACAGATTTAGAAAGATGCCGATTCATGATCCACAATACCATCGTGGGATCTCCGGAAAGTCAGGATTTTATTCTTGAAAAAATATATCCACCCAAGCCTGACCTTCCTTGGGTGTAACCTCATTGTTTTCATCGTTCCTTTCAACTGACTTGTAAACCCATCCTTTGGAAGCATAAAAATCCTTAATGCTTTGGGCCTTACCACTGACCATTTTTCCAAAGATGCGTTTTACATTTCCGTTGAAAGTTTTTTCAACATCAATTTTCTTCTTGTCAGAATAAAACTGATTTGAAATTTCAACTTTTCCGATTTTAGATTTGTAATTTTTAGCACTTAGTGGCGGAAAATTCACATCGTCCACTTTCAGAACTTTCTTTACAATCTCTTTCTCAACATGTGGCTCCTCTGATTTTATGGAATCAGAATCATTACCAGACTTTTTACCTGAACCTTTTACAACCCATTTCTGATTTGTGGCATTGTCTATTCTTTTGGAAGCACTCTTTGAAGATTCTCCTTTTTCATAACTTGAATTCTCAAAGCCTGTGAACTTCCGGGTTGACAGTTCAGTCTTCTCAACAATTTTTTCTTTCATTTTTCTTGAGACTTCTTGTTTTGGTCGAAATGTCTTTGGACAATCTATCGCAACATGACCCACAGCTTTACACTGAAAACAAGATCTCTTTTCAACCTTCTTCGGGTCTTCCTTCTTCTTCATGTCCTCTTGCTTCTTAGCAAGGAATTCTTGATTTGTCTGATTTCTGAATGATTTTTCTTTTTCAACTTCTGTTGTTTTTCCTGCAACAAACATTGTTTTTGGTTTATAAACTTTTTCATTTTTATAGTTTTTCTGTGGAACAAAACCAAGACCTTTCTTTTTGTAATTACGATTATGGTTTGGTTTCTTTTGGAAACTATAACCACAATTGTAACCCATTTTCTTGTTGATTCTTTGTTGATCTCTTGAAGTGTATTGTTTAGGTTTTCCATTAAGATTGAAATCTTTTATTTCAGAAATATTAATTTCTGTTATTTTGAAAACCTTGTGAATCATTTCAAGTCTGACACTTCTTATTGGAAAACTCTCGTCAGAATATAATTTGTCAGAACCTTTCAAAGTATATGCCACTTTGACTGATTCATCATTCAAATTAGATTTCGAAAGTAAAAACTCTTTATCATAAACCCGTTTGTCCTTTTTGACTGTTGGCTTTGACACACTGGACCCAGACTTTAACTCGGGTTTTGACTTCGGTTTTGATTCCTCATTGTCATCTGTGTCTAACACCTGATCGACCATACTTTTTATCAACTTTGACTCATGATCAGTGTCTGATGACGTATATGTGACATCAATACTTTCTGGTAAGTTATCCGACGACCCAGACTCCCATTTCAAATTGATCGCTTTATTGACTCTTTCTGAATTTGGTTTTCGAGGTGAATATCCATTTTCGACCGGGGGCGGACATCTATTGTAGGATACACTCGGTTTCTTACCAGAAGCTTTCAATTTTTCTTCTTCATTTGTCACACACTTTTCTTCATCCGATGTCTGCTCTTCTTTGAACGTCTTCAAATCTTTCACCACCGGATAAATCCTGTCAACCACAAAAGTAGAACATGAGTAACTATCTAATAATTTTTTAATTTTCTCAGTTTCTATCTTTTGTGTTGCCAACTCAAGCTCGAGATCTGCACATTTCTTTATGTTAAAGTTTGCCGTATCAAGCTGTCTCAGATAAGCTATCTTCAAAGTATTCATAGCTTCAGCTTGTTCACCATCAGAATCTGTGTATTTGTTGATTTCTCTGTTCATAGTATCATACGATTCTTTCAACTTGTGAATATTGTGCAGCAACTCATTGTTCTGCTTAATCAGCGAATCACAGTTCATGCACTTTTCTTGGACCAAGACCGGTTCAGCATCCACTTTAATCTCAAATTCAGGAACTTCTTTCACTGTCCTGCTTGAATTTAAAAATTTAGCTCTTCTCAATTTTTCAGCTTTCGCTTCTTCCTTCCATCTCACTTCCTCTTCTGCCTCCTCTCTGTTCTTTCTTTGTCTCTCTTCAGCAGCTTCCATGACTTTTCTGCATCTTTCTGCACATTTCAAATCATAAGCATTAGCATAGAAAGCATGAGAAGTATTTTTGGCCATAAAGTCTTGATCTGGACAAAAATCATCCCAAGTAAATCCTTCAACCATCTTCTCGTCATCTTGTTCAGCTAAACACACTTTGCTTTCTTTCGGAAGATACTTTTCCCAGGTAAAATTATCATATTTTCCCTGACTAACAACACATGCCCTTTTATCAACCACATCTCTCCCATGAGCCGTTTGTGCCTGATGCTGCTGTGCTGGTTGAGTGATTTGATGATAGATGGCCTTCTTGTGATAATCATTGTTTTCGAAAGGATTCTGGGCACCGATAGCTTCACGGTTTTTGCATTCCCTCTTGAAATGCCCATTCTCCCTGCAACGAAAACATGTAACTTTAGATTTATCAAAACCTAAAGCTGAAACGTTTGCATCACGAAAATCATCACGGCCAGTAATTTGTTTAAACTTTTCAGCGCGTCTCATCACACTCGCCATACACCATTTTATATCCATCAATTCCATTTCTTCAGCATCAATTTGATCGTAATCCTCTTTCGTGAGCATTGGATTGCCGATCTTTCCTGCAACAAAACAACTATAAGACTCTAAAATCATCCCTAACAAAGACATTTGATTTTTTGCAATATCTTCAGTGTAGTCTTGATCATTTTCAAGGCTTAACACAATGTTACACTGAAGCTTTCTACCATTCTTTGTTACAGAGATATTTGGATCGAAAGATGAGAATCTTGTGCTGTTGCTTGATCCTTGAGATGTCTTCTTTTCAGGAGAATCTTTAACGCTGTAAGCAGTTTCGATCTTAGGAGAAAATTTTGTTGAATAAGTAGCACCATGCTTGTAGTACAAACTGATATCCTGTTCTCCATCGTAATTCTTCATCCTAGCGATCTTTCTCTGTTCCATCTCTTGGGCTTCTAAATGCTTTATGAAGTCTCCGAGTTTCATCTTTTTATATTCCACTTTGTTGGACTTCAGCATCATCAAAAATGTTCCCCAGATTTCATATGGAAGCGCATCTGCAAGTTTTTCAATTAATTCATCAGTATCTTTCTTAATACCTAACTTTGTCATATTTCTCACCAAGTTACAATATCTATCAATAATTTGTTTGGTGGTTTCATTTTTCAATCCCCGAAACAAATCAAATTCCTTCTTCATGAGAGACATTTTGTTCTTTAACATATCGTCACTTCCCGTAAACTTTGCTTCCAATTCTGTCCAAATTGAATATGCAGTTCCGTCATGTTGAAGCAATATCAAGATATCTTCGTTTATAGCTTGCTGAAGCAGACTCACCATCAATTTCTCATCTCGATATTTCTTTTTATCTGCAGTACTCATCTCTCTAAGTGTTAGCGGAGTACCATTCACAACATCGTCCTTTGTGGATTTAACATATGGTTCCTCGGTGTGTTCCCACGCATCAAGATGATAGGCTTCTACCCAATTTTCGAATCTTTCCGACCACACGTTGTAATCATCAATATCCATGAGTTTGGGTGGTTTCTGTGATGTTCTAGTTTCGTTTTCAATTAAAGCACTTTGAGTAATCGAGGCCGGGGTAGCAAAAGCGTTATAAAATTCCGTATCCATCGTTCACAAATTGTTTTCAAATTTACAACAATTTCCTAACTTTGACAAATTGTTCAAATAAGCGGACTGTTTCACAAGCGAGCCAAAACAGTAATTTGATCAATAAGCGGTCCAATAAACTCTGCCAGATAAGCGGACCAACTAGATAATCTGTTCGAGCGAACTGACTAATTAATGAATTGTCCGAATAAGCGGTTCAACTTTTTGTTTTTGGAGCGGACCAAGCACAATATTTGTTCGAGCGGACTCTCTTTCGAGCGAACCAATTAATTGCCAAATAAGCGGTTCAAATTATTCAGATAAGCGGCCCAGACAGTGTCCGTTTGAGCGGTTCAGACAGTGTCAATTCGAGCGGTCCAGACAGTGTCAATTCGAGCGGTCCAAGCTTAAATTTCGAGCGGTCCAGACAGTAATTTGGAGCGGTCCAGATGCTGATGTCATTTTTTGCGCGAATCTGTATGAATGAACCACCTAAAACCTTAGTTTCTACGTCGATTTTAGATCTGAAAACTTCAAGGGTTTGTTAATTCATGACTCCGAGTGCACTGTGTGATTTTGAGCCGTTTTTACCGTGAAAATTTTTGAAAAAGTGAAGAAAGAGTAGAAAATCAGAAGAATTTCAGCTAAAATGGCAAGAACTCCTCCTCCTGAGCTCTGATACCACTTGTAGGATCGTTCTCCGACCTGTTTGAGTCGTTCAGAGAAGTTCGTAGCCGAATTAAGAGGCGGAAACTAATAACTCGGTGCTATTGAAGCTGTATTCACTTTAATATTGCTGTTTTATTGATATCGAACACGATTACACGATCTGACAGCACTTCGGCAGAGTACCGGAACAAAACACCATCAACTATCTGTTTTGGATCGCCCCTAAGACCTATATATAGGCTTTCTGGTCCGCTCATACGTACATGTACGTATGAGCGGTCCAACAGTGACATAAAAGCGGTCCAACCATTTGACATATAAGCGATCCAACCTAAACATGACATATAAGCGGTCCTAGACTAGTGACTAATAAGCGATCCCTATACAACTTGCATTTCTAGGTATCCATGTCATTTCCAATCTGTTCAATCTTCAAGACTTGATGGAAGACGTAGTCAGCAGACGTAGGTGCACTAACAGCAAGCGTGAAAGCATCGAGACCTACTACATTCAGGTCAGCGGCAGATCTGTCGCTATCTCTCACACTCGACGTAGTCAGAAACAAGGCTGCCAAAGCTTCTGAAGAAGGGAAGCGTAAAAAGGAGGATGAGGGTTCTCATCACTCCGATAAGAAGAAAAAGGGGAACTCTGATCATAGGAAGAGTTCCGGGTTTAAAAAGGGTAACCAGCAGACGGGCGAAAAGACCAGGTGCAAAACATGTAGGAAATACCACCTGGGGAAATGCAGATTTGAATCTCAGCCTCTTCCTTGTGGAATCTGCAAGTCCAAGGAGCATAAGACCTTGGATTGCAAAAAGTTGAAAGATGCGACTTGTTATGGTTGCAACGAGAAGGGGCACATCAAGACTAACTGCCCTAGGAATCAGAAGAAGTCTGAAGAGGCCAAGAAAGCAAACGCGTGAGTATTCCAGATGAACACCAGGAGGCAATACAGGAAGATGACATCATAAAAGGTACCTTTCCTTATCAATGATGCTTATATGAGGATTATTTGATTCCGGCGCAGAAAAGTCTATTGAGGAATATAAATATTGTAAGCTGTTGTATCCGCCTATTAGGATCTTAGGCTTATAGCGCGAGGTAGAATTGGCCGATAACATTTAGAGACTACTTCAACAACCTTAGATGGATGCTTTATATTCATTAGGAAACACTCTTATCCAATATCCTAAGGTCAAACTTTCAAGATATCCAAAATCATCAATATGATCAAGACAGATGTACAATAGATCCCCTGTCAAAAAGGTGATGGACTAGGTCCAAACCTTAATTGCCATTAATGGTCTTTTATGGCCTAGGCTAAGTATAATTGATATATATATATATATATATATATATCTAAATGTCGTTCATTGAGAATAGTTGTACTATATTAGCCTGAATGGTTTAGCGATACCATAGTTAGTATATATTAGGTCATCAGGATGATGAATAGCGGTTGTTAGATTGCGACTAATTGTTTTATTTGGTGTTAGGAACCAAATATCGAGTATGGCAAACTCGGATAAGACAGTCGTTGATCGTATTATGGATGATGCGACACATGTTAATGATGCTACAATTGTGAACCTTAGTATTTCCAAAGATGTTCTTCAGACTATGATAGACGCAGCTATTGGAAAAGCTGTGAAGAAGGCTGTGAAAAAGTTCAAGGAGCCCAATGCTACTTGCTCCAAATCTCAACCAAGACCACCCTTCATTAATCACGAGAAGGATCTCGTTCATGCCTCTAATGTAAAGGGGGAACTAAAAAGGAAAAGGGAGGAAGATAACTCCCAGAGCTCTAAAAAGAAGAACAAACAAAAGTCCAACCAGAAACCTGTATGCAAGACCTGCAAGAAGCGCCATTATGGGAAATGCAGGTTCGAATCAAAATCCCAATCACAGCCTAGGGCTTGTGGGATCTGCAAATCTAGTGAGCATAAAACGTTGGAATGCCAGAAGATAGGAGATGCGACTTGTTACAACTGTAACGAGAAAGGGAATATCAAATCAAATTGCCCAAAGTATGCTAAGAAGCTTGAAGGAGATAAGAAGACCAACGATAAGGTCTCTCAGATGGATGCAAAAGAGGCCATACAAGATGACAATGTTATAACCGGTACGTCCTTATCCATGATGTATGTGCAAAGTTATTGTTTGATTCAGTTGCAGATAAGTCGTTCGTGGAATAGATTTTGTAAGTTATTAAATCTGCCTGTTAGAACCCTAAGTATAAAATATGAAGTAGAATAAACGCTAAGAGTTCTGCTTTGATTCAGATACCAATCAATCCTTCATAGATGGTAAGTATAGCAAACTCTTAAAGTCTTCCAGGAGAACCCTAGATATTAAGTGTAAGGTAAAACTTACAGGAGAAAATCATAGGAACCATTTCTTTTGTTCCTGTCAAAAATCTTCAGTCATGAAATTCTAGTGTACCCTCTCTCCAGATGAAGTGCATCATCATAAGTTCATATCTCTTTGATCTCTATCGATTGCGAATACCAGACGGTATGATAAAAGTGCCACATGAGGATTGGCGTATCTTAATATGTTCCATAGATTGCTTCCATGCCTGATCAGTATGGAGGTTTAATGCATGGGACCACAAAGATATTCCGATGGTCATATGGTACTAAAGTCAAGTAATGGTATTCAAAGAAGATATCCAAAATGGAATTGTCCAAGTAAATGTTCCCGATTAAGGGATTCGTGGACTTGTAACATAAATGTGTCACTTATTTGACACAAGCAATGATGGATGAACTGGAGCCTGAGATCTGGAAAATCTCTGTAACCTCCTTGTATCTTGATCATCTTCTCCTAAGATTACCCTGTTTACCTCCTGAGAGGCAAGTAGAGTTAAGATTTATATCCCGTTTAGGGCTGTATTATTATGAAATCTCCAAGACGGCTAGTACCATCATTGGAAGAATCGAAACCCTGATTAAGTAAGTTTTAAAATAGAGGATCCATATAGCCTAACTCAATACCCTGAGAATTTGGTATAGTTAATTAAGAAAGATGGTTCATTTTGCTTATGCATTGATTACCGCAACCCTAATTAGGCAACAACTAAGAATTTTCTTCAGCTGCCCAGGATCGTCGATTTATTCGACTAACAGCAAGGATTAGCTATTCCTTAAGATTAGTTTTAAGTAATGGTTGGAATAACCATCTCACCTTAAAATAAGCTTTTCTATAATAGTTGATATATAAGTATCAAGGTTGCTCCTTTGGAGACCTTGTATGGATGGAATGTTAAACATCTATTAGTAGACAGAAGATTGGTAAGTCCAATTATCAGGATCTGAAAGTTGCCTTGGAAACAACAAATAAGATCATGTAAATCCATAATCATCTATAAGTTGCCAGTATTTGGCAGAGAATCAAGGATTAATGAATGTAGCAACCCTCCTAAGTTTTTGTTAAGGAATAAGGTTCAACAAAAGATATCACCCTGGAAGAGTGTGCCAATTTGTTAATTGTCAGACTAGTTAAGCTCTGAATATATAAAATCATTCGAAGGAATCCAATGTACCAAGATCAAATAGCTTATGAGCTAAAACCTATTTAAGGAGCTTGACGGATCTTGCAATGCATTACACATTAAGGATTAAGGATGTGTTTCACCAATAAGTCGAGAAGCATTATCGCATAATGATATGCAGATATATGATATGATGAGAAACCTGTATCGATTGAGGATCGACAGGTTAAGAGGCTACGAAAAGGATACATGTACCTATTATAGAGGTCAACTTGGGAGCTTGGAAAGGCTCCAGATATGCTATAAAAGTTAAGTCCATTATGCGACAAAAAGTACTTCCAGCATTTTAGCAAATCTCGAGGTCGAGATTTCTTTTAAGGGGGTGAGGATGTAACACCTCGTAAAATCACGACCAATGATGTATTGACACGTGTAATAAACCCTAATAAAGTCAAACATTGAATTTAAGGGATTAATTTTTTGAAAAATCGAAAACTTTGATTATGAAAGGACTGGAAGTGTTAGCATACCTAAAATAAGTTTCTAAATAACCTCTCACGATATTATATTCACAAATGAGCCACTTGTTGATCGAGTGTAGCCGTTTGCGTGATTAATTGAAAGTTTGCGCAATGAAGGGTTAAAAGCGTCAACATGTTAATTCTTACCTCAGAGCGACTTTTTAACAAACCGGGAGCTTCATGATATTTGATTATACTCTCGGGAATGCCAAATAATGGCCATCTAAGGTTTTTATTCCTATAAGTAAAGTTACGCGCAACTTTGCAAGTTAGAGGGACTAAAAGTGTCAATATGTTTAATTATACCTCTGAATGACCTTTTAGCAAACCCGAATCATCGTGATGTTCAATAATACTTTCAAAAATGCCTAATATGGATTAGATGAGGCTTCAATGCTATTAAATGATGAGATGCGCAAGTTTGCACAATAGAGGGACCTAAAGCGTCAACTTTTGAATCTACGCCTTTCGGTGATCATTTAAGCGAACGAGAGTGTAGTAATATTTAAGTATATGCTTGGGAATCCCCATTATGGGCCATGGAAGGCTTGGATATCATTAAACAACATTTCGCGCTACTTTGCATAATTAAAGGACTAATTGCGTCAAACTGCAAAAGTATGTCGATTCGTATGGTAACGGACCTTCCGGAATATGACCATGAGTTAAACATACCCTAATTATCCTTTATATAGCCTAGATATAGGCTTAGAGGTGTTTGGTGCGCAAAAATAAACTTTTATGTCATGCAGGGACTAAAAGTGTCAAAAAGTGCACAAGTTTGCACTTTCGCGCATATCTAGCATTCTGAATATCCCCGGACACCCAAAAATTTATGAAAGCACTAAAATATTTTATTTTAGTGTTTGGCTTGATAAAATTCCATTCGTCGCGTAATTTGGATCGTTTTTCGCGTCCGTTCGTGTTTCGTCGTAATTAGACGAACAACGTGACCATACGACCAAACGAACCAACATCCGACATGTTTTTGAACATGTTTCATGTCCCTTATGTTAAGGCATCATAGTAGATCCTTAAAATGAGGTTAACGGGCCTTAAACGTGCCTAAAATGACCTTTTATGCTCACAGGGACCAATTCTGTCATTTCTGGAAGATTCTGTGCGGTTCTGGACTGCCAGGCGGGCCGCGTAGGCTGCCTGTGTTTTCTTACGCGGGCCGTGTGAGTCCCCCAGAGCTGCAAAACTGGTTTTCTAGCTGTTACCAGCTGTTCCAGCTATTTCAATCACTTGCACATGGTTTTTCTTCAATCCTTGGGCACCCATAGTATTAGAAATCGGGGGGTAAGATGTGTATGGTCCAGATCAAGGCTCGGGTTACGAGAAACGATGCTAACGGTTCTTGAAATCCTATATAAACCCACTTGATCTTGGCTTTCATTCACACATCATTACATATCTGATTTCTCTCTGAGTTCTTGGAGGATCTTGAGCTTCTCGAGAACCTCCTTCTGTCCTTTGGACCTCTTGTAAGTGTCCCTTCGTGCTTAGTTTAATTATTTAGCTTTTTAAACCGAAAAGTCAAGCGTTTTCGATAAACTCTTTGACTTTTAAACGGTTGAGCCATGGTTCGCAATGAACATGGCTACGTGACCGTAATTAGGTAGGTGTTTAACCCCCAAAAGGGCACCTCCTAATTACCATGTTTACTTAGTTAAATTGTCGGGTCAAATAAAAGTCAAACGGGTTAGTTTTAAATAAAATACATAACTATTAATATAAAAGCCATAAAATCAGTTTTATCACTTTAATAACTTGGTAAATATTAGTTGAACATGCCTAAGCACGATTCAACCCGACAATTCTAAGTATAGGCTCGGTTCGGAACCGAAAGTCGCAAAAGTTGACTTTTGCTTTGACTTTCAGTTCTGACCCGATTTAGATTAGTTTAGATATGCCTTAGGATTCCATTAGGACCATATTATAGATTAGTATAACCCTCCGAGGTTATACAACTTGGTTCCATAGAAATCCTAGATCATGCATGTTTCCGTTAAAATGCCTAAATGTTGACTGTTATGCCCTTTTGACCCTAAACAATAATTTTTGAAAATATGAGAGAACAATAATCTTTATTACTGATTTATAAACTTGTCCTTAAAATTTGACATCAGTTTGAGGTCTAGATTAGGAGTTATGCTCATTAGCGTAAATGAAAAGCTTTTTATTAATTAAACGGCATAACTAGCATATATCCTATCTAAACCCAATTTTTGATACCAAACTTTTTACCTACTGATATAAAATAATATTTTGGGATTTTTGAAGATTTTTATTTATTTTTAGGCTGAGCATAACATAGGGTTCTAGCTTAAATGCGGTAATTGTCGGTTTTGCCCTTTTGGGTTATAAAATGAGTTTTACAAATCCTTTTGATGCCAAACCTTTTTTTACTGATCTAATATGATAAATAAAATATTTTGATCCTTCTGGAATAATAAAAATATCAACTTTCCTTTGAAAACCCGGAAATGGCTCCAAATCGCCTTTTTAAGCGTTTTTAACGCATAGTATGTATTAAAACTATTTTAAACATATAAGTGTTGATGCCTACTGATATATTCAGTAAATTTTTATATTTTAACAGTAAGGAAAAGTTTTAAACTTAGGTTTTCAGTTTTGACCTTTTAAGCCTATGTGAAATTACCAAAATGCCCCTACGGTGCATAGTATGTTTATAATTAATAAATTTCACATATATATGATACCCTACTATTATAACTTATTAAATTAAGTATATTTATAGATTAAATCAGACCTGAAACTCAGATTATAATTAAATCCTTTTTAAGCTTTAAAATGACCAAAATACCCCTACGGGGCATAAATTGGTTTTAAATTCGTTTTGGGCAAATTGGAAGGTATCCTACTGATATCACAACATATTTAAGGCATATTAACTTAGGAAACCTGTTCATGACTCTTGTGGTTACCCGTTACGCCCTTTTCGCATTCGGATCGGCTTATGTAATTAGTTTGCATAAATTAGCCGAAACGGGTCAAACCTTATCATTCTTTATCTCAAAATCCTAGTTTACCCTTATTATACAAGTGTACAACCTTGTTGGGTCTAAACCACATTCTAATCTGGTTCTCGCTTAATCATGCGTTTTGAACCGTATCTTCATTTAAAACTAACCGGTCTAAGCATAGGCTTAATTGCGACCCGTTAAGAATCTAATAGCTTATTAAAAACCTCCGTTCCAGATTAAGAGCCCCAGTAAAGGTACTTGCACTTGCTGATTAGGATATACGGCTGAGTATAAATTGCATTTTTAAGCTCAGGTAAATACTCTTAACTTATTTTCCCTATACGGGCTTGGGATACGGTATTGTAATAATACCGCTTGGTTGGGTATTGAATGTTTAATCATATTGTGATTAAATTATTGAGGTAACCCGTTTTAATCTGTCTTGTTTGAAATAAAAGCCTTTAGGGGTTAATGACCATGTCCCTGATATCCTTGGCATCATTAGAAAATAAAAATGGCCACGTCTTATGCACGGGGTGTAGGCGTACACCTGACAGTTGCATAAGGGAAACGGTATCTCACTCTCTTGTGGGCCTATACTTGTGGCGTGTCTGTTAATCTTGACTCGGTTTCTACATCGGGCCCTAAATGTATAACGAACAATGTAAATCTGTATACAAGATTATTTTTATATAATTGTCCCAAGTTATAAAAGTTTTGTGCCATGTGCATTAAAATAAATTTTCTAAAACATTTTCAAAATGAGTCAGTTAAGTTGTATTTACCAGTGTAAACTGACGTATTTTCCCAAAAAGATTAAGTGACAGGTACTATACGTAATTTGCTGGGAGCTCAGGGCGTCAATAAGGAATCTCGCAAGTTCTAGATGCCTAAAGTCTGTTGAACAATATTATCTTTCTGTTTTAAGATCCGCCTGTTGAACAATATTATCTTTCTGTTTTGACTATTATGATATCAACTACGTCACGATACTCCCCACCGGGCCCACCGGTAATACGTGGAAATATCGGGGTGTGACAAGTTGGTATCAGAGCCAACATTGAGTGAATTAAACACTAGCCATTTGTGTTTAATCTCAATGACACAGTAGCACATTCCTTGACCTTCTGAGTCTAGACTTAACATAGGAATATTCTTATTTCTATTCGGAGAATTATTGACCTTCAATTCTATATATTTTAATATGTCGCCAAGCAAAGAAGCCATAATGGAAATTCTCCCCATTTGAAGCCTAGGGAAGGCCGAGCTTCGTACTGCGACTAGGATTAACGTGCAACCAAGAAGAAAGCATTCAGAAATAAAATGAAGAAGAAACTCCTTTTGCTGAAGATCGTTTCCTTAGTAGTCCTTATAAGGACATATTTATCTTTCAATCCCTTCAAGGACAACATTATTCCTTTCAAGTCCCGCTCAGGGCAATTTTGTACCTCTTTTTAAAATCATTGGAATGTTTTATTTAAATTTCATTTATATCATTGTATATGAATGTATTATATGAAATAAATTCGGACGATGGGGACGGGACGGAGGGGGGCGGCGTGGTGTGCCGGACGTCGCCAAAGAAGGACGGGGCTGAGGACGAACCATACCGTCCAGCCTTAGAAACATGCGTCTAATTGTAATTGTAAGACCAAACAAAAAGCAACCAAACACGTATAAAACCTATCCATTAAACACGTGTGTATGTGGCCAGATCATAAAGAAACAAACAAACACATCTTCTTGATGGCGTTAAGAACCGTTGCTACTGTTCAAATCCATGAACTCTTTAACATTTGTGTACTTTTTTTTTTTGAATGGCCTTAACATTAGTGTTGTAATGTAATTTTTAATGACTTTTTTGTTAATTATTATCGATACCGTCTGATACTAGTACTGTATAACATCGAATAATTTTTTAATATATAAAAATGACATCCATTACCACTTTTGTATTTTTAATTAATATAAGGTTATTGGATTTTAATAATCCTATGCTTCACCAATTGGCCGATAATAATCTTAACTTTAAAAATTACCTCTAACGACACCAACTTGTAAGAATTTGGCCTTCATTGATTCTTTTCTAACATAGGTGCACTTAAATCAATTTAGGTGCACTTAATCTATTGAGGATGCCAAATTCTTATATGTTTGAAAAGGATCAATGGGGGCCAAATTTTTACAAGTTGGGATCGTTGGAGGGAATTTTTAAAGTTGGGATTATTATCGGCCAACAGGTAAAAGTTAGGATTATTAAAATCCAATAACCCATTAATATAATATAACGTTTTACAAAATTCCGAATATATCGTCGTTATGTGCTTATTATTGTGCATGATTCGATAAAAGTTATATTTAAACGGGTCAAATGCCGTTAATTATTTCTATCGTCTCAAACTGAACATATACCAACCAAACAACACCAGTACCGGTACCGGTACCATATTCATTTTTATAGTTTTCTCTACGTGGCGGTATAAAATTCGTTAAATATAGAGTTGTATTCGCAATAAAGTATTTTTTGGCATTGTAAGCTATATTGAGTGCCGGTACGATCAGGGTCGGCTCTGAGAATTCGTGTACCCTGTTCAAGCTCGAAAAACGTGTCTTTAGCCTTTAACGAAATTGGGTATTAGACTTACTAAAGGTCTAAACCTAACGCCAATGCGCTAATAACTAATCTAAACCATAACAATAGTTTTGTAAGTAGGCCTATGTTGGTGTTTGTATGGGTATACCCTATTAATTTATTTTTTACATGTACATATTGTTTTTTTTTTAATATAATATGCCCTTCGAAATATCAGACCTTGGCCGGTGGTCCTCCCCGCCCACCCTCGGGGCCGGCCATGGGTACGATACATGTACCATAACGAACCGAACAGGTATCGACCTGAAAACACTGGTACCAGTCCAGGTATTCATTTTTATATTTTTCAGTCGATATAAAACATGTGTTACTTGTTATACCAAGTACCGGTATCGTACTAGTATTGTAATTAACCAGACCAACAATGACCGAAAGCCCACTGAAAAGCGCAGAAAAACCCACTAATTTACATCATAAAGGATATGTAGTAAACTAATAAAAACAAAAAACGGGGAAATCTATACAAAAGCACTTCTGACGAAGGCTTCAAAGAATGGGCCGAGTAACAAAACAGCTTGATGGACTAAATTTCTGCTCTGAATGTCTAGAGTTCAAACACATGATTGGGCTTATTGGATCATCTTTGTTCAGATTAGATCTCAAGGCCCAACTCACCCTCCCTAATCCTAATTTTCTCCAACCCTTTACCAACCCAAACCCAATTTTTTTAAAGACTAATATTTACACCTTTTTTTGTAATTTTAGTTTGTAAATTTAATGAGTTGGTTCCAATGTAAGTTCATCACGTGTTTGTGTTTGAATAATAGAGAACAAACCTTTTTTTTTCAATCAATATTGTATATTTCCAAATTAAAAGTTCAGAATTTGAATTAGAGGTGTTATTAAAAAAGACAAAATGCGACACATCAATTCATCACATGTCTGATGCCAAAACATGGTAGGTTACATATCTATTCGTAAAACGTCTTAAATCAGCATACCATATCATTCCACACGAAAAAAGGGCAATTACAAAGCAATGGCAGGTAGTCGGGCAACAAGTTGCGCCGCCACCTGTCATTGCTTTGTAATTGCCTTTTTTTAAGTAGAGGACTATGAGAAATGCATAATTATTCATTGTTTTTAAAAGGTAAATTTCATTAAACACCAACCTGCTACACCAAAAAACGCAGGCTAAACCGAAACATGCATAATTATTCATACGTAGTATTGATTATGAAAGAGAGAAAAAGTTGGATTACTAAATTACATATTGTGTTATGTATTACACTTAAATCAATGTTAACATTTTTTTACTATTATTACAACTTTTGACTTCTTGGTTTTAACTACACTATGTAATGATATAATAATGTTTTAATTCGGTTAAGGAGATGCCCATATCAAAAGGCGTATGTTAAAAGACTCTCTTTTAGAACTCCAAAACAAAGTTTACACAATTAAAGGGATGTCCGACAAGTGAATCTAAGTTCCAAGCCCAACTAATAATAAAGAAGATTTAGGGGTTGTTTGGCAACATCTGAATGGTTAAGTGCTGAATCAGAGGTCTGAATCATTAAGTGCTGTACCAGTAAGAGGTCTGAACCATTAAGAGCCTGTATAATACTTAACCGTTCAGAAGCAAATGTCTGACCAATTCAGATTAGAGGTCTTAACCATTCAGACTCTGTATAAATCTTAACCATTCAGAGGCAAATGTCTGAACCATTCAGACATCTGCTCGTGAAACAAACAGTCTGAACCATTAAGTGCTGAACCAGTAAGAGGTCTGAATCATTAAGAGCCTCATTAAAAGGTAAACAAACAGCCCCTTATCTTCTCAAAATTTGGCCATATATAACCAACGAAACCACTAGAAAAGGGCAAACCTGGTGCACGTGACTCCCCCATGCGCAACAAATCCAGTGTACATGACTCCCCCATGGGTAGCGCAGCCATGTAGGGTCCGGGTGCACTTAATTATAACTACTTTGTAATAATATTTGTGACTCAAATAGTTTTTCTTATATTTTTCTAGTATAAGAAAGTGAGAAATAAGGATCAAAGTTGAGATAGGTTCATTGATATAGTGATAGCTCCACTAATCCTGAATGAGATAGGTTCTCGTGTTGCCGATTTTCCAATTTCACGACTTCGTATATATCAAGTTGAGACATTCAATACATAACCAACTTTAAATAATGAGTTATAAAAACCGTATAACATGTAGCTATGATTTTATCTATGATACATAAGACGGTCATGTAACCGTAACTGTGTTTTTTTCTCTCTCTACCACTACATCTTGTCAGCAGTTGCTTTGACTTTTTATGCCATTGTCTAGATATATTTTCTTGTGCACATTTGCATTACTTTTCGCTTGTTTTCATCTTTGTACTATATATCTTCCCATAGCTTGTTTCTCAATCATATGTTGATTACAAAGTCAAATGTATAGAAATATTTGACTTTTGAATGTCAACTCAACTGTGAATGATCTCATCAAATTTGACATCAAAAGTCAAACTTTTGTTTTTTGCACTGTGAAGCAGCATATTGGTTGTGCAACTAACACTTTAAAGTCCAGAGAAGATTAACAAGATCTTCTTACCCACACCCACCTGCTATACCATACATCATCAAAAGTTGAACTAACAACCATGTGATTCTTTTAAATAATTGATTGATTAGTGTTCTAATTATATAATTAAGAATCGAAAAGGCGGTACTTGGTACATTAATTTTATAGGAGAAGTTAGTCCAACTGTTTCTCAACTGCCACTCATTCATGCTTTTGATTAACCTAACAAGAATTTTAGAATGTTGGACTCCTTTTCTAGGGTAGGTACTATAGAAATGTTTGGGATATATATATATATATAGGGGGCCGCTAGAATGAGAACCACCTCGAGTTGTAAGAACCGCGAGAACTACTTGATCCGGGGCGAGGTGGACCAATTTTTTTTTCAAAAACGTAGATGCATGTATTATAAACACATTTGTAAAAAAAAATTTAAAAAAAAATGTCGTGCGTGTAGTTTTTTACACCACAAGTTTGTGGTTTACGAGTTCTGTAAATTTACGGAACTCGTAAACCATAAACTTGTGGTGTAAAAAACTACACGCACGGCATTTTTTTTTTTAATTTTTTTTTTTTACGAATGTGTTTATAATACATGCATCTACGTTTTTGAAAAAAAAAACTTGGTCCACCTCGCCCCGTACGGTGTGGTTCTCGCGGTTCTTACAACTAGAGGTGGTTCTCATTCTAGCGGTCCCCTATATATATATAGTGGAGAGTTCAAATGAGAAGAAATTTTTTGTAACAAGAAAAAAGAACAAATTTCAACCAATAAGAATGTTTCATTTTACTTCATTTAATATAAGTATTTAATGTTACTATAAGGGTACATTGGTAAATCTACAAAGGTCATTAATTTGTAGTCTTCCTCTTTAATAGCTAATACATTAAATATTTTGTAACTTATCTTCAAAATATATATTTTTTCAAAAAAATAAAATAAAATAATTTAAAGTGTAGGATAAATTAGAAGTTGTGTAAGATAAATTACGAGTTGTGAAAGATAAATTTCAATGTGTATGATAAATTTCGAAATATGTAGGACAACTTTTTGATGTGTGTAGGTAAAAAAAGTTGGTGTGGAGGATAATAGTCTTTATGACTAATTAATTAGTCAAAAATGATAATAAATGAGATAAGTAAAAAACTATTTAATGTTTTACAAAATTACCCTTTGTTCTTTTTCTTCTCAATTAAATTTTCTTCTCAAATGAACATTCCCCTATATATATATATATATATATATATATATATATATATATATATATATATATATATATATATATAGGTAAAGGGTACTGTACAAATTCCCTTATCGTACATTACGTACGCTATAATCTCAGCCGTCCGATCATCTTCCCGCAATGAAAATCGCATGTTGTTTTTTTTTTGTGATAATTTCGCATGTGATAAATTTGATGAAATAGCAGGTGTTTTTTTGTAACAATTTCGCATGTGTTAATTCAATTTCGCATGTGATAATTTTGATGAAATAGAAGGTTGTTTTTTTGTAACAATTTCGCATGTGGTAATTCAATTTCGCATGTGATAATTTTGATGAAATAGCAGGTTGTTTTTTTGTAACAATTTCGCATGTGGTAATTCAATTTCGCATGTGATAATTTTGATGAAATAGCATGTTGTTTTTTGTAACAATTTCGCATGTGTTACAAAAAAAACAACATGCGAATTCAATGCGGGAAGATGATCGGACGGCTGAGATTGTAGCGTACGTAATGTACGATAAGCGCATTTGTACGTTAACCTACCCCTATATATATATATATATATATATATATATATATATATATATATATATATATATATATATATAAGTAAACTTCAATAAAAACAAACCTCCGACCCAAACGGACAAAAGGTCAAACAACTCCCTCGACCCAAACGGGCAAAGGGAAGACAATTACATCATATAGAGCGGATATTTACACCAATCCCCTCAACTAATACATTTACAAGGAGTTCTATTTCTAAACCACCCTAAACCCCTCGATTTAACCTCCCCTAGAATATCTTGCGGACTTCGTCTAATCTGTTTGAAAACCATCTCATTTCTACCTTTCCAAATACACTAACACCAAATTGGTTGGAATATATGACTTGTAAATTATATATTAGGGTTTGTACAATAAATTAATGTTGTGGGTTTTAGGAATGTATTCATTTGAACCAACTACTACTTGTAAGTTTTTATTATATACAAAAATAAACCCTTCATTAATTTCTTGTGTTGTGTTGGTTGAAACATCCTTGTTCACCTCCATGCTAGATCCTTTTCAAGTGCCAGCCTACTTATGTTATGGTCGGATACGATCAACTTTATATGATACTCGTATGTTTACTTAAATTGTTAATGTTGTATATGTATCTGACACTTTAGCGCACCAATTCACTGAATATATTTAAAGAGTCAAATCGACCGATCTACATATTGTAACCCCTAAACCACGAATGAACTTACATGATTTACAATGTATCTGTGTGTACGGTGTACGTGTATCATGTAAAGATATTTAAGTATTTTGACTTCCCAACCTAAATGATGTAATTCATTTTTATATTTTATGTTATTATAAGTGGGTAAATTTAAAAGGTTTGCTAAATAGAAACAATGTATTAGGATCAACTTAATCAAACCTTTTCTTTTTAATATTGTCCCAAATTTTGCTAAAACTAAAAGATTTTTTTTTTTTTTTTGTACTTAAGCTAGATCAAAAAGGTCAATCCAACTTGAACCACTATGTTTGAACAGATTCTTACAAAAATAGATATATATTGGTTTTGTTCTATTTAATATGCTATCCCTTTCGATTAACTTGTAATTTAATCCAATTAATTCGACCTTGTAATTAATTTTGTGTAATGACAATTGATGATTTGCTGGGTTAGCAACAAGCGTGCAATGTTTATGACAGCAATATATTGAAGAAAAACTACAGAAATTGACGTAAATAGAAAATTATTATTTGGTAACGTGGTACTAGGAAATAAAGAATAAAAGCTAATTCTTTTCTTAAGAAAAAATACATTAATAAGAAAGTATGAAGTTTATTTCATTGTTTTAGAATTAATCTATACCTAATAAATAAATAAGTATCATGAAGCACCATGTGTTACAATTTTTGTGAGTCCATTGATAGGTCTTCTAGTTTATCTAAGTTTCGCTTCTTCTTTTCATTTTCTCTTATTTTACTCTTTCGTTTTAAAGTTTTAAAATTCGTAAATCTTCATTACTAAATATTTAATGTTTCATTTATTATTCAAGTGTTAAGTAGTGAAGTATAAAGATTTTCTTATAAGAATAGATATTATTCAAGTGTTAAGTAGTGAAGTATAAATATAATTGTTTTCTTAGGCTATAGCGTGTGAGGATCATGGTTGGGACATGATTTGCCATCTAGGAACATGAATGGAAGGCTACACCACTCCCTTGATTGATCCACCATGGTTTGCATGGATTAAACCATGGCAACCATGGTCCTCCTTTTCATTTTTCAACAAATCATTTCCTTTTTGTTTAGAAAAGATAATAAATAAGGGGCTAATGGTTTGGATCATGACCATACCCTTAGGGTAGTGGTTTTAGATGGTGGATTAAAGATTAGTTACATGGCACTAATATGGAGGGTCATGGTGGTCATGAGGATCATGACCACACCCTATAGTTATAAGAATAGATTATATAAAAAAGGATGTCTAATCTTTTTAAATCTAAGGATTTGTTTAATTAATTAGAAAGAACAATGACATGTCATCCTAAGTATATTTATTAATATGTTTAATTTAATTAATTAGAAATATGTCTTATGAATTTCATTAGACCTCACCAATATCGTTATATTAAAGCTTAATTTGGTATTATCTACAACATGACATGGACATTTGGCTTTTTCTAAAGTGACCTAGCAATAAATAACATAAAAAGGAAAATCATTTCCATATAGTGTCAAAAGTCTGGAAACTTAGAACACGAAACATATGGTTGGAAATTCATCTACATCTACTACATGAGTCGAATAAATCCAACTTGTTAAAACCATTAGTTTCTGTCAAAATTTTTGTTGATAAAATAAACAAATAATAAAGATTTAACAATTATAAAAACAAATAATAAAAAATTAAAAATTATAAAACTATATCTTAAGATAAATATAATTGAAATCTTGTAGTTTAGTAAATTATAATAAATTAATAGAATAAGAAGATTTATGTTTTAGGGATGGGAACCATTACAGAACACTAACGGGGTAGGGGCGCCCTGTGACCGGCCCCAATAACGCGTGAAAAAAAACACCGCCACCACCTCAATATATCACGCGTCAAACTCACAACGCGTGAACTTTTTAACGCGTTAAACTTTCAAAAATTCGACCGTTTTTGTTGTTTGACCGTTAGAAGTGGACCGTTATTTAATTAAAAAAAAACCCTTAAACAATCTATATATATTTCACACTTTTATACCATTTCACCCACACCAAAATACAAATATATATCACACATTCTACATATTTCACAAATGGATTTTCCTACGGCTTCAGTGTTTCCGATGGACAGCGATAGCGATAGCCAAACGTCTTCCGACAATGAGAAGCTTGAATTTTTCGAGACGGTGTATAACGAACTTGAAGCAAGTTCGAGCCGCCCAAAGAAGAAAATGGTGGATTGTGATCGTATACATGCCAACAAAGTGTTAATGAACGATTATTTTGTGGAGAATCCGGTCTGTAATGCCGAAACATTTAGAGATCGGTTTCGTTACCAAAAGATTTATTTTTAAAGATTGTTGGAGACATCGAAGCAACTGAAGAATGGTTTCAAGAACGTTACGACGGGAGGGGCAAACGAAGTTTCACGCTGATACAAAAATGCGCATCCGCCATTCGCCAACAAGCAACAGGTAACCCTCCCGATTAATTTGATGAATACTTAGCTATGTCGGACAGAACTTCACATGAACTAAAGAAAAGACGTTCAAAAGGTTGCAAGAATCGGCAAGAAAAGATGTTGAGAGGACTTTTGGTATTTTAAAGGGTAGATGGGGCATACTAAACCGATCGGTTCGTGCGATGAATAAGAAAACAATACATAGCATAGTATATGCATGTATCATATTGCACAATATGTTAATCAAAGAAGACGTACGTGCAATATCTCCAGATTGAGTGCCGGATCCTCCAATACAAGTTCCCATTCCCGAAAATATCCAACAAGACTTGCGTGATGAAGAAATTCACTTTCGGTTGAGATACGATTTAATTGAACTTGTAGGTTCTTTAGATTTGGAATTTCCTGATTCGGACGAGGAGTAATGTATGTTTTTATTTTTATTGTAGTCTAAAATATTTATGTATGTTTCGGATTCGGACGAGGAATTTCCTGATTGGGTACCGGATCCTCCAATACAATTATGTATGTTTTTATTTTTATTGTAGACTAAAATATTTCTAGAAATATTGTTTTTAATTTAAATGAAAAATTTATAATTTTATTGTTTTATTGCTAATTTATAATTTAAAAACAAAAAAGAGGTTGAAGGTTGTGAGTGATGGAATTTCATCACAAGTGATGGGCATTTCCACTAAAACCATCACTAGTGCTTGAATAATGTTTGATAACATGGCCGAACTTGATTGGAAGTTGTGAGTGATTAGTGAGTGATGAGTGATGTACGGCCCTACCCCTTAATTATTGCGAGAACAAAAATAACAACTCTAAGTCATTAAATTTTGGGATTTAAGGTTCATTTTATAAAAATTTTATGTTTCTTACATTCATATGTCTATTATACATATATATATATATATATATATATATATATATATAAGGGACCGCTAAAATGAAAACCACCTCCAGTTGTAAGAACTGCGCGAACCACTTTCTAGCCATTAGATCAAGATGATGGATGGATGAGATTAAAAGTATTTAAAAATAATATTAAGTCTTTTTTTGTCTTATTATATCTTTAATATTTTAATTGAAAAGGGTATTCAAGTAAAATTACTTTTTTGTCTTTTTATATATATTATATTTAATTGCTTTTTTGTCCTATTCATTAATTACTTTTTATTACTTTTATTTTTTAAACATAATTTCTTTATTAAAAACATTTTTAAATTCAGATTTTTTTAAAAAAATTTTATGCTTTTTACAATTTAAATTTTACGTTAAAGTTTTTACGTTTTACGTTTTTTTGACGCGCCCTTTTTAACGCCGTTTTTTACCGCGCCGTTTTTTACAAGCCGTTTTTTACGCGCCGTTTTTCAAGCGTCGTTTTTTGCGCGCCGATTTTTTTAACTCCGTTTTTTACGCGCCGTTTTTTAACGCCGTTTTTTTCGCCCGGCTTTTTCACGCGTCGTTTTTATGCCCGGCTTTTTCACGCGCCGTTTTTTCAACGCGCCGTTTTTACGTTAACGTTATTTACGTTTTACGCACCGGTTTTTTACGTTTTATGCGCCGGTTTTTTACGTTAACGTTTTTTTACATTTTACGCGCCGGTTTTTTACGTTAACATTTTTTACGTTTTTACGTTTTACGCGCCGGTTTTTTACGTTTTACGTAAAACTTTTTACGTTTTACTAAAAAAAATTTACGATTTACGTTTTACCTAAAACTTTTAACGTTTTTCGAAAAACTTTTCACGTTTTACGTAAAACTTTTTACGTTTTACGTTAAAAAGTTTACGGTTTAACTTTTTTTTTTACAAAAACGTTTTTACGCAAAACCGAACGCAACAGAAAATCACACACTCGGGGAGTGTCTCAGATAGTTTGCTATCATTATCGACGCCTCAAAAAAAAAACCCAACAAACAAAAATCAAAAGAACGAGTGGATTCTTGAAAAAAAAACGAAGTTTTGGCTCAGATTTTCCGATAATCAGAGGCTGCAAAGTGGGGTTGCAGGTTCAAAAACCTACCCTCTGCCGTCCTTGCCGCGCCATCGTCATCAAAATATGCGGGGTTTTTTTTCATCATCATCGCCCCAATCTAAAACGGATCAACACCTACATAGTTCACTGTTCGAAAAAATACCAACAAAGCACCAGCAAAACCCAGCAACACCCACAGATTCAAACATTCAAAAATCACCCAGCAAAAAACCCAGCAAACATCACTGTTCGAATCTACCAAAATGAGTGTTCAAAACATTCAAACATTCAAACACACCACCAAAAACCCAGCAAAATCATTGTTCGAAAAATCTTCCAAAATCACTGTACTTCATACATTCAAACATTCAAAAACACATAGATCAAAAACCCCAACATACCAAATCAAAACAAATATCAAAAACAACATACCAAATCATTCAAGTCGACCAGAGCATCAACACGTCGGGAGGAGACCAGGACCTTCGCCGCTCACGGCGGCGCTGCCGCCGGCCCGCCTCCGTCCTCTTTCTCTCTCCGACTCTCTAGTGGTGAACATACATGACCTGGTGGCACATCTGGCCGCCATTAATTACCCCCAAAATGAAACCCCCAAAACTCAACCCCCTCAAAATCAGCCAAAAAGGTGTGGTGTTTGGGGGTAGCCGACAACAGGGGGTGGTCGCCGGCAAACAGGGGTGGCACCCACCATCAATCATCATTATCATCATCATCTTCCACTGATTAAACAGGGGTGGTCGCCGACAACATGGGTGGTCGCCGACAACAGGGGTGGAACGAATCTACGAATCAACATTTCAACGAATCTGGAAAACATCATTTACGAACGGTTCACCATTCCTTGAACAGATCTGCATATATTTGAAAGGTGTATTACCAATCAGTCACAAAACCACCGTCGGACCACCGCACCACTGCCATTCAGCACCCACTGTCCACCACCAAACAACCCCTGCCTTCCACCACCCACCGTTGAACCATCTGTGGATCTTGATTTTTTATGAGAGATAGAGGAATTGTGATGTTTTTAAAAAGATGGAGAGAGACAAAGGGTTTAAATATCGATCTAGTTTTTCAAAAAGGTGGGGAGAGATAAAAGAGTACTGACATCATAAATGAGGAGAGAGGTTGTGAAATGACATAAGGTGGTAAATGACTAAACTACCCTTTTGAGTGTCATAATCTGATTGGTTGGGAGTGGTTCTCGCGGTTCTTACAAATGGGGGTGGTTCCTATTTTAGCGGCTCCCTATATATATATATATATATATATACATATGAAAAACCATATATTTTTACCTACACATAGCATTCTTACATGTAGGTAATTTAACCTACATATGTGTAGGTTATGTAAAAACTGAAAATTTTTCATTTTTTGTTTTGAATTCTAGTGTGAGAAACAATAAACCTTACATTTGTAACATTTTCATTTACTTTTTAGGTTTTTATGATTGAAAAAATGGGTGATGCATTTTGTTCTACATGTTCTCGCAATATTTATTGTTCTGCATAGAATTTTCCGCGGTGTTTTAGATAGGTAAATTATTTAAAATTATTATCTTTTAATAGGAAAGAGGGGCATTTAATAGAAGAGAGATGCGTGAAAATTCTTTTTAGACTTCATCCAAAGTCGCTACGTGTGCCTAGTTATTTTGTTTTATTAATTACTATATATACTAAGCTAATAGATGTTACTTAAATATAGAAACGCATTATTCCGAGATCATATGAATTGTTTTTTAAGATGAAATTACTCTACTCCGACTTCTAGATTATACAATTGAATCATAATCTTCTCTCAAGAGGCATCTACTCCTACTTCTAGATTACACTAAATTGAATCATAATCTTCTCTCAAGAGGCAATAACCTTCACCACTCAACTAAAGCTAGAATGATATATGAATTGGCTATTACTTATTAAGTTATTATTTCTACATGTTCGTGTTGGACGGAAACCTACTCCAAGTTCGACTTCGACTTTGAAAGGTTATGGATATTGGAAAGATTAAAACATGAAAGATGTAGATCTATCATACAGATTTCATATGGCTTTGAATCGTCTACAAGACAACGTATTAGCAACTAAGAAGCTAGAAAGGGGAAAAGAACAACTGCATGATGGAATTAAGATGTGTTTTGCTTACAACTTCACTACTCCTAATTGAACATTACTTTTTACCTAGTAGATATTCAAAGAACAGAAAAGAACTTCATATTAATTATGTTGTTATCATACCGAATAAGAGGCGGAATGGAATGGACTATTACGAGTGAATGAAAAAACATGTGTTTGGTTGGTCAAGGTAATTCCATAACGCATTCCATTCCCTCAAATCCACCACCCCTGTTTTTTTTTTCATTCCATTCCCCCCCCACCCTTCTTCATCAACATCCCACTCCCCATTACCACCACCCGCCACCACCACCACCCATCGTCATTGTCAACACCTGCCGCCGACAACCGCCACCGATACCCCGTGTCGCCGCCCGACCACCCCCGCCGTCACCCTCCGCCACCAACCACCGGCGCCAACGTCGATCGCCGGAGCGTGTGGTTGTTCTGTTTGCCATCGTGGATCGATTTGAATGAGTGGTGGTTACCCCAGGTTTTTTAAGAGGTGTTTGCTTCTCTTGGAGGTCCGGGGTTAAAATCCAGGCAAGAAGGAATTTTAATACTAACTTGGTGATAATAACGTACTAACCACTAACCCGGTTAGCGACATCCTAACCATACGCCGTTAAAAAAAAACCCTAGGTTTTTTGGGGAAGAACAAGAGAAACGAGTTGTATCCCTGAATTTGCCTGTGATTGTTTCGTTCACCACAAAGCCTTATTTTTGTCTACAGATTCTAGGGGTATTCATCGAATCGAATAACGAATTTTTGAATTATTCGAATCAGTTTTTTTTTCAATTTTTTTACTTGAAATCGAATCGAATTCAAACCGAATTTGAATAAATTCGATTTAATTCAGATTCACCCTAAACAATAAATTATTTTACTTTCATTTTTTAAAACTAATACAAACTATTCGTACTTCATTTCATACGTTGTAATCCGAGACTTGAATCATAATGAAAATTCTATCTTTTATATACTTGCGTTAATTCATTATTCATAAATACTTGTCGATTACTCTTGTTACATACATACTTAACAACTTTTACATGCAAACTCATGCGTATTCATACTTATCTTACATATAAAATACATTTATACATCTCTTTATTTATGCACAACACTTATACATTGCACTTATACGCTTAAAAACGTTAAAATCTAACAAAGTTGGACATTGGGCCTTTGGGCCTGGCACATTCGTGCGACTGGGCCTGGCCCAGTTCGCATGAAGCGCATCCACACCAAACTGCCACTTCCTCCTATAAATACAAGGCCACTCTTTCACTTCCAATCTTCAACACCCGAAAATCTCTCTCGAACCAACATTGAGAAGAATCATTTGAAGCCTGTCTCGGTCGTTTCTAAGTAAGTCTTAGCTCACAACAACTATTTTAATCAGTTTTTTCTACAATTTCTTCTATTTTATCAAACTTTTTACAAGATTCTTCACGAATCTATACTTGGTTTTCCAGATCTGCTATGACAACTGGATGAACTCTCAAATCATTTGAGGACCAAGTAGAATGTCACACCCCAACCGATGGCTGAAACATCGGGGCATGGCACTGAGTGAAACAGATTGTCCAGGAGAAATCCATAACAACTAATATTACCGAATATTTAACGTTAAGTCCCATACCAAAACATATCCAGCAAAATAATTATTACAAACATAGTATCTCAAAGACAATAAATTGTTTCGTCAACTCAGAATTTAAATTATTTTTGTTTCTAGACCCTCCTACTTGATTCCACATAGCAGCAAAGCACAAGCATCCTAAACACCTGTCACATACGTTAAAATAGAGGTCAATACACATAGTGTAAAGGTGAGCATATAAGTTTAATAGTATAATAGTTTCGAAAGCGTTTACGCATAACCAGCATGTAACATGTAGCAAAGTGAAGCTAGTAGGCTATCGACAATGAAATATGCACAGACGTGACTGCGAGTTGTAACATATCCCTACTGGGACGCGTGAAGTAAAGCCTTTACAACCCCTGTCCACGACAGGTGCTGAGTCCAAACTATAGTACTATCGTTGCTAAGGTGTCAGGCAACAATCACTGTGTAAACATAACATACAAGCATTCATCGAGTAACATGTATAACATGCAGTAACGGTTAGCGTATAAAAGTGTTTGCATTGTGTGTTGATTGTGATTTGAATATAGGTAACGTATGTAACACCCAAAAGCGCGTAAAGCAAAAAGGGATCGAGTATGCTCACAGATCGTATTTAATAAATAAACACTCTCTTGGATTGAAGGAAGCGCTGAGAGATTAGCCTGAACAGTTAACGATAGCATAAGTGAAGAACGGCGCGTAAAACGGTGCAAGTGAGAAAAGAGACGAAAGGTCATCCGGTCGGATGACAATCCGTACGGATGGTCATTCGATCGGATGACAATCCGTACGGATGGTCATCCAGACGGATGGCCATTCGGTCGGATTGTCCTTCGTTTGGGATGGATGTGTTTGTGTATGATGGCTTTGAAGTTTTCGTTGTAGCACTTTAAAATCAGAGAAGTATCTCTACCTTTCAGGTCGCCCGGTCGAACGGCCGTTCGATCGGATGGCGATCCGTCCAGCGTGACATTTCTCAGAGAACAAGTTCACAGCAGGACTGTCATTCGATCGGATGGTCTTCCGATCTGATGACAATCCGTTTAGGAACTGATTATTTTGGAAAATTATAAAAATGTTCAAGTGTTGGAGACCACATGTCGTTCGACCGGATTATCGTTCGATCGAATGGAAATCCGATCCGACGGCAGTCCTTTTGGATGACAGGTTCGTTTTAAAATTCGTTAAGTTTGAAAAGTTTTGTGGTTTGATCGAGACGGTATGACAATGTGTTAAACAACAGAAACCACGCCAAGCCTAAGTCGTCCGATCGAAGTGGGAATCACCCCAGCGTGATCAGTTGACTTGTAACACCCTTGCTATTATTTAGGGTTTTCATATTATTTACGTAAGTAAACATGTAATTATAATTACATGTTACATTGAAAAATAAGGTTAAATTAAAACATTTTCAGATTTGAAACAATACAATAAAATATGTACAAAATCGTCGTTTTTAAATGATGAAGAAATCATGTGCGGAAGCTTGTATCTTGATCGTGTTCGGTTCTTCAATGAGCTTGATCTTCATCCGGGGCATCTTGGCAATCACCTATGATCAAAACCAACATAAAAGTTAGTTTTGATAACTTAAATATAAGTCTAAACAAGTTCTAAGAAACGAATAATCAAACAAAATAATTATTTCCAACTTTGATGTCTCCCGCGTGTCGCGGGAGACCCATCTCAATGGGTCGCGTGTCGCGGCGATCGTCGCGTGTCGCGGGGGAACCCAATTTCCAGCGGGTTCATTACTGAAACCTGCATTTTCTGCCCAGCTATAATTTTCAACAAAAAAATCAAACTTGAGATTGTCTTAACTTTTTATCTACAAGTCCGTTTTACGCGATTCCATTTCCTACGCGTTCGTAATTTAATTCTCCATCATATGGAGTTAAAATTCAACATACAAACTAATAAAATTCCAAATTTTTAAGCAATCGGTTTATTATTCAAAATCAACATTTTGACCCGTTGTATTTAAAACCACCAACTTGATTTTCTTAAACAAACAAAATACATACGCTAGTGTATTTTAACCCAAAATCTTTAGCTCGGGTTCGTAATAATAATAATTTTTTTTATAAATTGCGCGACTAGTTCGTAGGCTATGTGCATAAACTGTTTTTGACCCGTTTAGGGAATTTAAGCAAGTTAGTCTAAAACTTGCCCTTTTCTAATGTTTATGACCAACATTGTCCTTTTAACTATAAATCTATGTATATACGCATACCTGACTCGAGTCAATACATAGACCAGTTTTATACCTTGCTTTAACTAACTGATATTCTATGGAGTCGCAATCTACCAAATTGCTAATTGCTCCTGTTAACATATGACTTGACAACAATCATTAGCCGATATTGTCAAATGGTGTTTTCACCACCATTTGACCCGTTTGGACTGTATGACCAACAGTTGCATAGGTTAATAAAACATGGTTTTCAATTTATCACTTTCACATCCGACCCATTTTGGATTTTAACTCAAGATCCTTTTTAAACTAAATTTACATTAGTCGACGCTTGACTATATTTCCATTTTTTACCCTCTTTCTCATAAACCATGGTTTCTATCATTTATATTTGTTCCGACCCATATCATTACGTGTCGAAACCCGTATTTTGAATATTAATCTTCGCGGATTCATAACTTAAAGAATTTATACGTATTCTACCAAGAAGTGTAAGTTTCACTTACCTTGCATCCGGTTGTGTCCTTTTTTCGCGTACTCGATTCGTTTGACCCGCTTCATTTCCCAAGTCTTCATCTAGCTTGTCTAGAGTCAAACTATCATCATCACATTTCGTAAGACGGTTAGATTAGTCATAATCGTTTACGACTATTCCATCCTACGGGTTTTATGTCGAATATATCATTCGACCATATCAAAATTAATCATTCGATCTAATCATTGGTCGGTTTGACTTTTCAAAAGTCAGTTGACTTATCAACATATTCAAATGCACATTTGGTTCATTGAACTCACTTAGGCATATCTCATCCGAACTCTTAATGAAATCAAATTTTACACACAACCAAGTAGACCGCGATTTCATTTAGGCATTTCATATCACTGAAAATTGGTTGTTTTTGGTGACTTGTATAACCTGTTTACAAGCCTTCAAAAATTATGATTTTTTTGTGTGGCATACCTCTTGGAGGGTTAGACCTTGTGTTAAAATTTCAAGATCTAACTCTTTACCAAAAATTCGTAAATATTCATTTACTAAGCTGCAATCAGATTCGTCACTTCTGACTGCTGCTTACAGAAAAATTCGTTTAAAATTCCTCGTTTATCCGATCGACGAAATTCCAATTGGCGATTCTTTTAATCACTTAAAGCTATCTACAGTAAGAATTTGAGATCATAACCCAATTCCTAAATTGAGTTATGACATTCGTAATGGGCTGCAAATTCTGTCAGAAAACGCAGCTTGAACCTTTGATACGGAAAAATTCATAAAACGCTCAATTTTCATCGAAAAAATGCGATTCCAGTGGGGTTTTAAAGATATTTCCTGGAATTACATTTTAGACTCAAGAAACACATGTTTTTGTCACGTTTTGTTCAGGTTACAGCCAATACAAGTCGGCTGTAAATTCTGATCAGGAGCTGTTTGAATTCAGCTTTCAATTTAAGCATGTTCTTGACATCATAACACTATTTTTTTGCAATCAAAACCCTAAAAACATCTCATACACGAATTTAGTCAAAACCCACTTATCACCTTCAATGGTGATCATGAAATTCTCAAGCATTGAGCACAATTTCAACAATCTAATAACTAGGGTTTGTTACTAGACATTATTTCACTCTAATTTCATCCAAACAACAATCATTCAAGCTTAAATTTCGAACTTCATAAATTCATCAAGAATCCCAACATCATGAATATCAAAAATTTGACATACCTTACAATCCTTGTGACCAGGTGATCGTTCTATGTATTCATGCATCGGTTTTGGCCTTGAATCAAGCTTCAATTTGATGATTTTGTAGAGTTTAGGGTTTGAGCCCTTTTCTCCGGTCGATCGACCCACACACACACCAAGTGTGTGTTTTGTTTTCTTTTTTTTTTTTTAATAAAACTAGTTTGCCCTCTTGGCAATAATGGTCCCTTATGTTTTATTTTGATCAATTTAAGCTATAATTCGCTATTTATAACTTAATCACATATTACTAACTAGGTTAATTATTCCTAGTTAATTTAATGGGTTCGGGAAGTCAGAACCCGTTTTATTTTAAGTCCTGTTAACTCGGGCCTTCTATATACTTTGTTTTCTCAAAGTATTTATCCTCTTATTTATTATTAAGCTTATTTATTTAAATCCTAATAATTTCCGGTTTAATCTTTTCTGCTAACGGTATTATACCCGCTGTTTAGTATTAACGGGGTCTAATTACTAAACCCGTTTTCGGGGTGTTACAAGTCTACCCCCGTTAAAGAGGTTTCGTCCCCGAAACCTTATTTATGTATTTCATTGGTTTAATAAAACGAACCAGGTTTCGTTTTCAACATACCCATTTCTTTTAGTGTCTTTTAGTTCCTCTCATAAGGTTTATATTTGTTAAAACGTTATTTCTCACTAAAATGGTATTTTAGTTTAACGTTTTCTCTTTAACTTATGTTAATTTCAAGGAATTTACGTCCAATGGATTTATCCCCCTTCCGTTGTCATTTCGGTGATGACTTCGCCCTTTTTGTGACGTAACACAATTTAAATAATTGTGAATTTTTTTGTCATTTAAGCCCGTTTAAATATTTTAGTGAAATTCCTCACTTTTGTTAACCAGACTCTTCGTGATCTCTTCGCTTTAACCCGTTTGATTAACTTAGCGAAACTCATCGCTTTTATGCTAACGTTACTTTTCGTTATTATTTTACGCGGGAAATTGCAACCAGTTTCCTCGCTTTACAATATTGACCCGTAGGTTTCTTCACTTAGCCTCATAGGCTATTTCTTTATATGTTTCACCTTTTTAAGGTGAGACCCAACAGTTCGTTTCTTTCTATTTATGACCCAACGGTCTCCTTGGTCTCGTAGACCTTATCACTACGTTTTATCCCATAGGTTATGATGATCCCATAGATCATCTTTTATTCACCTCTATATTCAAATGTATATTTATACATATATAGCTTTAAAGCATCCCTTGTTATGTTTGGAATCATTTAATTTTGCTTTTGAACTTTAGTTGACCTTGACCGTAGTCTAAGGTTTCATTTGTTTACTTTCGGACTATCTTTCTGACTTTACGACTTCTAACGTCATTTACACGTCGGTTTGTCCTACGCTTATCGGTTATACTCCTTTACAACCCATTACCCGGGTCCTTCTATCTTAATGTTTTTAGCTTTCCAGTTTCACCGGTTTGCGTTTTCCTATTATATTAAGCGTTATTCCTTAATTGACTCGTTTGACTCATTTTGGGTGAATTTTCATCACTTATGAATGTCAAACTTCATTCTTTATTTGACCCGTCCAACTTTGGAATGGTTGAACGTAATTACCAAAATTTATGTTTGCGAAAATTATTGTCATCTTTTAGTCGTGACTCATATTCCGAGTCTTTTGACTTTCTATTTCGCGTTCCCGTCTCTCGGTTTACGCATTCACCCACAATCCTACCCGTCCATCGGGTATCTTTACGGTAATCATTATCAAGTAACCATTCTTATATGGTTTTAGACGTCATTTTAATTTATTTGGTCGTCTTAGCGAAATCCATCGCTTTTATTCAATTAAGTCCTTTATTCATTATTTAATTTGTTTGACTTGTCCATGTGAATTTCATCACCTATGTCAGTCAAACCTTTATCCCCATGCCTTAGCATTCTCATTAGTTGGTTTGTATTTTCATATACTTCGATCTTTGTCCCTTCTCTCGGTGTCACACCCCGATTTCCACGTGTCTCACCGGTGGGCCCGGTGGGGGATTACCGTGACGATGTTGGCAACAATATAGTCAAACCACACAATTATATAATGCACAGCGGAAGCATAAAATAAAAATATTTATTTCAACCTCTGATCATAATATCAATGTATTACAGAGTTGAATATCCACAGTGGATCGTATATAAAGGTAAAGTATTGTTCCATTAGATACTGCAATCAAGCTTGCGAGGCTTATCCCGACGCTAGGGAGCTAATACCAGCCAATTACGTTTAGGTACCTGCACTTAATCTTTTTTTGGGGAAAATACGTCAGTTTACACTGGTAAATACATTCAACTGACACATTTGAAAATGTTTATTAAAATTGATTTGAATGCACAAGGCACAAACTCTTTTATAACTTGGGAAAATTCATAATGATCTTGTGAACGTTTTACATGTTCTTTTATGCGTTCAGTAGCCTGGGTCGTGCCGGGTTAAAGATTTATAGACACACCACGTTTGCGTAAAACCGTAGTACAGAAACCAACGGCTACGTCTTTTAGTTTTAATGTCGACACTTTATACCGGGTGTACGCCTACACCGGGATGTCGATGGTCGTGGCCATTTCGTAAAATGATGCCGAGGATATCCGGGACAACGGTCATTAAACCCCCCAAAGGCTTATAAGCAACAAAACTGTTTAAATGAGCCAATCATATTTAATCAATTAACCACCTAAGCGATGGAAGTATATAATGCTCAATCAAGCGGTATTAATATACCGTAACCCAAGCCCATATAGGGGAAATAAGTCAAAAGTATTTACCTTTGCAAGTATTTATCCTTAATTTAGATCAAGTCACCGATAGCTTTTACTGGGGCTCCTAATCTGGAACGAAGGTTTTAATTAACCTCTTAGAATCCTAACGGTCCTTGTATTAGCCGTAGCTTAAACCGGTTGATTCCGATATATAGATATGGTTAATTCGCACGAAAAGGCGAAAACCGAGAATGGAGTATGATTTGGACCCAACAAGTTCAGTGACTTGTTTTATATGGGTTTATAGTTCATACTCTGGATTTTGGGGTTCAAATATATATAATTTGACCCATATCGGCTATTGCACGAAATCTAGTTCCATGAGCCGTACCGTGTGCGCAAATAGGCGAAACGGTTAACTATGAGAGTCGTACGCTTATTTCCTAAGTCGATATGCCTTAAAAGTATTTCGGTATCAGTAGGATACCTTCCGTAATGCCCGTAACGAGTTTAAGTTTATATTATGCCCCGTAGGGGCTTTTCGGTCATTTTAAAGACTTTAAAAGAGCTTTTCGGGTTCTACAGGAAATCTGAGTTTCCCGAACAGTTTATAAAGTTTAAAATACTTTATTTATTATTTAAAATCAGTGGCAACTGGAATCGGGTCAAAAGACCTTGTAGAACTCCCGTTTTGGCCAAAAAGGGCATATTCGGTATTTACCGAACCGTAGCCATAACCGCAGGTTATGAGCAAGGTAAAAATTATTAAAAATCTTTAAAATTCCCAAAATATTATTTTACCACAGTGGGTAAAAGTTTTGGTGACGAAAACTTGGGTTAGATGGGCGTTATGCTAATTGCGCCGTTAATTACAAAACTTTCTTAAAAGTGCGCCTTTTAGCATAACTCTCATTCTAGACCTCGGATTGACGTGAAACTTTAGGGACATGCTTATATTTTAACAAGCAAGGTTTTGGTCCGTTCACGTGTCTGAAATACTCGTTTTAATTTTTAAAAGGCCGTTACGGTCAACTTTTAGGCGAATGACGGAAATGCGCTAAAGACTCGGATAACTCATGAACCGACCACAGAGGCTTATACCAACATGTGACCTGGTCCTAAGAGAGTCCTAAGGTATATTTATACATTACTAAAACGGGTCAGAACTGAAGTCAAAGCAAAAGTCAAACTTATGCGACTTTCGGCTCCGAACCGGTTCAATATAGCAAATGATCGATTCAAACGAGCGCAAACATGTTTATATACTTATTATCATGTTTTATGATTGTCAAAACAGGTTCCATAACATATATATCACAGATTATGCTTAAATTGCTAAAATAGCTTTCTGTTGACTTTTTAACCGCACGTTTGACTCGATAATTGACATAGTTAGAGTGGTGATCAGGGGGAACCATTTTAGAGGTTTAATACCCACATAAATACCAACTCATAACCATTTTTGATTCGTCATAAGACTGAACCATTTGCAAGATATTGCAATGACAACCGTTAGTTACGACGGTTGCGTTTATAGGCTTTAACTATGGAAATGCAAGACCAAAATGGTTATGAACGACTTACAGAAGTTAACTCTTGATTAGAGAACAGAAGGGAAGCTAGAGAGCTCTTGAATGACCAGATATAAGTGTTTTTGAGTTGTGTGAATTGTTATGCTTAAGGCATGCTATTTATAGCCAATGCCAAGCTTTGTTGATCATTGCAAGCACTACCATCTGACCAGAGGTAATGGTAGGTGTCCCCTAAGTGATATGGGTTGAGCATAGGGTGCCCATGCCCCATAATTATGTGCATGATCGTTCACAAGTTCCAAAAGCCAAGTAGTTACCATATTTCTGCATCTGGGCACTTTACGCGGCCCGCATGGGAGTTCCCATGTGTTTTAATGCGGGTCGCCTAAAGATCAAACATCAGACGCGAAATAGAGGAGGCTCGCGGCCCGCCTCAACTTATGTTGAAACTTCACGCGGGTCGCCTAAGGTTATATTTTCTGAATTTTTCAAATCTTTTATAATGATTACAGAATCGGGCCATTAATAACGAAATCTTTCGTAATGATTCGCCTGACCTTTCGGATTTGAAGGGGTAACTTTGCAGTTTGGCCCTCGGTTATTTACCGATAGGGGCCTCGTGTTAATTACCCGCATTATTAAGTCCCCGGTTATTTATTAATTATATTGGAAAGCCTTAACTTTCACTGTTTACACTTTTAACCCTTCTTCTACGAATTCGATCGTAACTTTCTCGTTTCATATCGAAACTTCGCGAAATTCATATATATTATTTTAGTGAGGGTATAACACCGTTACAAAGTCTTTGGAACGTTAAAGGGTCACTCAGAGGTATTATTAAACATGTTGACACAGTTAACCCCTGTAGTTTGTAATCTCTCACTTTCTTCCGCGTTTTAGTTTTGTACGATCTATAATTTATTCGTTTGAAGGTTTAAGCATTATTTAGGGATACTATACAGTATATTTACCCTTGTTGACATTTATAACCCTCGAATATATATACTTTCAAGGTTTGTCAAAATTAGTCCTTTATTTATTATAGATGCCATGTGTAAACAAATGACACGTGTTAACACATCATTGGACACAAAATTTCGAGGTGTTACATCCTCACCCCCTTAAAATAAATCTCGACCCGAGATTTACTCAAATAAATAGGGGTATTTTTCTTTCATTGTAGCTTCGACTTCCCACGTATATTCAGGACCTCTACGAGCATCCCATTTGACTTTTACAATCGGTACGTGCTTTCTGCGAAGCTTCTTCACCTGTCGATCTTCAATCGACAAGGGTTTTTCTATAAACTTTAAGCTCTCATCTATATGCACATCTGTGTGTGGAATCACCAACGACTCGTCGGCGAAGCACTTTTTGAGATTGCAGATGTGGAACACATTGTGAATTCCATTGAGCTCTTCGGGCAAGTTCAGTTTATAGGCAACTGATCCGACTCGTTCAATGACCTCAAAAGGCCCTATGTATCTCGGACTCAGCTTGCCTTTCTTGCCGAAACGCATCACCCCCTTCCAGGGTGACACCTTAAGTAATACCTTTTCACCTACTTCGAAGTGAAAATCCTTACGCTTTGGATCAGCGTAGCTCTTCTGCCTATCGCGGGCAGCCTTGAGACGTTCCCGAATCTGGACAATCTTGTCCGTCGTCTGGAAAACAATCTCTGGTCCCGATAATTGGACCTCTCCTACTTCCGCCCAACAAACAGGCGATCTGCATTTCCTACCATATAATGCCTCAAAAGGCGCAGCCTTTATGCTGGTGTGGTAGCTATTATTGTAGGAGAATTCGATCAGGGGTAGGTTTTTATCCCAGTTACCACCTAAATCGATCGCACATGCACGAAGCATGTCTTCTAGCGTTTGTATAGTACGCTCACTTTGACCGTCCGTCTGTGGATGGTAAGCCGTACTAAAATTTAAACGCGTGCCCAAAGATTGCTGGAAACTCTTCCAGAAGTGAGATGTGTATCTAGTATCCCTGTCGGAGATAATAGACACAGGTATGCCGTGTAAGGCTACAATCATATCAACGTAAAGTTGGGCTAACATATCGGAGCTATACGTCTCCTTGATGGGTAGAAAATGAGCTGATTTAGTCAGCCTATCGACTATGACCCATATTGTATCATTTCCTTTCCTGGTCTTGGGTAACTTGGTTATGAAGTCCATAGTTACGCATTCCCACTTCCACTCGGGAAGTTCAGGCTGTTGTAGCAAGCCAGACGGCTTTTGGTGCTCGGCTTTGACTTGAGCACAAGTCAAGCACTTTGCTACATGGGCGGCTACAGACTTTTTCAAGCCTATCCACCAATAATTTGCCTTTAAGTCTTGGTACATTTTATCAGAACCAGGATGGACTGAGTATTTGGAACTATGGGCTTCCTGGAGAACAACATCTCGTAGTCCCCCATAAATCGGAACCCATATACGTCCATTCAGCCTAAGAATTCCATCCTTGCTAAGAGTCAACTGCTCCGCAGTTACCCCCAGCTTTTCATTAGGATAATTAGCTTCCAACACAGCCTCTCGCTGTGCAGCCAAAATCCTTTCAATCAAATTATTTTTAACTTCAATGCTCTTGGCATTGATTCGAATGGGTTTTACCCTTTCTTTCCTGCTCAATGCATCGGCGACTACATTCGCCTTGCCGGGATGGTACCTGATTTCGCAGTCATAATCATTCAGGGTTTCCATCCAACGGCGTTGTCTCATGTTCAACTCCTTCTGGTTGAACAGGTGCTGGAGGCTTTTGTGATCAGAATAAACCACAAATTTAATGCCATAAATGTAGTGCCTCCACAACTTAAGTGCAAATACAACGGCACCCAACTCCAAATCATGGGTGGTGTAATTCTTTTCATGCACCTTTAATTGCCTTGAAGCATAGGCAATCACCTTGCCCTTCTGCATAAGAACACACCCCATGCCCGTGTGTGATGCATCGCAGTAAACTACGAATTCATCTGTACCTTCCGGTAATGTCAACACAGGTGCGTTGCTTAGCTTCTGCTTCAGTATTTCAAAGGACTCTTGCTGCTTCGGGCCCCAAATGTACTTTTCTTTCTTCTTGGTCAAGGAAGTCAAGGGCGCAGCAATCCTCGAAAAATTTTCAATAAATCTTCGGTAGTATCCTGCTAACCCCAGGAAACTACGGATTTCGGTAGGCGTCTTTGGCTCTTGCCAGTTCATGACTGCCTCTACCTTAGCGGGATCCACTTGGATACCACGCTCACTCACAACGTGTCCTAAAAACTGGACCTCCCGTAGCCAGAATTCACATTTCGAGAATTTGGCGTAGAGTTTCTCACGCTGTAGTAATTCGAGAATGCAACGGAGGTGCTTCTCGTGGTCATCTTGGCTTTTAGAATAGATAAGGATATCGTCGATGAAGACTATGACGAATTTATCCAAGTATGGCTTGCAAACGCGATTCATGAGATCCATGAACGCAGCTGGTGCATTTGTGAGCCCAAAAGGCATCACTAGGAACTCGTAATGACCATAGCGAGTCCTAAATGCAGTCTTGTGTACATCTTCGTCTCTGACCCTTAGTTGATGATAACCCGACCTTAAGTCGATCTTTGAGAAGTAGCTTGCTCCTTGCAGCTGATCGAACAGATCATCGATCCTTGGTAAAGGATATCTGTTCTTTATGGAAACCTTATTCAGTTCTCTATAGTCGATGCATAACCGCATCGATCCGTCCTTCTTCTTTACAAATAGGACAGGAGCTCCCCAGGGGGATGAACTAGGTCTGATAAAACCTTTTGCCAGTAGTTCATCCAACTGGGTCCTCAGTTCTTTCATTTCCGTTGGAGCTAATCTGTAAGGTGCTCTTGCTATCGGAGCTGCTCCAGGAATGATGTCAATTCTGAACTCCACTTGTCTATCTGGTGGCAAACCAGGTAGTTCTTCAGGAAAAACCTCGGGGTATTCAGAAATGACAGGAAGATCCTCGATCTTCGGCTTTGGTTCTTCAATTATCACTTGAGCCATGTAAATTACACAGCCTCTGTTCAAACACCTTGAAGCTTTCAGCATAGATACGTCTTCGGGCAATCCGTAATGCGTATCCCCTCGAATGGTAAGAGATTCACCACTCGGGGTCTTTAAAACTATTTGCCTCTTGCCACAAATGATTTGGGCCTGGTTATGGGATAACCAGTCCATGCCTAGCACGATGTCAAAACCAGCAAGTTTGAAAGGAAGTAGAGATAAAGGAAAAGAATGGTTCCTAATGGATATTTCACATCCTTCTAGAACGGTAGAGACGGTTTCTATCGTTCCGTCTGCTAACTCTACTTCGTATTTTACGCCAAGGGTTTTGATTGGCATATTTAGTAGTTGGCAAAATTTCTGGTCTACAAAGGACTTGTCAGCGCCAGAATATAACAGTACTCTTGCAAATATATTATTTACGAGAAAAGTACCTGTAAGCACATTGTCGTCCTTGACTGCTTCCTTTGCATCCAAGCGGAAAACTCTCGCATTTGTCTTCTTAGTCTCTTCTGCCTTCTTGGCATAATTCGGGCAATTACTCTTTATGTGCCCCTTTTCGTTACAATTAAAGCAGGTTGCATCCTTTATCTTTTTGCACTCCACTGTCTTATGATCCTTGGACTTGCATAGCCCACAGGGTGGAGTCCTTTGTTGCGACTGCGAACCAGACGCAAACCTACACTTCCCGGAGTGAGGTTTCTTGCAGACCTTGCAGTAAGGTCTTCCATCAGCTTGCCCCTCCTTCTTTGCCTCCGACCCTCTTTTGCCCTCACCGTTTCCACGGTGCTTTTTACCGGACTTTCGTGAGGTATCATCCTCACGCTTTCGCTTTTCAGCCTCCTTGCTCCTTTGTGCCCTCAGACGGACAGCATCAAGTGTAAGAGACAAGGAGAGGTCAGTAACTGACCTGAAGGTCGTTGGCCTAGAAGCCTTTACACTGGCCTTGATCGCCGGCTCTAAGCCTCCAATGAATCGGGCAATCCTTCTAGGTTCTGGTGTCACAAGATATGGCACCAGGCGTGACATAGTGTTAAAGCTTGTCAGATAAGCTTGACAATCCAGGTTTGTCATCACCAGTGAGACAAAATCAGCCTCAATCTTCTCAACCTCGTGCTGAGGGCAGTAGTTTTCTTTTATGAGGGTAATAAACTCCCCCCATGACATCTTGTACAAGGCAGACTTACCTGAAGCCTGCACCAGAGCTCTCCACCATGCCAGGGCCTCGCCCTTGAATGACTGGGACACAAACTTAACCACGTCCCTCTCAGCGCACCCGCTGATGTCCACAATCGTGTCCATCTCGTCCAGCCAGGTAATACAATCAACCGCACCCTTCTCCCCTGTAAATTCACGGGGCTTACATGATACAAAGTATTTGTAGGTGCAACCCTTAGCACTGGACGCATCAGTATATTCTCTATCGCGATGAACGCTGTGCTCAGTAGACGAGTGCTTGTCGTCATCTTTCTTGGGTTCAGAGGGTGGTTTGGAGTGTGTCTTTGGTTTAGAGGGTGGTTTTGACACAGATCTGCCTTGAGACTCAGTATGTTGACGATCAATAGCTGCCTGGACAGCATTGTTGATCAGAGCCTTTAGCTGTGCGCCTGTCAAATGTACTGACGCATTGTCATAGTCATCTTCATTCGTGTGGCTGTTCTCTCCATTGGGATCCGCCATTGTAACTTGAATCTGTTACAGAAGATAACAAAATTTTAATTTAGGAGATTATTATAAAATTGTCTTTTATGACAAGTTGTCAACCATGGTACAGAGACCATATCTGGTTAACTTATTATTTCATTATATATTAGGATCTGAACATCTCCTATTTCAACTATATAAATAATATTGGCGGCATAAAGCCTAATCATGATGATGTTTTATAATGTTAGCCGAGATTTCAGAGAATCAAAGGCATAGAGAGTTGAACCGTAGTTCTTTTATCTCTTTCTGACAGAGAGTCATAGACTACTACTGCCTTTTGTCTTATAAGACAATTATTATGGCCCATAGGCACTACACCTCTAATGGATGTCTTAATATGGTTGGCCCGTAGGCACTACATCACTAATGGATGTTCTGATAATTCTGGCCCGTAGGCACTGCATCACTAATGGATGTCTTTATAATACTGGCCCGTAGGCATTGCATCACTAAATGGATATCTTTATAATATTGGCCCGTAGGCATTGCATCGCTAAATGGATGTCTTTATAGTACTGGCCCGTAGGCATTGCATCACTAAATGGATGTCTTTATAATATTGGCCCGTAGGCATTGCATCGCTAAATGGATGTCTTTATAGTACTGGCCCGTAGGCATTGCATCGCTAAATGGATGTCTTTATAATATTGACCACCTTCATTGGTGATTTAACCCACGATCTATATATCATTTAGTTGGGTTTCGAAATCCTCAAAGGATTATTGTATAAGAATGACGTGCGTGATTATAACGAATCACATCTGCCATGAATGTTAACATGCGTACAGAGGTTAACAGGGAATCAGAATCTTTTCAGCTAGGTCGTACCATCTTGACTGATCTTTAAAAGACCCCAAGCTAGGTTTCACCCCCTTAAGATTCTTTACTAGGCAGAGCAATATAAAAGGAATGGTTTTGATTTATTTATATATATATTAAAACAAAACTCATAACATACATTCCAAATCTCAAATACAATTACATATTGCCCTAAACGGGTCTTTCAAATAATACATACCTCCATAGAGGCTTTAAAATAAGTGACAAGTCCACGCAGGGACTAATATAAGATAGGTGTCCATGCAAGGACTAAAGATAAGTCCACGTAGGGACTGAAATATGATAAGTTGTCCACGCAGGGACTTATTTTAAAGTAGAAATTACAGTAGTACTACTATTAAGGGCTAGTGGTCACGTTTCTTCTTTTTGCCTTTTAGTAGGTTCGCCAAGCCCTTGAGAAATCCTCGGTGGCTTTTCTTTTCTTCCTCGAATTCTCTCTCCACACGATCTAATCGATGGAGTATTTCTTCCTGTTCAGGAGGAGAAAATCGTGGTTGTGGCGCTTGATGCGGAACTGGAGGTCTGGGAGGTATTGGATACCCATGAGCTGAGTAGTCCGGTGGTCCCATGTTTCCATGTGCTCCGTCAGGGTAGCGCGCATTATATCTAGCCGACACCACATATGGGTCGCGCTCATAGCCGTAGTTGTATTGTGCTTGTGATGGTTCAAACGGGTTGTAAGCCGTTGGACGTGTGTAAGCTGGTATGGGTTGGTCATACCCAAATGGTGGCGAATTTCGTGCAGTAGGTGCGGAGTTCGCTTCTTGTATAGGACTTGAAGGTCCTTCTTCATGTAGTGGCGGATAGTGGCTACTACTAGAATGTCGAGGAGTGCTGAAGTGGTTACCCCCTCCTCCTCGTGTAGACATACGAGCATTGGTCCTCCTACGCCTCGGCGGATCAGGTATAACTGGTTGTGCCGGTGGCGGAGGTGGTGGCGTAACTGCCTCAAAGCGTGAATCCTCAGAGGGATCCTGTGGATGTCTCGGTTGCGATGTCTGATGAGATGGTGTGTTGTACCACTCATGTCGGTCAAACAAGGCCATAAAGCTGTCTGGGCCTTGATACTGCGGACCATGATATGAAGATCCATCAGATACTTCTATCGGATGCGTGGGCGTACCACGAGCTGGTTCAGTTGGATCCTCATCTTCCTCCATGGGATCTTCAGAAAAGTGGTCTTGTGGACCTAGCGGAACAAATCCTGAAGGTTCCTGTATGTAGTCAGCCGGATTAAACTGAGCTACGTAGTATGGAGTAGGGTCGTCGTAATTCCGGTGCGAAACCGAACGTTGTAGAGGTATGAAGGAAGGTTGTGGGTTGTTGGGATTATTTTCTGAATCCGGCCCAAAGGAGTGCCGGTAGGATGGCGTCGAGCTGTGCGAAGTGGAATGCCTCGCTGGTTCGTAAAGATCTCTTCGTCGTTGTGGCTCTTCGCTTCGTGTCATCGAAGGATGTCTTGTACCAGATGGTCCAGCTTCTTGATCGTGATGTGTCACGATTTCTCCTCGGCCTCTTCGTCCCCTTCCTCTTCCTCGGAATATAACAGGTGGCATTTTCCTGCTCCAAAACTTATTAAAAATCACATCGGAAAATAAAGACAAAAATGGAGTAGTAATCCGAATTTGTCCTAAGTTCTTGTCTAGACTCAAGTATGTGCAATTGTGTCACTGAGATTAAACACTTTAGGATAGTGTTTAATTCACTCAATGTTGGCTCTGATACCAACCTGTCACACCCCGATTTCCACGTGTCTCACCGGTGGGCCCGGTGGGGGATTACCGTGACGATGTTGGCAACAATATAGTCAAACCACACAATTATATAATGCACAGCGGAAGCATAAAATAAAAATATTTATTTCAACCTCTGATCATAATATCAATGTATTACAGAGTTGAATATCCACAGTGGATCGTATATAAAGGTAAAGTATTGTTCCATTAGATACTGCAATCAAGCTTGCGAGGCTTATCCCGACGCTAGGGAGCTAATACCAGCCAATTACGTTTAGGTACCTGCACTTAATCTTTTTTTGGGGAAAATACGTCAGTTTACACTGGTAAATACATTCAACTGACACATTTGAAAATGTTTATTAAAATTGATTTGAATGCACAAGGCACAAACTCTTTTATAACTTGGGAAAATTCATAATGATCTTGTGAACGTTTTACATGTTCTTTTATGCGTTCAGTAGCCCGGGTCGTGCCGGGTTAAAGATTTATAGACACACCACGTTTGCGTAAAACCGTAGTACAGAAACCAACGGCTACGTCTTTTAGTTTTAATGTCGACACTTTATACCGGGTGTACGCCTACACCGGGATGTCGATGGTCGTGGCCATTTCGTAAAATGATGCCGAGGATATCCGGGACAACGGTCATTAAACCCCCCAAAGGCTTATAAGCAACAAAACTGTTTAAATGAGCCAATCATATTTAATCAATTAACCACCTAAGCGATGGAAGTATATAATGCTCAATCAAGCGGTATTAATATACCGTAACCCAAGCCCATATAGGGGAAATAAGTCAAAAGTATTTACCTTTGCAAGTATTTATCCTTAATTTAGATCAAGTCACCGATAGCTTTTACTGGGGCTCCTAATCTGGAACGAAGGTTTTAATTAACCTCTTAGAATCCTAACGGTCCTTGTATTAGCCGTAGCTTAAACCGGTTGATTCCGATATATAGATATGGTTAATTCGCACGAAAAGGCGAAAACCGAGAATGGAGTATGATTTGGACCCAACAAGTTCAGTGACTTGTTTTATATGGGTTTATAGTTCATACTCTGGATTTTGGGGTTCAAATATATATAATTTGACCCATATCGGCTATTGCACGAAATCTAGTTCCATGAGCCGTACCGTGTGCGCAAATAGGCGAAACGGTTAACTATGAGAGTCGTACGCTTATTTCCTAAGTCGATATGCCTTAAAAGTATTTTGGTATCAGTAGGATACCTTCCGTAATGCCCGTAACGAGTTTAAGTTTATATTATGCCCCGTAGGGGCTTTTCGGTCATTTTAAAGACTTTAAAAGAGCTTTTCGGGTTCTACAGGAAATCTGAGTTTCCCGAACAGTTTATAAAGTTTAAAATACTTTATTTATTATTTAAAATCAGTGGCAACTGGAATCGGGTCAAAAGACCTTGTAGAACTCCCGTTTTGGCCAAAAAGGGCATATTCGGTATTTACCGAACCGTAGCCATAACCGCAGGTTATGAGCAAGGTAAAAATTATTAAAAATCTTTAAAATTCCCAAAATATTATTTTACCACAGTGGGTAAAAGTTTTGGTGACGAAAACTTGGGTTAGATGGGCGTTATGCTAATTGCGCCGTTAATTACAAAACTTTCTTAAAAGTGCGCCTTTTAGCATAACTCTCATTCTAGACCTCGGATTGACGTGAAACTTTAGGGACATGCTTATATTTTAACAAGCAAGGTTTTGGTCCATTCACGTGTCTGAAATACTCGTTTTAATTTTTAAAAGGCCGTTACGGTCAACTTTTAGGCGAATGACGGAAATGCGCTAAAGACTCGGATAACTCATGAACCGACCACAGAGGCTTATACCAACATGTGACCTGGTCCTAAGAGAGTCCTAAGGTATATTTATACCTTACTAAAACGGGTCAGAACTGAAGTCAAAGCAAAAGTCAAACTTATGCGACTTTCGGCTCCGAACCGGTTCAATATAGCAAATGATCGATTCAAACGAGCGCAAACATGTTTATATACTTATTATCATGTTTTATGATTGTCAAAACAGGTTCCATAACATATATATCACAGATTATGCTTAAATTGCTAAAATAGCTTTCTGTTGACTTTTTAACCGCACGTTTGACTCGATAATTGACATAGTTAGAGTGGTGATCAGGGGGAACCATTTTAGAGGTTTAATACCCACATAAATACCAACTCATAACCATTTTTGATTCGTCATAAGACTGAACCATTTGCAAGATATTGCAATGACAACCGTTAGTTACGACGGTTGCGTTTATAGGCTTTAACTATGGAAATGCAAGACCAAAATGGTTATGAACGACTTACAGAAGTTAACTCTTGATTAGAGAACAGAAGGGAAGCTAGAGAGCTCTTGAATGACCAGATATAAGTGTTTTTGAGTTGTGTGAATTGTTATGCTTAAGGCATGCTATTTATAGCCAATGCCAAGCTTTGTTGATCATTGCAAGCACTACCATCTGACCAGAGGTAATGGTAGGTGTCCCCTAAGTGATATGGGTTGAGCATAGGGTGCCCATGCCCCATAATTATGTGCATGATCGTTCACAAGTTCCAAAAGCCAAGTAGTTACCATATTTCTGCATCTGGGCACTTTACGCGGCCCGCATGGGAGTTCCCATGTGTTTTAATGCGGGTCGCCTAAAGATCAAACATCAGACGCGAAATAGAGGAGGCTCGCGGCCCGCCTCAACTTATGTTGAAACTTCACGCGGGTCGCCTAAGGTTATATTTTCTGAATTTTTCAAATCTTTTATAATGATTACAGAATCGGGCCATTAATAACGAAATCTTTCGTAATGATTCGCCTGACCTTTCGGATTTGAAGGGGTAACTTTGCGGTTTGGCCCTCGGTTATTTACCGATAGGGGCCTCGTGTTAATTACCCGCATTATTAAGTCCCCGGTTATTTATTAATTATATTGGAAAGCCTTAACTTTCACTGTTTACACTTTTAACCCTTCTTCTACGAATTCGATCGTAACTTTCTCGTTTCATATCGAAACTTCGCGAAATTCATATATATTATTTTAGTGAGGGTATAACACCGTTACAAAGTCTTTGGAACGTTAAAGGGTCACTCAGAGGTATTATTAAACATGTTGACACAGTTAACCCCTGTAGTTTGTAATCTCTCACTTTCTTCCGCGTTTTAGTTTTGTACGATCTATAATTTATTCGTTTGAAGGTTTAAGCATTATTTAGGGATACTATACAGTATATTTACCCTTGTTGACATTTATAACCCTCGAATATATATACTTTCAAGGTTTGTCAAAATTAGTCCTTTATTTATTATAGATGCCATGTGTAAACAAATGACACGTGTTAACACATCATTGGACACAAAATTTCGAGGTGTTACACTCGGGCTCGTCATTTTAACGTAATACGCTTCCGTCATCCGACTTGCGTTTACGTTTACTATCAAACATCTTATTTATTTGATTCATTTGGGTACCATTTAAGTTAGTCCCATTCACCCCATCCTTACTACATCGGACGTAAATGTGTCTGCTACAAAAAGTTCATGGTATATGCCACTACTTACTTGGCCAGAGTAAGCGATCAGCACATGATACACATGACCTTTTTATAGCTTTCACATCACACCCTATGTAAGTAATGCCTCTATTTATTTCATATCTCTGATTTCATTTAGTAAAACTTTATTTAATTGCAAAACAACAATCATTAGTTTTACTAGTTTTACTAGTTTTACATTTGAACATATAAAATGTTTTTCTTTTCTATCGAACTATTATATAATCACATTTGTTAATGTGATCGCTACTTTTCTCAATAGCATTATACTGAGAGTTTTCCACTTGGATAATTACCCCCCGTCCAAGTTTCCATATGAACTAATCCTATTATTTCTTTGTTATTCATCATCGTGAATAACACATATTTCTATTAAACTTCTCTTAGAAACATTATCCTGAATAGATATCCTATTCAAGTTTTATCAGATATATTCAACCGTTATCCCCTATGTGTTTGTTGCATATTACTACTTATGCGATTAAATTTAAAAGCGTGCACCTGATAATGCTTGCCCTTAATGGGCTTTCCTTGCCTTTGACTTTGTTCGCGATCGTCACGCGATTTAGGTCCTCAATGAGTGTGCTCAGCTTGTCATACCTCGGACCGTTCCACCGTCATATCCACAATTCGTTCAACTCTCGTCATCTTCAGATGCGAGTGTCCTTCAACTAAACATTTACAAAAGTTAGTAATTTTGACACTTATAAACGCCCGTATTGTAATACAAGGCTTTTTACTATACGTGTCAACGCACGTAATTTCGTTAACTGTATCAATCATTTTAATTGGGGTAGCGTGTATTACGCGATAACCCTATGTGTTGCTTACAACACTTTAACATGTTAAACCATTAACATACATGTACTTACCGGATTTGCGATCAAGCCTCGAACCGAACACTTTATTCTTTTAACCGTGAGCTCTGATTACCAACTTGTAACACCCTTGCTATTATTTTATGGTTTTCATATTATTTATGTAAGTAAACATGTAATTATAATTACATGTTACATTGAAAAATACGGTTAAATTAAAACATTTTCAGATTTGAAACAATACAATACAATATGTACAAAATTGTCGTTTTTAAATGACGACGAAACCATGTGCGGAAACTTGTATCTTGATCGTATTCGGTTCTTCAATGAGCTTGATCTTCATCCGGGGCATCTTGGCATTCACCTATGATCAAAATCAACATAAAAGTTAGTTTTGATAACTTAAATATAAGTCTAAACAAGTTCTAAGCAACGAATAATCAAGCAAAATGATTATTTCCAACTTTGATGTCTCCCGCGTGTCGCGGGAGACCCATCTCAATGTGTCGCGTGTCGCGGCGATCGTCGCGTGTCGCGCCCCAAGCTGAGTCCTTCGTCGCGTGTCACGGGGGAACCCAATTTCCAGCGGGTTCATTACTGAAACCTGCATTTTCTGCCCAGCTATAATTTTCAACAAAAAAATCAAACTTGAGATTGTCTTAACTTTTTATCTACAAGTCCGTTTTACGCGATTCCTTTTCCTACGCGTTCGTAATTTAATTCTCCATCATATAGAGTTAAAATTCAACATACAAACTAATAAAATTTCAAATTTTTAAGCAATCAGCTTGTTATTCAAAATCAACATTTTGACCCGTTGTATTTAAAACCACCAACTTGATTCTTAAACAGCCAAAATACATACGCTAGTGTATTTTAACCCAAAATCTTTAGCTCGGGTTCGTAATAATAATAATTTTTTTTTATAAATTGCGCGACTAGTTCGTAGGCTATGTGCATAAACTGTTTTTGACCCGTTTAGGGAATTTAAGCAAGTTAGGGGGTGTTTGTTTTTTCTTCAAACATCTTCAAGGGGGCTAATGTCTGCAGGCGCGCAGACATTACCCTTGAAGACTGTTTGTTTTTTTTTCTTTCAACAGATCTGAACTCAGCCTTTTTCATCTTAAAAAATAAGCTATGGACCCCTTACTTAAAACATCTTCACACCTCCCTCTTCTCCTCCCTCAAACATCAGCCCCTCCCACTGCCGCTCCTTCTCCTTCTTCGACCTCCCTCTTCTCCTTCGGCGACCCACCTCCTCCTCCGGCGACCTCCCTCTTCTCCTCCGACGACCTACCCCTTCTCCGACCTCCCCCTCCTCCGGCGACCTACCTCCTTCTTCGGCGACCTCCCTCCTCCTCCGATGACCAGCTCCTTCTCCGACCACCCTCTTCTCCTCCGCCGGATCGAAGCGGAATGTGAATGTTTCGTCATTTTTGATGTGCTTCAGACCGGTATCAACTTATAAAAACAAACAGTCTTATATTTTCAGCTTGCAGATCTTCAGACCACATCTTCAGTTGCAGACATAAAAACAGATGAAATCAGCTTGCAGACAATTTATGTCTGCAAAAACAAACAACACCTTAGTCTAAAACCTGCCGTTTTCTAATGTTTATGACCAACATTGTCCTTTTAACTATAAATCTATGTATATACGCATACCTGATGTCACACCCCGACCACGTAGAACATACAAAACGTGGCGGAAACGTCGGGGAGTGTTGGGACAGAATCAATTGTTTCAAATCCATGGCAATTGAAGTTCCGTTTTATTGATCAAACAAGAAAGTTTACATTGTTAAACAAGAACCAAAAAGTACATAACATAAATTAACTAGTTCTTGTCTCGTTTTAAGTCACTAAGGCACGGGTCCACCTAAGTATATCTTGATAAGTCCTATGCATCATTTCCTGAAAACACATGTGAAAATAGGTACGTCAGCATAAAAATGCCTGTGAGATACATTGGTTTTGTGAAAACGGAATTCATGACTTATGTTTGAGAAAATGTTTAGTAACAGTCAGTCATGAACCTTGTAATTTGCTTTGTCTTGTAAATCGTTTGAAAAACGGTAAGATCAAATGATATGTATAGATAAGTGCAAGGTTAAACGAATAACCAAGTAAAATGAGTTGAATAAGATAAGTTGTTTGTGAAAATAATGTCTTGTGAAGAATATGTTATTTATGTAAAATGTAATGTGTCTAAACTGAAATGACTTAGATAACGCCACGATATGTAATATTATACAAACATTTATATATAGGAAGTACCAGCGGCGTATCCACCATGTTTGTATCATATTACACACGCCACGTTACTTAAATCATTTACCCAAACCAATCCACTATGTAAATTGTTCATGTATAAACCAAATGTCAAGTGTTATTGTGTAAACCATGTCAAATGTTTATGTTCAAATGTAAACCACCAATGTGTATGTCAATGTCAACGTGTTTATGTTTAATGTAAATCATGTAATGTGCATTCCAAAATGTATCATGTATGGTAAGCGAAATGTATCAACTTAAACCATATGCACAAAACAAGTCGTTGAAGTAAAACGTGGTTTAAATCAACGTTATGTTCTGCGGAAAATGCATGCTCTATTGATATTAACATTTATGCGGTATTGTAAACTATGCATACATCCAAGCCTTGAGACTGCGGCGATAAACCCTTAAACAAATTAAAGGTTTATCTAAGTTATGTATATCGAATTCGGTCATTCCTTCCAGTCCTATCAAACCCAGGACTTCAGGAATGGGAGTTGTCAATTCCTATGGTACCACTACCTACTAACGAACGGCGTAGCTAATGTTAATGAATGTATTGTCCCATGTTTAAACAAACCAAATGTCATAACAAAATGAAGGCATGTGATGTAATCAATTGTACTAAGTATGCTAAGTAAACATACGAAGCAGAAATGTTCATGTAAATCAATGTGTCCATATGCTGAGTAAACATATGCAACAGAAATGTTTATGTAAATCAATGTGTCCATATGCTGAGTAAACATATGCAACAGAAATGTTCATGTAAATCGATGTGCCCATATGCTGAGTAAACATATGCAGCAAAAATGTTATGTAAATCAATGTACTAAGTACGCACACAATGGGCATACATAGCATAAAATGTATTAAAATCATGTACTATAATGTACTAATGAGCATAGCAGATATACGATGTGAAAACATGGAAAGCATGAAAGTAACAGATAGGCACATGTGTTTCACCCCAAAACAGTTTAGAAAACAGTAAAAGATGGGGTTCTATGTACTCACCTGAGATTGCTTTGAGTTCCTTGTATAATAACCAGATAATGCTAAAGATCACGGAATACCAACGACACCTAATAGGTAGCTTATGTTAATATACCGGACCAAATCGGAAGGATCGGACAGTACGCGGGTTCGAAAACCAAACGAGTATGGAGACTCGTGTAATATGGTTTAACAAAGCCTACATACTAAAATGAAACTAATCCTAAGTGCTTACGGTCCATCACGACCTGTTTAGGTAGCTTATGCTACCCTAACGCATCGTTCGCGTAGAACGTGTTCGGAACGCCTAACATCGTGACCACAAGGTATAACCTCGGAAGGTTATAGCTATGGTCACCTAATGTGTTTGGTCGGATCCTAATGATCGACCAAATGGGTCGGGTTCGAAAGCATAAGCGATGGTTTAGTTCGCTTACCTTACGACCCTATATAAGCACTATTCTAAACGTGACGAGCTAAGCATGTTAGAACATGCTTAACTAAGTTTAGAAAACAGGTTTGACATCAAAACAAACGGCTTTGATGCCCACGAGTAGTTTGGTTACAAAATATGCAAGAATGCACATTTTGGCCGAAACTACGACTCGTCACTGAGCCTAGATAACGTGGTGATCAGTAGGTATGGTCACTATGGACCATAACCATCGTGATCACGCTCACGTTATGAAGTTCCATGAACCTCGCATCGACCATGAGCTGGTCAATGCAGAAAGTCAACAAAACGTTGACTTTCGGACTCGAAAAGCGAATAAAAGGACGAAAGAAGACTTACGGAGGGTCCCCGAGTGCTAATCAAGATCAAATAGCTCAGGTATGAAACAATGGTTTCAACTTAGAGCTTTAGATCTGATTCTTGTGGGTTTTTACACAAATGGGGGGGGGGTATTTATAGGAAAAGTGGAACCGTTAGGATCGTTTTATCGAATATCGTGCCTTGATCTCGTGCGTACATGTGTCCAATGGTTAAATTCACTGAACTTGGCCCTTGGCCCTTCATTGGGTGAAAAGGCATCGCCCCTTGATCGAACGAAAGGCCAGATTTTGCATTAAATGCAAAATCTTTCTGTCAGACATCCTCACGCGGCCCGCGTGAAAGTGTGTGCAGATCTTACGCGGGTCGCCTGGCCCCGTCTGATCTGCACCACTTGCAGAATTTACATATTTGGCCCCTGTTGCGTTTTTAAGCTATTTCCAGCCCTTCTAAGACCTGTAAAGCCATCTTTAAGGCCCCAAAATGATGCCTAAACATTGTTGACATGAAACATGCCCAAAAATGTTCCGGATGTTGGCTTGTTTGGCCGTACGATCGCGATGTTCGCTTAATTACGACGGAATGCGCATAAGCGCGAAAGACGATCCAAATGACGCGACGAATGGATTTTTCTCATGCCAAACACTAAGGCATAATATAAGGATGCTTACATAAATTTTTGGATGTCCGGATGTATTCAGAACGTAACTTATGCGCAAAAGTGCAAACTTGTGCACTTTTTGACACTTTTAGTCCCTGAATGACCCAAAAGTTTATTTTAGCATACTAAACCCCTCAAAGCCTATTTCTAAGCTATGTAAAGGATATTTATGGTATGTTTAACTTATGGACATGTTCCGGAATGTTCGTTACAGTTCAAATTGGCATACTTTCGCAGTTTGTCAAGTTTAGTCCCTGTAAGCGAATTAACTTGTTTTTGCTATACCAAAGCCTTCAAAACTTATTTCTAAGTTATGTAAAGGTTATTTAAGGTACGTTGAGTATATGTTGATGTTCCGGAGTATTTGTCACATTAAACTGAGTACGTTTACGCACCAGTTTGCGTATAATGCTCCAGAAAGCGATGTAGAGTTTGAAATTGAACAAGAGTTGATATGTGCAAACGATACACATATTTATACAAGGCCAAAGTATGAAATACAATATTTCATTGGTTTAGCGTTTGTTTGATGGTTGAAGTGACACAGGTGTCACAGTCTCCCCTACTTTAGGAAATTTCGTCCCGAAATTTATGAAATACACAGGTTTCACTTACCTTACATCCGGTTATGTCCTTTTCCGCGTACTCGATCCGTTTGACCCGCTTCTTTTCCCAAGTCTTCATCTAGCTTGTCTAGAGTCAAACTATCATCATTACAATTTCTAAGACGGTTAGATTAGTCCTAATCGTTTACGACTATTCCATCCTACGGGTTTTATGTCGAATTTATCATTTGACCATATCAAAATTATCATTCGATCTAATCATTGGTCGGTTTGACTTTTCAAAAGTCAGTTGACTTATCAACATATTCAAATGCACATTTGGTTCATTGAACTCACTTAGGCATATCTCATCCGAACTCTTAATGAAATCAAATTTTACACACAACCAAGTAGACCGCGATTTCATTTAGGCATTTCATATCACTGAAAATGGGCTGTTTTTGGTGACTTGTTTAACCTATTTACAAGCCTTCAAAAATTATGATTTTTTTGTGTCGCGTACCTCTCGGAGGGTTAAACCTTGTGTTAAAATTTCAAGATCTAACTCTTTACCAAAAAATTCGTAAAAATTCATTTACTAAGCTGCAATCAGATTCGTCACTTCTGACTGCAGCTTACGGAAAAATTCATTTAAAATTCCTCGTTTATCCGATCGACGAAATTCCAATTGGCGATTCTTTTAATCACTTAAAACTATCTACAGTAAGAATTTGAGATCATAACTCAATTCCTAAATTGAGTGATGACATTCGTAATGGGCTGCAAATTCTGCCAGAAAACGCAGCTTGAACCTTTAATACAGAAAAATTCATAAAACGCTCAATTTTCGTCGAAAAAATGCGATTCCAGTGGGGTTTTAAAGATATTTCCTGGAATTACGTTTTAGACTCAAGAAACACATGTTTTTGTCAAGTTTTGTTCAGGTTACAGCCAATACAATTCGGCTGTAAATTCTGATCAGGAGCTGTTTGAATTCAGCTTTCAATTTAAGCATGTTCTTGACATCATAACACTATTTTTTTTGCAATCAAAACCCTAAAAACATCTCATACACGAATTTAGTCAAAACCCACTTATCACCTTCAATGGTGATCATGAAATTCTGAAGCATTGAGCATAATTTCAACAATCTAATAACTAGGGTTTGTTCCTAGACATTATTTCACTCTAATTTCATCCAAACAACAATCATTCAAGCTTAAATTTCGAACTTCATAAATTCATCAAGAATCCCAACTTCATAAATATCAAAAATTTGACATACCTTACGATCTTTGCGACCAGGTGATCGTTTCTATGTATTCATGCATCGGTTTTGGCCTTGAATAAGGCTTCAATTTGATGATTTTGTAGAGTTTAGGGTTTGAGCCCTTTTCTCCGGTCGATCGACCCACACACACACCAAGTGTGTGTTTTGTTTTCTTTTTTTTTTAATGAAACTAGTTTGCCCTCTTGGCAATAATGGTCCCTTATGTTTTATTTTGAACAATTTAAGCTATAATTCACTATTTATAACTTAATCACATATTATTAACTAGGTTAATTATTCCTAGTTAATTTAATGGGTTCGGGAAGTCAGAACCCGTTTTATTTTAAGTCCCGTTAACTCGGGCCTTCTATATACTTTGTTTTCTCAAAGTATTTATCCTCTTTTTATTTATTATTAAGCTTATTTATTTAAATCCTAATAATTTCCGGTTTAATCTTTTCTGCTAACGGTATTATACCCGCTGTTTAGTATTTACGGGGTCTAATTACTAAACCCGTTTTCGGGGTGTTACATGACTGTTCGTGACGGTTGTTCATGTTCAACCCGAAATCAGTTGTCTCCTTGATAGGAATCAGATCTTTGACCGATACTTCACTAGAAAACGAGTAGAAGGCCTGAACGAGCTCCGACTCTATCGGTTTTGAGCTACTGAGTGTAAAAGAATGAGAAAAGTTATGAAAACCTTCTTTCAACTCTTTAAATTATGAAAATGTTTAGATCTATTGCGAAATCAGTGTTTAAACATGTTGAAATCTCTTAGATCTGAGGTGTTCTTGGTGGAATGAAGCCAATTCTTGAAGTTCATAAGAACCCCATGATAACATCACCCTGGAACACCTCAAATCCGTTTATTTCACGGTTAAAAGTGAAGATTCAAAGGTGAAATTGATGAAAAAGTGTGTGTAGATGATAGATGTACAAGATTTGAGTTGAAAACTTACAAGAATCGCGAGAAATCGAGAGAAAAGAGGGCTGGAAGCACTGGTCGAACGACAGAGCTGTCACATCACTGTTTGTGATGTGACAGGAGGAATATATAGGATTCCAAAAGAGGAAAGTGGTGCACAAGTGTCGGATCGGATGGCAACCCAATCGGATGGCCATCCGATCTGTAACACCTCGAAATTTTGTGTCCAATAATGTATTGACACGTGTCTTGAGTTTATACGTGGCATTTAATATTTAATAAAGGACTAATGTTGACAAACCTTGAAAGTATGTAAATTCGAGGGTTATAAATGTCAAACAAGGGTAAGTATACTATATAGTAACCCTAAACGATGCTCATACCTTCAAACGAATAAATCATGGATCGTACGGAAGCGAAACGCGGAAGAAAGTGAGAGGTTACAAGCTACAGGGGGTTAACTGTGTTAACATGTTTAATTATACCTCTGAGCGACCCTTTGACGTACCCAAGGCTTTGTAACAGTAAAATACGCTCACTAGAATATACTGTATAAATTCCGCGAAGTTCCGTTTTAAAACGAGAAAGATATGATAAATTCGTACGAGAAGGGTTAAAAGCGTCAACAATGAAAGTTAAGGCTTTCCGAATAATTAACAAGATAACCGGGGACTTAACAATGCGGGTAAATAACACGAGGCCCTTAGTTGTAAATAATCAAGGGCCAAATCGCAAAGTTACCCCTTCAAACCCGAAAGGTCAAGCTATTATTTACCAAAGATTTCGTTACTAATCACAGGATTTTGTTAATCATTACAAAAAGATTTGAAAAAGATTTAAAAATAACCTTTACGGACCGCAAGGGTCCTGCCTTATGGACCGTAAAGGGGTGAATGATTAAGCTTGTCTCCGCCACAGGCTTACGGACCGCAAGGCCCAAGCCATACGGTCCGTAAGCGATGCCCAGCGACAGAAAGTTGGCTGTTGGCTGTTTAAAGCGGTAAAACATTTATGAATGGGTTTCCCAGAGGTATGGGCATCCCCTACTCGACCCATAGCACCTTAGGACACCTGCCATTCATCCATACTCCTTTGTAGAGTGTGTTGTAATGATCTAGAGGCAAGTTGTGTACTATAAATAGGCATACATGGTTCACAATTGAAACACACCTCAAAACACACTCTCTGATCATTTCTGAAGCTCCCAAGTGTTCTTCTCTAGTTCTAAGTCTTACATCAAGTCTCTGTAAGTATGCCAAACCTTCTATGGTTTAGTTTTTGCTTAGTATATAGCTAAAAATCAAACCGTCGTAATTACGGTTTGACTTCGAGATTAGTCTACAATGGCTCAGTCATATCTCGAATCAAAAGTAGTTATGAGTTGGTATTTATGTGGGTAATAAACCTCTAAAGGGTTCCCCTGATCACCACTCTAACTAGTTCAAATATCGAGTCAAACGTATGCTTAAAAAGTCAACAGAAAGCTGTTTTGCGATTTTGTACATAATCTGTAATGTATATGCTATGAAACCTGTTTGAACACTCATAAAACATGATATTAAGTATATTAACTTGTCTAAGCTCGTTTGATTCGGCCATTTGCCATATTGACCCGGTTCGGAGCCGAAAGTCGCAAAAGTTTGACTTTTGCTTTGACTTCAGTTCTGACCCGTTTTAATACAATGTAGATATGCCTTAGGACTCTCTTAGGGCCAGGTCACGTGATGGTATCACCCTCTGTGACCGGTTCGTTGTTTGTCCGAGTCTTTTATGCATTTCCGTTAATTACTTAAAAGTTGACCGTAACGCCTTTTTTAAAATAAAACGAGTATTTCGGACACGTGAAGGGACCATAACCTTGCTTACTAAATTCTAAGCATGTCCCTAAAGTTTCACGCCAATCCGAGGTCTAGAATGGGAGTTATGCTAAATAGCGCATTTATAAGAAACTTTTGTAATAAACGGCGCAATTAGCATAACGCCTACCTAAACCAAGATTTCATCACCAAAACTTTTACCCACTGTAGTAAAATAATATTTTGGGATTTTTAAAGATTTTTAATTAATTTTAACCTGCTCATAACCTGCGGTTATGGCTACGGTTCGGTAAATACCGAATATGCCCTTTTTGGCCAAAACTTGAGTTCTACAAGGTCTTTTGACCCGATTCCAGTTGCTACTGATTTTAAATAATAAATAAGATATTTTAAACTTATTAAACTGATCGGGAAACTCAGGTTTCCTGTAGAACTCAGAAATCCCTTTAAAAGTCTTTAAAATGACCGGAAAACCCCTACGGGGCGTATAATGAACTAAAACTCGTTACGGGCGTTATGGAAGGTATCCTACTGATACCACAACCTTTTTAAAGTATATTGACTTAAGAAAACAGTGTAGGACTCCCACGGATACCCGTTGCGCCTATTGCGCGCACGGTTCGGCTTATGTAACTAGTTTACATAAATTAGCCGATACGGGTCAAACCATATCATTTTGACCCCAAGATTCAGAATGTGAATATTAAACCCGTATAAAACAAGTCTCCGAACTTGTTGGGGTCAGAATCTCATTCCATTCTCGGTTTTCGCCTTTCACGCGATTAAACCGTATCTATCCCTCGAAACTAACTGGTCTAGGCTACGGCTAATATAAAGACCCGTTAGGATTCTAATAGGTTATTTTAAAACCTTCGTTCCAGAATAGGAGCCCCAGTAAAAGATATCTATGATTTAACTGATTAAGGACAATACTTGCAAAGGTAAATACTTTTAACTTATTTTCCCTTATACGGGCTTGGGTTACGGTATATAATATACCGCTTGATTGAGCATCAAATCTTCCATCGCTTAGGTGGTTAATTGAATAATTTGATCGGCTCATTTAAACAGTCTTGTTACTTAAAAGCCTTTGGGGGGTTAATGACCATGTCCCGGATATCCTTGGCATCATTCGAAGAAATGGCCACGACCTTGACAGTCGGGTGTAGGCGTACACCCGGTATTATGTCTATACTATTAAAAGACGTAGCCGATGGTTTACACACCTCGGTTTTACGCAATGTGGTGTGTCTATTGATCTTTAACCCGGACTAGATCCGGGCTACTGAACGCATAGAAGGAACATGTAATTCGTTCACAAGATTATAATTTTAAATAATTCTCCCAAGTTATAAAAGAATTTGTGCCTCGTGCATTCAAATCAATTTTAATAAACATTTTTCAAAAGTGTCGGTTGAATGTATTTACCAGTGTAAACTGACGTATTTTCCCAAAAAGATTAAGTGCAGGTACTACACGTAATCGGCTGGCAATAGCTCCCTAGCATCTTAAGAAGTCTCGCAAGCTTGATGTCTTATCTGTTGAACAACATTCTTATTTATTTTGATCCCTCCTGTGGATACTATTCAACTACTTGTGATACATTTGATATTATAGTACATGGTTGAATTATATTTATCTTTATGCTTCCGCTGTGCATTTATATATTGTGGTTTGACTATATTGTTGCCAACTACGTCACGGTAATCCCCCACCGGGCCCACCGGTGATACACGTGGAAATCGGGGTGTGACAGGTTGGTATCAGAGCCAACATTGAGTGAATTAAACACTATCCTAATGTGTTTAATCTCAGTGACACAATTGCACAAACTTGAGTCTAGACAAGAACTTAGGACAAATTCAAATTGTTATTCCAAGTTTGTCTTTTTCTTTATTATTGTTATTTAAAGTTTTGAAAGCAGGAAATATGCCGCCAGTAATTTTCCGAGGAAGAGGAAGGGGAAGAAGAGGCAGAGGAGAGATCGTTACTCACCACGATCACGAAGCTGGACCTTCAAATACGCGAGCTCCTTCGACCACAAGGAGTGAAGAACCGCAAAGGCGAAGAGACCTTTATGAACCTGCGAGGCATTCCACCTCGCATAGCTCGACGCCATCATACCAGCACTCATTCGGGCCAAATTCCGAAAATGATCCCAACAATCCGTAACCCTCCTACATACCTCTACAGCGTTCGGTATCGCACCGAAATTTTGACGACCCTACTCCATACTTCAGAGGTCAGTTTAATCCAGCTGACTACATCCAGGAACCTTCAGGCTTCGTTCCGTTAGGACCACAAGATCACTTCTCCGAAGATCATATGGACGAGGATACTGATCCGACAGAACCTGCTCGTGGTACGCCCACGCATCCAATAGAAATCTCTGATGGGTCATCCTTTCATGGTACACCCTATCAGGGACCAGATAGCTTCATCGCGTTGTTTAATCAACACGAGTGGTACCACACACCACAGACATCACAACAGCCGCAACATCCGCGAGATCCCTCCGAGGATCCACGTTTCGTGGCAGTTACGCCACCACCTCCACCACCGGTACAGCCAGTAATGCCTAATCCGCACGAGGACAAATGCCCGTATGTCCACACGAGGAGGAAGGGATTTCCACTTCAGTACCCCTCGACACTCTAGTAGTAGCCACTACCCGCCAGTACCAGAAGAAGGACCTGCAAGTCCAGTACAGGAGGCGAACTCCGCACCAGTTGCACCATCTTCGCCACCGTTTGGGTATGACCACCCAATACCTGCGTACATGGGCCCAACGGCATACAACCCGTTCGAACCGTCATCACAAGCACATTACAACTACAACTATGAGCGCGACACATATGTGGTAGCGGCTAGGTATAATGCTCGCTATCCCGACGGAGCTCATGGAAACATGGGAGTACCGGACTACTCAGCTCATGGGTACCCAGCACCTCCCAGACCTCCAATTCCGTAACAGGCGCCACAACCACGTTTCTCTCCTCCTGAACAAGAAGAAATACTCCACCGTTTAAGCCGTGTGGAAAGAGACTTCGAGGAAGAACGTAAGAGCCACCGAGGATTCCTCAAGGGCTTAGCAAACCTACTGAAGGGCAAGAAGAAGAAACGTGACCATTAGTCCTTATGTATGTTCTAATGTAATGTTTATTTTAAATAAGTCCCTGCGTGGACATTTGTCGTATTTCAGTCCCTACGTGGACTTATCTTTAGTCCCTGCGTGGACACTTGTCTTGTAATAGTCCCTGCGTGGACTTGCCTCTTATTTTAACCTCTATGTAGGTATGTACTGTTTAAAGGTCCCGTTTAGGGCGGTGTGTAACCCTATTAAAATTAAGGAATATTATATTATGAATTTCATTTTGTTATTACTATATATGAAATAAATCAAAACCATTCCTTTTAATTTGATCTGCCTAAATAAAGAATCTTCAGAGTGAAACCTAGCCAGGTGTCTTTTAAGATCCGGCCAAGATGGTAAGACCTAATTAAAAGATTCAAATCCCCTGTTAACCTCTGTAAGCATGTTAACAAACATGGCAGATGTGATTCGTTAAAATTACACACGCCATTCTTATACAAGAGTCCTCTAAAAGGATTCCAAAGCCCAAATTAATGATATAATAAATCATGGGTTAAATCATCAATAAAGATGATCACTTGTTAAACATCCATAAGCGATGTAGTGCCTACGGGCCATACATATTGTCATAATAGGGCAAAAGACAATGGTGGTTTAGGACTCCCTGTCAGAAGGAGTAAAAGGACTACGGTTCAAACCTTCATACCTTGATTCTTCGTAATCTCGGCTAAATATTATTAATAACGTCCTCGTGACTAGGCTTTTATGCCACTAGCAATATTAATTGTGATTAGGATAAGTATGTTCAAATCCTAAATAAAAGTGAGTAACAGATTAACCGGATATGGTCTTCGTTACCATGGTTAATGAATTGCCATAAAAGACAACTCAATAATAAACTCCTAAATAAAATTTTCATTATCTTCTGCAGCAGATACAAGCTGCTATGGCGAATCCAAATGGAGAGAATAGTCATACAAATGAAGATGATTATGATAATGCCCAAATAAATCTAACGGGCGCTCAACTCAAGGCTCTTGTCGACAACGCTGTGCAAGCAGCTCTGGATCGACAATATACAGAATCTCGAAGCAGAACAGTTTCCAAACCACCATTAAAGCCGAAGACACACTCAAAATCCCTCAGCAAACCACCATCCAAACCCAAGAAGGACGACGATAACCACTCGTCCAAGCCCAAGAAAGACGACGACAATCACTCGTCAAATGAAAATAGTGTTCGTCGCGAAAGGGAGTATACTGATGCTTCCCGTGCCAGGGGCTGCACATACAAGTACTTTGTGTCTTGTAAACCCCGAGACTTTATGGGGGAGAAGGGTGCTGTCGAATGTATGACATGGCTGGATGAGATGGACACTGTGGTGGACATCAGTGGCTGCGCGGAAAGGGATGTAGTGAAGTTTGTGTCGCAGTCGTTTAAGGGCGAGGCCCTAGCTTGGTGGAGGGCGCTGGTTCAGGCCTCGGGAAAAGCTGTGCTTTACAGCATGACGTGGGAGGAATTCGTTTCTCTCATCAAAGAAAATTACTGCCCTCAGCATGAGGTGGAGAAGATAGAGTCCGATTTTGTGTCATTGGTGATGACAAATCTGGACTGCCAGACCTACTTAACGAGCTTCAACACGATGTCTCGATTGGTTCCATATCTAGTCACCCCGAAACCAAGGAGGATTGCTCGTTTTATCGGGGGGTTAGAACCTCGATAAAGGCTAGTGTAAAGGCCTCTCGGCCAACGACCTTCAGGTCTGTGACTGACCTCTCTTTGTCCCTCACAATGGACACGGTCCGGCTGAGATCGCAGAGGAACAAAGAGGCCGAAAAGAGGAAGCGTGAGGATGATACCTCGCGAAGGTCGGGAAAGAAGCACCGTGGGAACGGTGATGGCAAGAGAGGAACAGAGTCGAGAAAGGATGGGCAACAAACCGGAGAGAAGCCCAAATGCAAAAACTGCTAAAAATTCCACTTTGGGAAATGCAGGTTTGGGCCGAACTCACAGTCCCAGTCAAAGACGCATACTTGTGGACTGTGCAAGTCCAAAGACCACAAGACTGTGGACTGTAAGAAGATTAAAGACGCGACCTGCTACAACTGTAGTGAGAAGGGGCACATCAAGAGCAACTGCCCTAAGATCGCCAAGAAGACTGAAGAAACCAAAAAGAATAACGCTAGAGTCTTCAAAATGGATGTGAAAGAAGTGTTGCAGGACGACAACGTAATCACAGGTACTTTTCTCGTGAATAATATATTTGCAAGAGTACTTTTCGATTCAGGCGCTGATAAATCCTTTGTAGACCAAAAATTTTGCAAATTGCTGAACATGCCTATCAAAACCCTAAATGTGAAATACGAAGTAGAGCTAGCAGACGACACTGTAGAAACCGTCTCCACTATATTAGAGGGATGTATGATATCCATTAAGAACCATTCTTTTCCTCTATCTCTACTTCCCTTTAATCTAGCTGGTTTTGACATCGTTCTGGGCATGGACTGGTTATCACACAACCAGGCCCAGATAGTCTGCAATAGAAAACAAATAGTGCTAAAGACCCCGACTGGTGAATCGCTCACCATTCGAGGAGATACGCAGTATGGATTGCCCGAGAACGTATCTACGCTCAAGGCTTCAAGATGTTTAAAAAGAGGCTGTGTCATCTACATGGCACAGGTGATTATAGACGAACCCAAACCAAGGATAGAGGACATTCCTGTCATTTCGGAGTATCCAGAAGTTTTCCCCGAAGATCTACCTAGGTTGCCACCAGATAGGCAAGTGGAATTCAGAATAGATATCATCCCTGGAGCAGCTCCTATTGCTAGAGCACCCTACAGGCTTGCACCGACTGAAATGAAGGAATTGAGGACCCAGCTGGATGAACTGTTAGCAAAAGGTTTCATCAAGCCTAGTTCGTCTCCTTGGGGAGCACCTGTCCTGTTTGTGAACAAAAAGGACGGATCGATGCGTCTGTGCATCGATTACCGTGAACTTAATAAGGTCACGATAAAGAATAGATACCCATTGCCAAGGATCGACGATTTGTTTGATCAATTGCAAGGGGCTAGCTATTTCTCAAAGATCGACTTAAGGTCGGGCTACCATCAGCTGAAGGTCCGAGATGAAGACGTACACAAAACAGCATTTAGGACTCGCTACGGTCACTACGAGTTCCTAGTGATGCCTTTTGGGCTCACAAATACACCGGCTGCGTTCATGGATCTCATGAATCGCGTCTGTAAGCCGTACTTGGACAAATTTGTCATCGTATTCATCGACGACATTCTTATCTATTCAAAGAATAAAGCTGACCATGAGAAACACCTACGATGCATTCTCGAGTTGCTGCATCGCGAGAAACTCTATGCCAAATTCTCTAAATGCGAGTTCTGGCTACGAGAAGTCCAATTTCTTGGACATGTCGTAAGCGAGCGTGGTATCCAGGTGGATCCCGCTAAGGTAGAGGCGGTCATGAACTGGCAAGAGCCAAAGACGCCCACAGAGATCCGTAGTTTTCTGGGATTGGCAGGATACTACAGGAGATTCATTGAGAATTTCTCAAGGATTGCTGCGCCCTTAACTTCTCTAACCAAGAAGAAGGAAAAGTTTATTTGGGGCCCTAAGCAGCAAGAATCCTTTGATATTTTGAAACAAAGGTTGAGCAACGCTCCTGTGTTGACGCTACCGGAAGGTACTGAAGAGTTCGTAATTTACTGCGACGCGTCACACACTGGCATGGGGTGTGTGCTCATGCAGAAAGGCAAAGTGATTGCCTATGCTTCAAGACAGTTAAAGGTGCACGAAAAGAATTACACCACCCATGACTTGGAGTTGGGTGCCGTTGTATTCGCACTAAAACTGTGGAGGCATTATCTATACGGAATCAGGTTTGTGATCTATTCAGATCACAAAAGCCTTCAACATCTGTTCAACCAGAAGGAGCTAAACATGAGGCAACGCAATTGGATGGAGACCTTAAATGATTACGATTGTGAGATTAGATACCATCCCGGCAAGGCGAATGTAGTCGCCGATGCCCTGAGTCGGAAAGAAAGGATGAAACCCATCCGAATCAATGCTAGGAGAATGGAAGTAAAGAATAACTTGATTGAAAGGATATTAGCTGCACAGCGAGAGGCTGTATTGGAAGCTAATTATCCTAAGGAGAAGCTGGGAGTAACTGAGGAGCAGTTAACTCTTCACAAGGATGGACTTTTGAGATTGAATGGGCGGATATGGGTTCCTCTTTATGGAGGACTACGAGATGTTATCCTCCAGGAAGCCCATAGTTCCATCCCGGAGCAGATAAAATGTATCAGGATTTAAAGGCAAATTATTGGTGGATAGGCTTGAAAAAGTCTGTAGCCGCCTATGTAGCCAAATGCTTAACTTGTGCGCAAGTCAAGGCTGAGCATCAAAAGCCATCTGGCTTGCTACAACAGCCTGAACTTCCTGAATGGAAATGGGAGTGCGTAACTATGGATTTTATCACCAAGTTACCAAAAACGAGCAAAGGAAACGACACAATATGGGTTATAGTCGATAGACTGACTAAGTCAGCTCATTTCTTACCCATCAAGGAGACTTATAGCTCCGATACATTGGCCCAGTTATATGTTGATAAGATTGTCGCCTTACATGGCATACCTGTGTCTATTATCTCTGATCGAGATACTAGATACACGTCTCATTTCTGGAAGAGTTTCCAACAATCTTTGGGCACACGTTTGAACTTTAGCACGGCTTACCATCCTCAGACAGACGGCCAGAGTGAGCGTACTATTCAAACGTTAGAAGACATGCTGCGAGTATGTGCTATCGATTTAGGTGGTAGTTGGGATAAGAACCTACCCCTGATCGAATTCTCCTACAACAATAGCTACCATACCAGCATAAAGACTGCGCCTTTCGAGGCATTATATGGTAGGAAGTGTAGATCGCCTGTTTGTTGGGCGGAAGTGGGAGAGGTCCAATTATCAGGACCAGAGATAGTTTTCGAGACAACGGACAAGATTGTCTAGATTCGGGAACGTCTCAAAGCTGCCCGTGATAGGCAGAAAAGCTACGCTGACCCAAAGCGTAAGGATTTTCACTTCGAAGTAGGTGAAAAAGTACTACTAAAGGTATCACCCTGGAAGGGGGTGATGCGTTTTGGTAAGAAGGGTAAACTGAGCCCGCGGTACATAGGACCTTTTGAGGTTATCGAACGTGTCGGGTCAGTTGCCTATAAATTGAACTTACCAGAAGAGCTCAATGGAATTCACAATGTGTTCCACATCTGCAATCTAAAGAAGTGCTTCGCTGATGAATCATTGGTGATCCCACACACAGATGTGCATATAGATGAGAGCTTGAAGTTTGTGGAGAAGCCTTTGTCGATTGAAGACCGACAGGTGAAAAAGCTCCGAAGAAAACATGTGCCGATAGTTAAGGTTAAATGGGATGCCCGGAGAGGTCCCGAATTCACGTGGGAAGTTGAATCCACGATGAAAGAGAAGTATCCCTATTTGTTTGAGTAAATCTCGGGTCGAGATTTATTTTAAGGGGGTGAGGATGTAACACCTCGAAATTTTGTGTCCAATAATGTATTGACACGTGTCTTGAGTTTATACGTGGCATTTAATATTTAATAAAGGACTAATGGTGACAAACCTTGAAAGTATGTAAATTCGAGGGTTATAAATGTCAAACAAGGGTAAGTATACTGTATAGTAACCCTAAACGATGCTCGTACCTTCAAACGAATAAATCATGGATCGTACGGAAGCGAAACGCGGAAGAAAGTGAGAGGTTACAAGCTACAGGGGGGTTAACTATGTCAACATGTTTAATTATACCTCTGAGTGACCCTTTGACGTACCCAAGGCTTTGTAACAGTAAAATACGCTCACTAGAATATACTGTATAAATTCCGCGAAGTTCCGTTTTAAAACGAGAAAGTTATGATAAATTCGTACGAGAAGGGTTAAAAGCGTCAACAATGAAAGTTAAGGCTTTCCGAATAATTAACAAGATAACCGGGGACTTAACAATGCGGGTAAATAACACGAGGCCCTTAGTTGTAAATAATCAAGGGCCAAATCGCAAAGTTACCCCTTCAAACCCGAAAGGTCAAGCTATTATTTACCAAAGATTTCGTTACTAATCACAGGATTTTGTTAATCATTACAAAAAGATTTGAAAAAGATTTAAAAATAACCTTTACGGACCGCAAGGGTCCTGCCTTACGGACCGTAAAGGGGTGAATGATTAAGCTTGTCTCCGCCACAGGCTTACGGACCGCAAGGCCCAAGCCATACGGTCCGTAAGCGATGCCCAGCGACAGAAAGTTGGCTGTTGGCTGTTTAAAGCGGTAAAACATTTATGAATGGGTTTCCCAGAGGTATAAGGGTCCCCTACTCGACCCATAGCACCTTAGGACACCTGCCATTCATCCATACTCCTTTGTAGAGTGTGTTGTAATGATCTAGAGGCAAGTTGTGTACTATAAATAGGCATACATGGTTCACAATTGAAACACACCTCAAAACACACTCTCTGATCATTTCTGAAGCTCCCAAGTGTTCTTCTCTAGTTCTAAGTCTTACATCAAGTCTCTGTAAGTATGCCAAACCTTCTATGGTTTAGTTTTTGCTTAGTATATAACTAAAAATCAAACCGTCGTAATTACGGTTTGACTTCGAGATTAGTCTACAATGGCTCAGTCATATCTCGAATCAAAAGTAGTTATGAGTTGGTATTTATGTGGGTAATAAACCTCTAAAAGGGTTCCCCCTAATCGCCACTCTAACTAGTTCAAATATCGAGTCAAACGTATGCTTAAAAAGTCAACAGAAAGCCGTTTTGCGATTTTGTACATAATCTGTAATGTATATGCTATGAAACCTGTTTGAACACTCATAAAACATGATATTAAGTATATTAACTTGTCTAAGCTCGTTTGATTCGGCCATTTGCCATATTGACCCGGTTCGGAGCCGAAAGTCGCAAAAGTTTGACTTTTGCTTTGACTTCAGTTCTGACCCGTTTTAATACAATGTAGATATGCCTTAGGACTCTCTTAGGGCCAGGTCACGTGATGGTATCACCCTCTGTGACCGGTTCGTTGTTTGTCCGAGTCTTTTACGCATTTCCGTTAATTACTTAAAAGTTGACCGTAACGCCTTTTTTAAAATAAAACGAGTATTTCGGACATGTGAAGGGACCATAACCTTGCTTACTAAATTCTAAGCATGTCCCTAAAGTTTCACGCCAATCCGAGGTCTAGAATGGGAGTTATGCTAAATAGCGCATTTATAAGAAACTTTTGTAATAAACGGCGCAATTAGCATAACGCCTACCTAAACCAAGATTTCGTCACCAAAACTTTTACCCACTGTAGTAAAATAATATTTTGGGATTTTTAAAGGTTTTTAATTAATTTTAACCTGCTCATAACCTGCGGTTATGGCTACGGTTCAGTAAATACCGAATATGCCCTTTTTGGCCAAAACTTGAGTTCTACAAGGTCTTTTGACCCGATTCCAGTTGCTACTGATTTTAAATAATAAATAAGATATTTTAGACTTATAAACTGATCGGGAAACTCAGGTTTCCTGTAGAACTCAGAAATCCCTTTAAAAGTCTTTAAAATGACCGGAAAACCCCTACGGGGCGTATAATGAACTAAAACTCGTTACGAGCATTATGGAAGGTATCCTACTGATACCACAACCTTTTTAAAGTATATTGACTTAAGAAAACAGTGTAGGACTCCCACGGATACCCGTTGCGCCTATTGCGCGCACGGTTCGGCTTATGTAACTAGTTTACATAAATTAGCCGATACGGGTCAAACCATATCATTTTGACCCCAAGATTCAGAATGTGAATATTAAACCCGTATAAAACAAGTCTCCGAACTTGTAGGGGTCAGAATCGCATTCCATTCTCGGTTTTCGCCTTTCACGCGATTAAACCGTATCTATCCCTCGAAACTAACCGGTCTAGGCTACGGCTAATATAAAGACCCGTTAGGATTCTAATAGGTTATTTTAAAACCTTCATTCCAGAATAGGAGCCCCAGTAAAAGATATCTGTGATTTAACTGATTAAGGACAATACTTGCAAAGGTAAATACTTTTAACTTATTTTCCCTTATACGGGCTTGGGTTACGGTATATAATATACCGCTTGATTGAACATCAAATCTTCCATCGCTTAGGTGGTTAATTGAATAATTTGATCAGCTCATTTAAACAGTCTTGTTACTTAAAAGCCTTTGGGGGGTTAATGACCATGTCCCGGATATCCTTGGCATCATTCGAAGAAATGGCCATGACCTTGACAGTCGGGTGTAGGCGTACACCCGGTATTATGTCTATACTATTAAAAGACGTAGCCGATGGTTTACACACCTCGGTTTTACGCAATGTGGTGTGTCTATTGATCTTTAACCCGGACTAGATCCGGGCTACTGAACGCATAGAAGGAACATGTAATTCGTTCACAAGATTATAATTTTAAATAATTCTCCCAAGTTATAAAAGAATTTGTGCCTCGTGCATTCAAATCAATTTTAATAAACATTTTTCAAAAGTGTCGGTTGAATGTATTTACCAGTGTAAACTGACGTATTTTCCCAAAAAGATTAAGTGCAGGTACTACACGTAATCGGCTGGCAATAGCTCCCTAGCATCTTAAGAAGTCTCGCAAGCTTGATGTCTTATCTGTTGAACAACATTCTTATTTATTTTGATCCCTCCTGTGGATACTATTCAACTACTTGTGATACATTTGATATTATAGTACATGGTTGAATTATATTTATCTTTATGCTTCCGCTGTGCATTTATATATTGTGGTTTGACTATATTGTTGCCAACTACGTCACGGTAATCCCCCACCGGGCCCACCGGTGATACACGTGGAAATCGGGGTGTGACACGATCGGATGGTCATCCGTACGGATGACCATTCGATCGAATGGTCATTCAATCGATTGGCTGCCGCGAGTTGGTTTTCGTGTTTTCGTTTTGCGTGTTGAGCGTTGCGATGCGTTTGAGCGAGTATCGATTAAGCGATGCGATAAATTTAATTAATAGTCACAATACTATATCTAACATACAATCAACATAGATAAACTTGCGTTTAGCGTTGTGATTAGATTGCGTTGAGATAGAGTTGCGATTGCGTTTTGATTAATCACCACAAACATAAGTAAACATGCACAAGTAACACATAATTAGCACACACACGTTAAACAATATCCAGAACACATAAATCGAGTTGCGATGCGATAGCGATGCGTTAGCGAGAAGTCGATTAGCGATAAACTGCGATTAAACTGCAAATTATTAATAGATACTTGGTACGTGCGTGACTATACATATTTTTACAATGAAATTACACACGAATTGGTTTTAAATTTATAAAAGTGATTATTACTTTTACATCAAAACACACACGAAAGAGGCAAGTGTACCCCGTCATATATGTAGTAAAGTATCGGTAAGAACCAAGTATCGATCCACGGAAATGGGCGGAGAAATAATACTAGACCTTTGTCACTAAATTACCGGTAAAAACATAAATTGTCTTGGTTTTAATTAATCTAAATTAAGCATAAATAAATACTTATAAAACATAGTAAATTATATATTAATAGCCTTGCTTAATACACAACCACAGCATGTCAACTAAGTCAGTTTTGGCACTAGAAGCATTCGGTCAATTTTCCATTTCGAGACAATTAGTATCCCTTTCGGGAATCCTAACATGACAACCATTCGGAAAGTTAAAACGATAAACACACTTTAACCACCTAAAATTGTTCTTTAACGTGCAATTGATAAATGTCTATGAAAATCTCCTAAAAATAAGTTAGTCATCCGTTAGGAGTTTTCTAACCTCACTTAATCAAGGAAAGCAACACCGATAAACACAATGCAACCATCGAGACAAGCATAAACTAGATTAAATCACAACCGAGTTCATTTTACAAATCTTGCACATAAATTCACCAAGATAGCAATTTTGGCCGAAACTACTAACTAAGCTAACAAATCATGGCAAGAATTCGTAACAACACCATCTAACCCGTTAGAGTCCTTCCGTGAGGGCAAGCCTTCTTGATTAACAATAATTACATTTTATTAAACCACTAACCCGTTAGAGTATCATGGTGCCCACATTTTAACCGAGTTAAACTAGTTAACCAAATTAAAAGTTTACTAATACATGATTAAATAAGCTTCATTTTGCAACTATCTTACCTAACCAAGCACCAATCATCCAACACAATTACTTATAATCAAGAAATCAATATCAATAACAAGGTTGCAAACTAATCATCAAAGATAATCATAGAAAACACTTCCAAATTTCATTACAAACATAGATTAACATACTAATGGTTATAATCAAGCAAGGGATTGTTGTGTTTTTGCCCAAAGGCTTACATTAATACATAATAATCAGTCTAAATGCTTGAAACATAACAAAATTATGGAAAGTTTTGAGAAACCAAACCATAAACAAGCATAAGAATGAGAATCTGGATAGTAAATGAGCAAAACCGGGCAATGTGGCTTGAATCCGAGTGAAAGCAGCAGCCTTCGGAGCCTCAAATTCGCCTGCAGAGCTCCCAAAATGTCCAGAGTTACTACTAAAATGGTTCTGTTCTGTTTAAATGCTTTTTCGAAGTTGCACGGCCGTTCTCCCGATCGCACGACCGTGCACTTTAAGCATTATTGGTGGTGGGCCACCGTACTGCATGACGTCACAGATCGTTGACTGGTCTTCGGTCACGCATGGGCGTTCCACATTTGGCACGAGCGTTCCACACCGGCATTTTGTTGCATGCCTTGACTTGTGGTCGTTCAGCTCCGAGGTGTTCCTGGGATGTCGGATCCGCACGATCGTTCTTGATCGGGAACGGTCGTTCAATATCGGGCTTGCCTTCAGTGCCTTGCACGGTGAGTTGCACGCCTGGTTCACTGCCGGGTCTTCTTGGTTTGTCGGATATGCACGGTCGTGCATATGGCCGCATGACCGTGCCAAACGCCCAGGTCAGTTTTCTTCACAGAATCTTCGCAGCCTTGTCGTTTTGTCCGGAAAGTCCTCGTTTTCGCTATCATCTTGTCTGGTATGCTGTTTTAGGCCTGTAAACAAAAATGTAGATAATTAAGTATCCGAATGACGGTTTTACGGCCGAAAACGCATAAAATGGGGGTAAACGGGGGACTAAAATATGTGTAAATTAGCGAATATCAAATCTCCCCACACTTGAACCTTGCTTGTCCTCAAGCAAGCAGAACTAAAAAGCAATAAAAGACGGAAAGAAACAAGTATGATAATTTACAAACTATTTTATTGAAAACTACTATAAACGGTTAGCCGGTTTGTCGAAAGACATCATCAAAAGACTCAAACCCAACAAGCATATGCAATTAACAAGCGACAACCAAAAAGCCGTGACTTCACATTTAATTGACTCACATGCTAATCTTCACACGACTCACAATGTTCACACACTCGGTTTTATTTATGAAACATACATAAAATGTGTATGTGTAAACACTCAACGCCTAGTCAATGAAACATGCAATATCATAAGCTTGTCATAAGATCTCTTCTCCACCAACTAACATGCAAATAAGTGTAAATCAAGAGGTCTTTACGGGTTGTAACGTTAGGCTTGGGCGAAGGGTATGGAAGTAGACATTTAAAGTGGCGAAAATGGTTAAAACTCGGTTTTAGCATTTAACTAGCAAGAACATAATACAACTATACATACAAACGCCTTAAAAAGGCGACTAAAGCGCAATCGAGCTTATCAACGAAATTTTAACATTTAAGCATTCAAAATTGCTCGATTTCTATCAACTTCACCCTATTTTAGGGTGTTTTATTTTCTGGGTTGTGTTTTTTTTTTTAATCTATATATATATAAATAACTATACAATAAACCGAAACAAATGCTAGTTAAACGATTATTTTGTCCGAGTTTCAATACCAAAAAGGGTTTAAAACATACAAAGGCTAAATTTGGCTAAGTGGGCGATAATGTGGGTAAACAAAGGTAAACGGGAAGGCTCAACATGGTTAATCCTAAAGGGTAATATAAGGTGAACGGGAAGCACAACACAAAGAACAAGGTTTACAACAAAGGGGTAATCTAAGTGCCTCTATCACTTTTACACAAATCCACAAGTTCGTGGTTTTAACAAGCATACTAGTGACAAGTTCTATATTACACATAACATCGGCTCACTCCTATATCCGAAATGAACAAATATATAACAATAGGCTCAAATATGCTCACGTAACGGATGGAATGGGTAAAAGTGTGAAAACTATCATGTAAGTCTTTCTTTGTTTGTCACGCTTTCCGGTTTCCTTTTTCAAAAATATTTTGCTTGTCGAGTTTTTATCAAGTCCGATGCTTTCTAAAACACAATCAACCGGTTTATTTACTAAAATATATACAAAAATACAGGTATTTTTGAATGATTTTTTTTTTTTTAGATATATGAGGACAAACAAAGTTAACAAAGTTAACCCCCTCCCCACACTTGAACTTCGCATTGTCCCCAATGCGAAACCCGAAATATAAAGAAAAAGGATAATAGTACTCCCCTCAAGATGATATCTGATGAATCGAGGCTTCCAAAGCTGCGTCTGTCATATGCTCCGGTCAAAGACTTGATAGCCACAATCTGCAAATATGTCATATGGTACAGCATAACAGAACAGTAACAGAATAAACAGAAATAAACCATAATGTACATAAATACTACTAGTTCAAACAAAGACACAACATAAAGTAAAGAGTTTTAAAATACAATACAATCCGAGGGTGTTCGAAATAGTATGCAAAAAGAACACCCGAAATAACAAGTACTAATAATAACCATAAAAACCACCAAGGAAAATCACCACCAACTCCTACTCGTCATCGCCGTCATCGTCTCTCGTGAAGGATGGGCCCGCACCACCGTAACCAGGTGGGTTCCACGGTGGGAACTGTGGAGGGTGCTGGAAGTAGTCGGGATATGCATGGTGCATCTCCCCGAATAAGTACGAAAACCCGGCACTCACCCCCTGGTATAAGCTCTCCTGGCTCTGCTTCAACTGATCCTGCGTGGCCCTGAGCTGATCCTGACTAGCCCGGATCTGGTCCTGGCTGGTCCTAATCTGATTGATGTACGCACCATGTTGTTCCTGCGTGACACGCATCTGCTGGAACTGCTGATAAAACTCAGGCCAGTCCTGGTGCTGATAGAACTCATGGTGCTGCGGCTGGTGTGGCGGTGTGTGTGGCTGGTGCTGCTCCTGCATCTCTACATCTTCTTCCTCTTCCTCTGCTGGGAGCGGGGGTAACGGGTCCCAGACCTCGTTATTCAGCCCCCTCAACCTATCCCCGTGATCAGTCTCAACAATAACCCCCATCGCCTTCAGCGACCTGATGTCAACATGCACTCCCTCAGTAATCAGGGTGAGACTCTGAAGTAGCTCGTCAGTCATGAGGTGTTCGTTGTATGCAAGTTCGGTCACATATTGACCGCCATGTATCTGACTGTTAGGGGTCCTTCCTGAGCTCTTCACAAAGTATTCAGCCATACGCGCCGCTAAATTAATTGGCGCCTTCTCCACCAATGCGTAAAGAAAAATCAGATCTAGTGTTGGACAGTTACCAAGACTGTCCATGCGCCCGCATATAGTGTGGCTAAACACATGGTGCATCACTCGCACCAGAGGGTCTCTAAGTCGTGAGGCCTTTGACATCCTTGGGTTGTATGGGTCCCCAACAGCATTTGCAGCCCAAAACTCATCCCTTGCTGCATCAGACGGGAAAGTGAACTGCTCTGTGAAGACACTGGCATCATCCATGTCTTCCCTAGTGTAAATACCGAGTCTCCTTCCCAGACGACCAACCGACCACCGGTGCCATTTACCACACAATCGGAAAGCTATCCGCTCCTTGTGGCGGAATTTGGATCTTCGCGCAGCAACTGGCTTTTCATAAGCATATGATGCAAAGAACTCTATGGTAAGCTCCAAGTACACGGGTCGGTTGCAACCGACCAGATTTATAAGTGGACGACTCATCATATTTTCTGAACGGTCGTATTGATTAAGTTCTTGCATAACTTCCCAATCAAGCCATCTAGGGACTCCGAATTGCCCCCTCCGGGCCCATAACTCGTCTCTTTTAGGAATGCACAAAGCTTCACGCTCGTTGTTAGGATCGAACTGTAGGAAGGGATGATCCATCTGTAATGGGGAACATTGTTAGAAAGACAGAAATAGGAGAAAATGGAATTGAAAACAACCGAGCAGCAAATTATGAAGCTTCTGTCAAACTGATATGGGCGAATGGCACGGGCGTGCGGCGATATGCACGGTCGTGCATCACCGACGATGTGCACCATCGGCCCAGTAAACTCGGAACCGCACGGCGTGCGAACATCGGAACGACCGTGCAACTCCGAACCAACATCAGAAGCACTGAACACCCAGAAAGGCACGACCGTTCCATACAAGAACGACCGTGCAACGCCGATTCTGCAGTAGTTCGAACCCCTGATCTAATAATAGCCTGATTTTTCGCAAATTTCAACAAGTATTGGGCTAACAGGGGTCGGAATCACAATCGGGTGTTCACGATACTTTGATTCAACAAAGGTTAGGGTTTCGATTTGTTTATGAAGAGAACCCTAATAAATCCCTTGTTGAATCGGAGGAAATCTGCCTAGAAAGCGAGAAAACAAGAAATCTAACACTAGAGACGTACCGTGCGAAGTTGGGTGCGAGACCGTGCGAAAAATCGTGCGATTTGGTGTAAAACCCGCTCTGGAACGGCTGCAGTTGCTAGGGTTCGCGAATGAGGGGTTTTGCAGCAGATGAAGGTATATATAATATGCAAAATGACAAAAATGCCCTCAGCCTGCCGCACGGTCGTTCGCCGTTTGGCACGGTCGTGCGATTCCGACGACTCTCATTTTCCTCGGTGATGCACCGAGGGTGCGACCCACCGTGCCGGAACCTCGAAAACGCACGGTCGTGCGGATCCTGGCACGGGCGTGCATCAGCTGCAGATCAGAATTTTCTGCAGAAGCTATTTCCAGCAACTGTTTTGGCCGTTTTTCGCCATTTTTTCAACACGCCTACTGTTCTAACTATGTTGCAACATAGAACCCTCGCTCGGCACGAATAGAAACTGTACAAACAAACGGAAACTACCTAACTAACCTAAATTACGCTAAAACTATAAAAACATAAAAATGGACAATTTTGCCCCTATAGCGCCAAAGACGCTCCTGCTACATTTTTGTCGGCGAGTCAGTAGCGTAGACTCATGCTAAATTTTTGTCGACGAGTCGATAGCAAGACTCCAAGCTAAAACTAGAAAATAAATCCTAAATGACTAAACTACCCCTAAAGCGCAAAATACGCTCTTGCTGCATTTTTGATCCACGAGTCAGCAGCGTAGACTCTCTTCTCCCCACACTTATGATGTGTGCGGGGTTTGGAGCTCAATGATCTCCATCACCGACTCTGTCGGCCCGGCAATGTATAACTTCAAGCGATGCCCATTTACTTTGAAAATAACGCCGTCCGCGTTCTCTATTGCAACAGCCCCATACGGAAATACCTCTTTAACCGTGTATGGGCCTGTCCAACGTGAATGGAGCTTTCCGGGAAATAAGCGCAACCGCGAGTTGTAAAGAAGGACAAGATCGCCCGCTTGGAATTCTTTGTGGTCCTTCAAGCGTTTATCATGCAATCTCTTCGTGCGCTCCTTGTACAACACGGAGTTCTCATAAGCGCGCTGTCGCAACTCTTCCAACTCGTGAATCTGGAGGAACCGGGCTTCACCTCCGGCTTTTAGGTCCAGATTTGCGGTCTTTAGCGCCCACATCGCTTTATGTTCCAGCTCAACCGGTAAATGGCATGCCTTTCTGTAAACAAGCCTAAAGGGAGTAGTCCCAATAGGTGTCTTGTAAGCCGTACGGAAGGCCCACAACGCTTCATCAAGCTTATCTGACCAATCCTTGCGGTTTGCACCTACTGACCGCTCAAGGATTCTTTTCAGCCCCCGGTTCGTGACTTCCACCTGCCCGCTTGTCTGTGGATGATAGGGCGTGGATAGACGGTGATGCACACCGTAACGGGACAAGGCTCTCTCGAGCTGAGTATTGCAAAAATGCGTCCCTCTGTCACTGATAAGCGCTTTCGGAGCGCCGAACCGGGCAAATAAGCTTTTCAAAAATCTCACGACCACCCTGGCATCATTGGTGGGCAAGGCCTGTGCCTCCGCCCACTTCGATACATAGTCAACCGCGACCAGGATGTACTTATTACCTCGTGAGGGGGGGAATGGTCCCATGAAGTCTATCCCCCAGATATCAAAGACTTCACAAACCTGAATCCAGGTCTGAGGCATTTCATCACGTGCCGATATATTTGTCGCCCTCTGGCAAGCATCGCACGCTCTAACCCAACTCTGCGCATCACGAAATATAGTAGGCCAATAAAACCCAGAGTCCAACACTTTCTTGGCGGTAAAGTTGGCTCCATGGTGGCCTCCGGTAGGTCCCTCGTGACAGTGGCGCATAATATCGGTCGCCTCCTTCCCTGAAACACATCTCCTAATCACCTGATCAGCACCAATCCGAAACAAGTGAGGGTCATCCCAAATGTAGTGCTTGACATCCGAAAAGAATTTCCTCTTTTGCTGGTGAGTCAACCCTTTGATCAAAATCCCGCAAGCAAGGTAGTTCGCAAGGTCAGCGAACCATGGCGACTCATCGCATATCTCAACACTCATCAAAGACTCGTGTGGGAAGTTGTCATTTATAGAATCCCAACGCGCGTCCACGATGTCTCCATGCTCTAATCGAGATAGATGGTCTGCCGCTACATTCAACGCACCCTTTTTATCTTGAATCTCAATATCAAACTCCTGCAGCAACAAGATCCACCTGATCAGACGTGGCTTAGCGTCCTGCTTGCTGAAGAGATATCGGATGGCTGCGTGATCAGTATACACAACGGTTTTCGAAAGCACCAAGTACGATCTAAATTTGTCAAATGCGAAAACGACCGCCAAGAGCTCTTTTTCAGTCGTGGTATAATGCTCTTGAGCGTCGTGAAGAGTTTTGCTCGCATAATAGATCGGATGAAAGTGCTTTTCTCTCTTTTGACCAAGAACGGCCCCTATGGCGTAATCACTCGCGTCGCACATAATCTCAAACGGCAAACTCCAGTCCGGTGCAACTAAAATAGGGGCCTCAATCAACTTTTGCTTGAGAAGGTCAAAGGCTCTCAAGCAATCATCTCCGAATATGAACGGAGCGTCTTTCTCCAACAGACGGGTCATGGGTCTGGCGATTTTTGAAAAATCTTTAATGAATCGCCGATAGAATCCGGCATGACCGAGAAAGCTCCGTATCGCTCTAACAGAGGTGGGAGGCGGAAGTCGTGAAATGATATCCACTTTGGCTGGATCGACCTCCATACCAGCATGCGAAATCTTGTGTCCCAGAACTATGCCCTCCTTCACCATGAAGTGGCATTTCTCCCAGTTCAGGACCAGATTCGTCTCCTCACACCTCTTCAACATCTTTCTTGTCACACCCCAACCAATGGCGGAAACATCGGGATGAGACGAAGTGTGAAGATTGCTAGAGACATCATAACGCTATTTGTGACAATATTTAGAAAATCCAAATTTCATTTCATTTCATAACTTCAAATAGTCAACATTACAAGAAATTCAAATACAACAAGTTTAACGAAACAACATGATAACATAACAAAATTTGATACAACATATTAAACCCTAACGTCTATATGTGTATCTAGGTATCAACGCTATTTCTTTTCTTAGCATCGTCCTCATCAACCTGTAACATGTTTAAAATAATTCAATGCAAAAGCAAAGGCGAGTATACAAGTTTGGTACATACATAGCATAAGATAAAAGTGTGAACAATTCCTCATAGCAAGCATGCGATTCAAGATAAACATTAAATATGGCATGTGTATAACATATCAAACCAAGAAAACGCAACTTGCTCATGACATAACCAAAGTTTCAGTAGAGGCGGGTCGTTAATCCTATAGCGCTACATATGTCAAGGTTTGGCTCGTACGAAGTTAATGATAAGTTCAACACATAAGAATCACCCAAATTTAAAGTATCAAGCCATCACATATACAAGCATTGTTATAGGAATGTTCGTGTGTTTAGACAAAAGTTCATGTGTAAATTTCAATAGGTAAACATGTTACACCCCAAAAGTGGTAAAAGTAAAAGGGGGAAATACGAGTATACTCACAAAGTTTGCATATGTTTTCCGATTATCCAATTGTTGACGAGTAGAGATTTAGAGTCCGAATGTATAAGGGTTAAGGTTCAAGTATGTTTAGAGTCGAGATTCGGTGTTTAAAACAACATAAAAATAAGACATGAGAATAACATGGAAAATAATCATTTAGTACATATGATGCTTGTTCTTGACACTAGGAAACTCGAAGGAGTTTAGATGTTTTCATGGAACAAGGTTCCATTAGAATCGTGACAAGTTATCATAGTCTAGGATGATGTAATCTAGTACCCCGACATATGAACACTAGTTCATCATCAAAGATTCGATTATTCGAATAATATATTTAGGTTATATAATATATGTCCAATAGTTCAAGCATGAGGTAGAAGATTAAAATCTTCATTTTACCTCTAAATGTCATAGAAGTCATGTAGGAGGTAGGAAGATCAAGTCTTCCATTTAGGCACCTCTATGTGTTCACCACTACACTTGATGTAAAAAAAACAACCAAGGAGGGTCATGAACATACAATAAAGAATAAGAAATATACACACTAATTAAGAGAAATCATCAAATCATGTGAGGATTGTATGTTTGGACAACCCAAGTTGTTCCATAATCACTCATGTATCAAAGACAAAGTTTGACATGACTTGTGGGTTAAAAACCCTAAACAAAACACCAAGTTTATGAGGTTTAATCCTCTGATTTTAAATGTCTCAACCTTGTTTTTAAGCATAACCAACCATGGGATAAGTTGTAAGCATTAGGACATAGGTATGAGATGTCTTAGACACAAGTTGCATAGGTTTAAACAAGTTTTTGATGAACATAAAAACAAACAGAAAGTTTATGGACTATTTCGGGGCATTTCCAGGTCTGATTTCTCCAAGGAGAAGTCTAGGAATCGAACCCCATGATTATACAAGCAAGTAGGAAAAAGAATCGAGTGAATCGGATAAGAATTGAGTGAGTTATGCTCATTTTCGTGAAGGGGTGTCAATCTACTCGAACCCTTGCTTTCAGCTACGGTTTGGTGGATGTTTTGTGAGTTTTTAGGGTTGCAAAAGTGGTAGGGAGGCTGGTTATAAGTGGTATTTATAGGGGGAAGGATTAGGGTTTCAATGGGTTGGGCTTTGGAAGTGTTTAGAAGGGGTTACACCTTGAAACTAGCCCACAAAACCCAACTATATGGGGCTGAATTTTGCTGAATTGGGCTGCCATATTTCTTTATTTTTTTATTTTTTTAAAACATTATAATGAGTAATTTTGTTAATTAAGTTGTGTAATAATATGCAACAATGTTTCCCCTAACTTGTAACAAGGTGAAATATGAAATAAAACATGATTTAACTGGGTAAAAAGTGTAATGTACAAGTTTTATTTACGAAGCAAGTTCCGTATTTTACAACGATTACGATGAAAGAATGGTTATAAGAACACAAGATTTCCAAAGATAGAATTTCACGTAAGGTTTCTAAATGTAGGATGTTTGAAAACGCAGGGTGTTACAGTCTCCCCTCCTTTAGGAAATTTCGTCCCGAAATTTATTCAAGAGGAAGGCTTGAAAGATTTTTGGCATAAAGGTGATCATTAAGAATTGAAACTTGGGAAGTTTGAAAGTTTTGAAAAGTACCAAATTTTGGAGAACGTCAAGGTAGATTTGCAAGGGGAAGTTTTTAAGGATAGTATAAAAAAATCATACTTTCGTAAAACCTGTTTATTGAGAGGAACGAAAAGGTTTGTTACTTTAAATAAAGCAATAGAGGTATACTAAGTATAGTTTCACAAGAATCAAGAATAGGGAGGCTATTTTATAGGTAACGAGGTAAGTTAGGACTCAAATGTTTAAACAAGCTGGATTGCGAACGAGTTTTGTATAAAATAATACGAGTATAGAATGAACGAATGACTCTTAAAGAGTACAAGTATGTGAATAGCATAAGTGTTGGATAGATGAACGTAGTGTGTTAAGGATGAAGTCTCGTCATGAATAATCGGATATAATGCATTTGTGAGTTGCGTGAAGTTGTATTAGGTCCAAAAGGTCTGCAACACACTGAATTTCTCATGGCACGTTTTACGAAAGTTTGGTAACATGGTGAAAACACTTATATATAGGAAGTACCAGCGGCGTATCCACCATGTTTTAACCACATTACGTCCGTTTCGTTACTTGGGGTCATGTTACGTTCCGTGTCTTACCATACACAGTAGTACACTCTATGGTTCTCATACGCCTATCACTATAATCCCGTGTGCACCCGCGATTATACTGATTGTCGCATGATCCACATAGCTTGTACTAGTTATGTATGAATCAAGGTATACATGAATTTGAAAATAAGAATGTGTACGTAGAAGAATGTCGTATGTAAGCATGTTTATGTTTAAGCATGTATGGGACCCACGTAAGCGAATCCCTCGGATTACGCTCGCGTATAGGTACGAATGTACGAATCATGAGTAAGGATGAAAGTATGAATACGCATGTATGTATGAGCATAAACATAAAACGTGTAAGTAGTATGTGTACAAGCAGAAGCGTAAAACGTATAAGTAGTATGTGTATGAGTACAAGCATAAAACGTATGAACATAGGTGTAGGTATCAAAAAATAAATATTGCGTATATGGTGTACGTTGAGACATTGTAGAGAAAAAAAAGGTTAAGTATGTAGATACGAATGATATAAATGATGTTATCGCGAGATATCGACTAAAATGTGTATGATGATGTGCATGTATAGTTGTTTAAACAAAACGTTGAGTTTGTCGAATCAAAATTAGATTGAGCTTGGTTTGAAAGGTAGAATATAGTTTGTATATGTAAAGGAACATAAAGTACTCATTGGTCATGCTTAACGTATTTTGTAATGATTGAAATGCTACTTTTGTTTAAAAAAAAGGAGTTCACGTATGTTGAAAATTGTCGGTCCTCATGAAGTCTTCTAGCCCACGTGTTTTGAAATTTGGATGACGAGTTAAGCGTTGTAGAGAAGGTTTTTTTTTTTTTTAAATAACGGGTTTGTTTCATTTGCATCAAAACATGAAAATTTTGGACTTTGAAAGTTCTTGTGAAAACGTCGACCCTTAGAAAAGAAATTTAGTAAAAGAACTTAGTGATTGTTTAAAAATAATTTTAACAAAGGATTTATTGATGTTGGAAAGAGTATTTGGTAAACGGTCATATAACATCTATGAGGTCTTATAAGTAATTGAGAAAGGTTAGTTTGATTTCGATTAAGAGTGGAAGTCTCTAGTATGATGATATAATGTGAACGTGTTTCAGTTAATAAATCAGATGTGAAGTTCATGGGCAAGAGATTCATTAGACCGATTAAATTGATAGGTAGCATTTCGTAAGGTTTGGAAATTCGTGTAGTAAAACGGTAAAGACATGATTAAGAATCTCGTGTATTTGATTTGAGTGAAAATGGATGGTAGAATAAGAAGTACGTTTGATAAACAATGTATTTTGAAATCGGTATAAGTAGGTATTTTGAATAATGATAAATGATTTAGGTATAAAACATGATCGGGTTTGCATAATAAAATATTTTGAAAGATAAGTTTTGGGTAACGGTCACCTAAGTAAGGGAATCACCCCTAACTCGTTGGTGAAGTTGTTTTAAGGGAAGAGGGGTGGAGTCAATCGTCAAGGTAAGGAAGTCACTCCAATCTCGATGATACATCTCCACTAGTTGTTACAAGGAATATGAATTTAAATTATATGAAAATCATGCGTATATAAGTGTATCGAAAAGGTTCGATATGTTGTGCGTGTGAAAAGAGAAATCAAAGGTAAACTCGAGGTTGAAAGATTGCATCGTATAAAATGAACAATAGAAACACATGTTTGACCAAAGTTTGGAGTGTTCCAAAATGGAACTTTGACTAACCAAAGTGGTCGAAAAGTCTTTTGAATTTGAGGAGCATGTTTTGGCCTAATAGGTAAAATACTCTCGCCGACAAGTCGGTTAACGGTATTTACCCTTCCGGTTACTACATGTCCCAAATCAATCGAAATTTCGAGACTTGGCGGGATTTATGAAAAAAATACCAAGGAGTGGAACTAGTCGACAAGGTGCGGGTTTCACCCCTAACTTGACGATTTCGTATCCTAAGTGTGGTTGGTACTCGTCGGGTCAAAATTTAATTTCGACGTGTTGACGAGGGTCCACTAGAACTTGAAATTTGAGATTTACCATTAAGATGTGGATTTTACTCCTAGCTTAATCGCGATATCTCGTGTAAAAAAAAAAGAATAGATAGATTGAGAGTCGTTCACTAAATTGTGGGTTTCACGCCTATTTTGGTGAATTCGTCTCATTTGTACAATATGAGTGTTGTCGGATTTAGAATAATCAAGTAAAATGCATGAGGGAAGTGTGTGTTGAAGGAAATACACAAGCAAGTATAAACACATAAGAAAGCATATCAAGAATGGTACTTAAATAATGAAATGATAAAACAAGTGTTAACACATAATAGAACAAGCTTTAATGCGTACGAATAACATGTCAAATATTACACATGAGTAACATACATGTTTAAAAGAGCATAAATAAGTAACAAATAAGGTATCATGTAGTAGTCCAAGCAAAGCATACGAATAAGGCTCTAAAACTATAGACTAGGTGAAAGCATTCCTACTTTTCCTAATTCCCTATAGTTATGGCTCTGATACCAATCTGTCACACCCCAACCAATGGCGGAAACATCGGGATGAGACGAAGTGTGAAGATTGCTAGAGACATCATAACGCTATTTGTGACAATATTTAGAAAATCCAAATTTCATTTCATTTCATAACTTCAAATAGTCAACATTACAAGAAATTCAAATACAACAAGTTTAACGAAACAACATGATAACATAACAAAATTTGATACAACATATTAAACCCTAACGTCTATATGTGTATCTAGGCATCAACGCTATTTCTTTTCTTAGCATCGTCCTCATCAACCTGTAACATGTTTAAAATAATTCAATGCAAAAGCAAAGGCGAGTATACAAGTTTGGTACATACATAGCATAAGATAAAAGTGTGAACAATTCCTCATAGCAAGCATGCGATTCAAGATAAACATTAAATATGGCATGTGTATAACATATCAAACCAAGAAAACGCAACTTGCTCATGACATAACCAAAGTTTCAGTAGAGGCGGGTCGTTAATCCTATAGCGCTACATATGTCAAGGTTTGGCTCGTACGAAGTTAATGATAAGTTCAACACATAAGAATCACCCAAATTTAAAGTATCAAGCCATCACATATACAAGCATTGTTATAGGAATGTTCGTGTGTTTAGACAAAAGTTCATGTGTAAGTTTCAATAGGTAAACATGTTACACCCCAAAAGTGGTAAAAGTAAAAGGGGGAAATACGAGTATACTCACAAAGTTTGCATATGTTTTCCGATTATCCAATTGTTGACGAGTAGAGATTTAGAGTCCGAATGTATAAGGGTTAAGGTTCAAGTATGTTTAGAGTCGAGATTCGGTGTTTAAAACAACATAAAAATAAGACATGAGAATAACATGGAAAATAATCATTTAGTACATATGATGCTTGTTCTTGGCACTAGGAAACTCGAAGGAGTTTAGATGTTTTCATGGAACAAGGTTCCATTAGAATCGTGACAAGTTATCATAGTCTAGGATGATGTAATCTAGTACCCCGACATATGAACACTAGTTCATCATCAAAGATTCGATTATTCGAATAATATATTTAGGTTATATAATATATGTCCAATAGTTCAAGCATGAGGTAGAAGATTAAAATCTTCATTTTGGTACCTCTAAATGTCATAGAAGTCATGTAGGAGGTAGGAAGATCAAGTCTTCCATTTAGGCACCTCTATGTGTTCACCACTACACTTGATGTAAAAAAAACAACCAAGGAGGGTCATGAACATACAATAAAGAATAAGAAATATACACACTAATTAAGAGAAATCATCAAATCATGTGAGGATTGTATGTTTGGACAACCCAAGTTGTTCCATAATCACTCATGTATCAAAGACAAAGTTTGACATGACTTGTGGGTTAAAAACCCTAAACAAAACACCAAGTTTATGAGGTTTAATCCTCTGATTTTAAATGTCTCAACCTTGTTTTTAAGCTTAACCAACCATGGGATAAGTTGTAAGCATTAGGACATAGGTATGAGATGTCTTAGACACAAGTTGCATAGGTTTAAACAAGTTTTTGATGAACATAAAAACAAACAGAAAGTTTATGGACTATTTCGGGGCATTTCCAGGTCTGATTTCTCCAAGGAGAAGTCTAGGAATCGAACCCCATGATTATACAAGCAAGTAGGAAAAAGAATCGAGTGAATCGGATAAGAATTGAGTGAGTTATGCTCATTTTCGTGAAGGGGTGTCAATCTACTCGAACCCTTGCTTTCAGCTACAGTTTGGTGGATGTTTTGTGAGTTTTTAGGGTTGCAAAAGTGGTAGGGAGGCTGGTTATAAGTGGTATTTATAGGGGGAAGGATTAGGGTTTCAATGGGTTGGGCTTTGGAAGTGTTTAGAAGGGGTTACACCTTGAAACTAGCCCACAAAACCCAACTATATGGGGCTGAATTTTGCTGAATTGGGCTGCCATATTTCTTTATTTTTTTATTTTTTTAAAACATTATAATGAGTAATTTTGTTAATTAAGTTGTGTAATAATATGCAACAATGTTTCCCCTAACTTGTAACAAGGTGAAATATGAAATAAAACATGATTTAACTGGGTAAAAAGTGTAATGTACAAGTTTTATTTACGAAGCAAGTTCCGTATTTTACAACGATTACGATGAAAGAATGGTTATAAGAACACAAGATTTCCAAAGATAGAATTTCACGTAAGGTTTCTAAATGTAGGATGTTTGAAAACGCAGGGTGTTACAGTCTCCCCTCCTTTAGGAAATTTCGTCCCGAAATTTATTCAAGAGGAAGGCTTGAAAGATTTTTGGCATAAAGGTGATCATTAAGAATTGAAACTTGGGAAGTTTGAAAGTTTTGAAAAGTACCAAATTTTGGAGAACGTCAAGGTAGATTTGCAAGGGGAAGTTTTTAAGGATAGTATAAAAAAATCATACTTTCGTAAAACCTGTTTATTGAGAGGAACGAAAAGGTTTGTTACTTTAAATAAAGCAATAGAGGTATACTAAGTATAGTTTCACAAGAATCAAGAATAGGGAGGCTATTTTATAGGTAACGAGGTAAGTTAGGACTCAAATGTTTAAACAAGCTGGATTGCGAACGAGTTTTGTATAAAATAATACGAGTATAGAATGAACGAATGACTCTTAAAGAGTACAAGTATGTGAATAGCATAAGTGTTGGATAGATGAACGTAGTGTGTTAAGGATGAAGTCTCGTCATGAATAATCGGATATAATGCATTTGTGAGTTGCGTGAAGTTGTATTAGGTCCAAAAGGTCTGCAACACACTGAATTTCTCATGGCACGTTTTACGAAAGTTTGGTAACATGGTGAAAACACTTATATATAGGAAGTACCAGCGGCGTATCCACCATGTTTTAACCACATTACGTCCGTTTCGTTACTTGGGGTCATGTTACGTTCCGTGTCTTACCATACACAGTAGTACACTCTATGGTTCTCATACGCCTATCACTATAATCCCGTGTGCACCCGCGATTATACTGATTGTCGCATGATCCACATAGCTTGTACTAGTTATGTATGAATCAAGGTATACATGAATTTGAAAATAAGAATGTGTACGTAGAAGAATGTCGTATGTAAGCATGTTTATGTTTAAGTATGTATGGGACCCACGTAAGCGAATCCCTCGGATTACGCTCGCGTATAGGTACGAATGTACGAATCATGAGTAAGGATGAAAGTATGAATACGCATGTATGTATGAGCATAAACATAAAACGTGTAAGTAGTATGTGTACAAGCAGAAGCGTAAAACGTATAAGTAGTATGTGTATGAGTACAAGCATAAAACGTATGAACATAGGTGTAGGTATCAAAAAATAAATATTGCGTATATGGTGTACGTTGAGACATTGTAGAGAAAAAAAAGGTTAAGTATGTAGATACGAACGATATAAATGATGTTATCGCGAGATATCGACTAAAATGTGTATGATGATGTGCATGTATAGTTGTTTAAACAAAACGTTGAGTTTGTCGAATCAAAATTAGATTGAGCTTGGTTTGAAAGGTAGAATATAGTTTGTATATGTAAAGGAACATAAAGTACTCATTGGTCATGCTTAACGTATTTTGTAATGATTGAAATGCTACTTTTGTTTAAAAAAAAGGAGTTCACGTATGTTGAAAATTGTCGGTCCTCATGAAGTCTTCTAGCCCACGTGTTTTGAAATTTGGATGACGAGTTAAGCGTTGTAGAGAAGGTTTTTTTTTTTTTTAAATAACGGGTTTGTTTCATTTGCATCAAAACATGAAAATTTTGGACTTTGAAAGTTCTTGTGAAAACGTCGACCCTTAGAAAAGAAATTTAGTAAAAGAACTTAGTGATTGTTTAAAAATAATTTTAACAAAGGATTTATTGATGTTGGAAAGAGTATTTGGTAAACGGTCATATAACATCTATGAGGTCTTATAAGTAATTGAGAAAGGTTAGTTTGATTTCGATTAAGAGTGGAAGTCTCTAGTATGATGATATAATGTGAACGTGTTTCAGTTAATAAATCAGATGTGAAGTTCATGGGCAAGAGATTCATTAGACCGATTAAATTGATAGGTAGCATTTCGTAAGGTTTGGAAATTCGTGTAGTAAAACGGTAAAGACATGATTAAGAATCTCGTGTATATGATTTGAGTGAAAATGGATGGTAGAATAAGAAGTACGTTTGATAAACAATGTATTTTGAAATCGGTATAAGTAGGTATTTTGAATAATGATAAATGATTTAGGTATAAAACATGATCGGGTTTGCATAATAAAATATTTTGAAAGATAAGTTTTGGGTAACGGTCACCTAAGTAAGGGAATCACCCCTAACTCGTTGGTGAAGTTGTTTTAAGGGAAGAGGGGTGGAGTCAATCGTCAAGGTAAGGAAGTCACTCCAATCTCGATGATACATCTCCACTAGTTGTTACAAGGAATATGAATTTAAATTATATGAAAATCATGCGTATATAAGTGTATCGAAAAGGTTCGATATGTTGTGCGTGTGAAAAGAGAAATCAAAGGTAAACTCGAGGTTGAAAGATTGCATCGTATAAAATGAACAATAGAAACACATGTTTGACCAAAGTTTGGAGTGTTCCAAAATGGAACTTTGACTAACCAAAGTGGTCGAAAAGTCTTTTGAATTTGAGGAGCATGTTTTGGCCTAATAGGTAAAATACTCTCGCCGACAAGTCGGTTAACGGTATTTACCCTTCCGGTTACTACATGTCCCAAATCAATCGAAATTTCGAGACTTGGCGGGATTTATGAAAAAAATACCAAGGAGTGGAACTAGTCGACAAGGTGCGGGTTTCACCCCTAACTTGACGATTTCGTATCCTAAGTGTGGTTGGTACTCGTTGGGTCAAAATTTAATTTCGACGTGTTGACGAGGGTCCACTAGAACTTGAAATTTGAGATTTACCATTAAGATGTGGATTTTACTCCTAGCTTAATCGCGATATCTCGTGTAAAAAAAAAGAATAGATAGATTGAGAGTCGTTCACTAAATTGTGGGTTTCACGCCTATTTTGGTGAATTCGTCTCATTTGTACAATATGAGTGTTGTCGGATTTAGAATAATCAAGTAAAATGCATGAGGGAAGTGTGTGTTGAAGGAAATACACAAGCAAGTATAAACACATAAGAAAGCATATCAAGAATGGTACTTAAATAATGAAATGATAAAACAAGTGTTAACACATAATAGAACAAGCTTTAATGCGTACGAATAACATGTCAAATATTACACATGAGTAACATACATGTTTAAAAGAGCATAAATAAGTAACAAATAAGGTATCATGTAGTAGTCCAAGCAAAGCATACGAATAAGGCTCTAAAACTATAGACTAGGTGAAAGCATTCCTACTTTTCCTAATTCCCTATAGTTATGGCTCTGATACCAATCTGTCACACCCCAACCAATGGCGGAAACATCGGGATGAGACGAAGTGTGAAGATTGCTAGAGACATCATAACGCTATTTGTGACAATATTTAGAAAATCCAAATTTCATTTCATTTCATAACTTCAAATAGTCAACATTACAAGAAATTCAAATACAACAAGTTTAACGAAACAACATGATAACATAACAAAATTTGATACAACATATTAAACCCTAACGTCTATATGTGTATCTAGGCATCAACGCTATTTCTTTTCTTAGCATCGTCCTCATCAACCTGTAACATGTTTAAAATAATTCAATGCAAAAGCAAAGGCGAGTATACAAGTTTGGTACATACATAGCATAAGATAAAAGTGTGAACAATTCCTCATAGCAAGCATGCGATTCAAGATAAACATTAAATATGGCATGTGTATAACATATCAAACCAAGAAAACGCAACTTGCTCATGACATAACCAAAGTTTCAGTAGAGGCGGGTCGTTAATCCTATAGCGCTACATATGTCAAGGTTTGGCTCGTACGAAGTTAATGATAAGTTCAACACATAAGAATCACCCAAATTTAAAGTATCAAGCCATCACATATACAAGCATTGTTATAGGAATGTTCGTGTGTTTAGACAAAAGTTCATGTGTAAGTTTCAATAGGTAAACATGTTACACCCCAAAAGTGGTAAAAGTAAAAGGGGGAAATACGAGTATACTCACAAAGTTTGCATATGTTTTCCGATTATCCAATTGTTGACGAGTAGAGATTTAGAGTCCGAATGTATAAGGGTTAAGGTTCAAGTATGTTTAGAGTCGAGATTCGGTGTTTAAAACAACATAAAAATAAGACATGAGAATAACATGGAAAATAATCATTTAGTACATATGATGCTTGTTCTTGGCACTAGGAAACTCGAAGGAGTTTAGATGTTTTCATGGAACAAGGTTCCATTAGAATCGTGACAAGTTATCATAGTCTAGGATGATGTAATCTAGTACCCCGACATATGAACACTAGTTCATCATCAAAGATTCGATTATTCGAATAATATATTTAGGTTATATAATATATGTCCAATAGTTCAAGCATGAGGTAGAAGATTAAAATCTTCATTTTGGTACCTCTAAATGTCATAGAAGTCATGTAGGAGGTAGGAAGATCAAGTCTTCCATTTAGGCACCTCTATGTGTTCACCACTACACTTGATGTAAAAAAAACAACCAAGGAGGGTCATGAACATACAATAAAGAATAAGAAATATACACACTAATTAAGAGAAATCATCAAATCATGTGAGGATTGTATGTTTGGACAACCCAAGTTGTTCCATAATCACTCATGTATCAAAGACAAAGTTTGACATGACTTGTGGGTTAAAAACCCTAAACAAAACACCAAGTTTATGAGGTTTAATCCTCTGATTTTAAATGTCTCAACCTTGTTTTTAAGCTTAACCAACCATGGGATAAGTTGTAAGCATTAGGACATAGGTATGAGATGTCTTAGACACAAGTTGCATAGGTTTAAACAAGTTTTTGATGAACATAAAAACAAACAGAAAGTTTATGGACTATTTCGGGGCATTTCCAGGTCTGATTTCTCCAAGGAGAAGTCTAGGAATCGAACCCCATGATTATACAAGCAAGTAGGAAAAAAGAATCGAGTGAATCGGATAAGAATTGAGTGAGTTATGCTCATTTTCGTGAAGGGGTGTCAATCTACTCGAACCCTTGCTTTCAGCTACGGTTTGGTGGATGTTTTGTGAGTTTTTAGGGTTGCAAAAGTGGTAGGGAGGCTGGTTATAAGTGGTATTTATAGGGGGAAGGATTAGGGTTTCAATGGGTTGGGCTTTGGAAGTGTTTAGAAGGGGTTACACCTTGAAACTAGCCCACAAAACCCAACTATATGGGGCTGAATTTTGCTGAATTGGGCTGCCATATTTCTTTATTTTTTTATTTTTTTAAAACATTATAATGAGTAATTTTGTTAATTAAGTTGTGTAATAATATGCAACAATGTTTCCCCTAACTTGTAACAAGGTGAAATATGAAATAAAACATGATTTAACTGGGTAAAAAGTGTAATGTACAAGTTTTATTTACGAAGCAAGTTCCGTATTTTACAACGATTACGATGAAAGAATGGTTATAAGAACACAAGATTTCCAAAGATAGAATTTCACGTAAGGTTTCTAAATGTAGGATGTTTGAAAACGCAGGGTGTTACAGTCTCCCCTCCTTTAGGAAATTTCGTCCCGAAATTTATTCAAGAGGAAGGCTTGAAAGATTTTTGGCATAAAGGTGATCATTAAGAATTGAAACTTGGGAAGTTTGAAAGTTTTGAAAAGTACCAAATTTTGGAGAACGTCAAGGTAGATTTGCAAGGGGAAGTTTTTAAGGATAGTATAAAAAAATCATACTTTCGTAAAACCTGTTTATTGAGAGGAACGAAAAGGTTTGTTACTTTAAATAAAGCAATAGAGGTATACTAAGTATAGTTTCACAAGAATCAAGAATAGGGAGGCTATTTTATAGGTAACGAGGTAAGTTAGGACTCAAATGTTTAAACAAGCTGGATTGCGAACGAGTTTTGTATAAAATAATACGAGTATAGAATGAACGAATGACTCTTAAAGAGTACAAGTATGTGAATAGCATAAGTGTTGGATAGATGAACGTAGTGTGTTAAGGATGAAGTCTCGTCATGAATAATCGGATATAATGCATTTGTGAGTTGCGTGAAGTTGTATTAGGTCCAAAAGGTCTGCAACACACTGAATTTCTCATGGCACGTTTTACGAAAGTTTGGTAACATGGTGAAAACACTTATATATAGGAAGTACCAGCGGCGTATCCACCATGTTTTAACCACATTACGTCCGTTTCGTTACTTGGGGTCATGTTACGTTCCGTGTCTTACCATACACAGTAGTACACTCTATGGTTCTCATACGCCTATCACTATAATCCCGTGTGCACCCGCGATTATACTGATTGTCGCATGATCCACATAGCTTGTACTAGTTATGTATGAATCAAGGTATACATGAATTTGAAAATAAGAATGTGTACGTAGAAGAATGTCGTATGTAAGCATGTTTATGTTTAAGCATGTATGGGACCCACGTAAGCGAATCCCTCGGATTACGCTCGCGTATAGGTACGAATGTACGAATCATGAGTAAGGATGAAAGTATGAATACGCATGTATGTATGAGCATAAACATAAAACGTGTAAGTAGTATGTGTACAAGCAGAAGCGTAAAACGTATAAGTAGTATGTGTATGAGTACAAGCATAAAACGTATGAACATAGGTGTAGGTATCAAAAAATAAATATTGCGTATATGGTGTACGTTGAGACATTGTAGAGAAAAAAAAGGTTAAGTATGTAGATACGAACGATATAAATGATGTTATCGCGAGATATCGACTAAAATGTGTATGATGATGTGCATGTATAGTTGTTTAAACAAAACGTTGAGTTTGTCGAATCAAAATTAGATTGAGCTTGGTTTGAAAGGTAGAATATAGTTTGTATATGTAAAGGAACATAAAGTACTCATTGGTCATGCTTAACGTATTTTGTAATGATTGAAATGCTACTTTTGTTTAAAAAAAAGGAGTTCACGTATGTTGAAAATTGTCGGTCCTCATGAAGTCTTCTAGCCCACGTGTTTTGAAATTTGGATGACGAGTTAAGCGTTGTAGAGAAGGTTTTTTTTTTTTTAAATAACGGGTTTGTTTCATTTGCATCAAAACATGAAAATTTTGGACTTTGAAAGTTCTTGTGAAAACGTCGACCCTTAGAAAAGAAATTTAGTAAAAGAACTTAGTGATTGTTTAAAAATAATTTTAACAAAGGATTTATTGATGTTGGAAAGAGTATTTGGTAAACGGTCATATAACATCTATGAGGTCTTATAAGTAATTGAGAAAGGTTAGTTTGATTTCGATTAAGAGTGGAAGTCTCTAGTATGATGATATAATGTGAACGTGTTTCAGTTAATAAATCAGATGTGAAGTTCATGGGCAAGAGATTCATTAGACCGATTAAATTGATAGGTAGCATTTCGTAAGGTTTGGAAATTCGTGTAGTAAAACGGTAAAGACATGATTAAGAATCTCGTGTATATGATTTGAGTGAAAATGGATGGTAGAATAAGAAGTACGTTTGATAAACAATGTATTTTGAAATCGGTATAAGTAGGTATTTTGAATAATGATAAATGATTTAGGTATAAAACATGATCGGGTTTGCATAATAAAATATTTTGAAAGATAAGTTTTGGGTAACAGTCACCTAAGTAAGGGAATCACCCCTAACTCGTTGGTGAAGTTGTTTTAAGGGAAGAGGGGTGGAGTCAATCGTCAAGGTAAGGAAGTCACTCCAATCTCGATGATACATCTCCACTAGTTGTTACAAGGAATATGAATTTAAATTATATGAAAATCATGCGTATATAAGTGTATCGAAAAGGTTCGATATGTTGTGCGTGTGAAAAGAGAAATCAAAGGTAAACTCGAGGTTGAAAGATTGCATCGTATAAAATGAACAATAGAAACACATGTTTGACCAAAGTTTGGAGTGTTCCAAAACGGAACTTTGACTAACCAAAGTGGTCGAAAAGTCTTTTGAATTTGAGGAGCATGTTTTGGCCTAATAGGTAAAATACTCTCGCCGACAAGTCGGTTAACGGTATTTACCCTTCCGGTTACTACATATCCCAAATCAATCGAAATTTCGAGACTTGCCGGGATTTATGAAAAAAATGCCAAGGAGTGGAACTAGTCGACAAGGTGCGGGTTTCACCCCTAACTTGACGATTTCGTATCCTAAGTGTGGTTGGTACTCGTCGGGTCAAAATTTAATTTCGACGTGTTGACGAGGGTCCACTAGTACTTGAAATTTGAGATTTACCATTAAGATGTGGATTTCACTCCTAGCTTAATCGCGATATCTCGTGTAAAAAAAAAAGAATAGATAGATTGAGAGTCGTTCACTAAATTGTGGGTTTCACGCCTATTTTGGTGAATTCGTCTCATTTGTACAATATGAGTGTTGTCGGATTTAGAATAATCAAGTAAAATGCATGAGGGAAGTGTGTGTTGAAGGAAATACACAAGCAAGTATAAACACATAAGAAAGCATATCAAGAATGGTACTTAAATAATGAAATGATAAAACAAGTGTTAACACATAATAGAACTAGTGTTAACACATAATAGAACAAACAGAAAGTTTATGGACTATTCCGGGGCATTTCCAGGTCTGATTTCTCCAAGGAGAAGTCTAGGAATCGAACCCCATGATTATACAAGCAAGTAGGAAAAAGAATCGAGTGAATCGGATAAGAATTGAGTGAGTTATGCTCATTTTCGTGAAGGGGTGTCAATCTACTCGAACCCTTGCTTTCAGCTACGGTTTGGTGGATGTTTTGTGAGTTTTTAGGGTTGCAAAAGTGGTAGGGAGGCTGGTTATAAGTGGTATTTATAGGAGGAAGGATTAGGGTTTCAATGGGTTGGGCTTTGGAAGTGTTTAGAAGGGGTTACACCTTGAAACTAGCCCACAAAACCCAACTATATGGGGCTGAATTTTGCTGAATTGGGCTGCCATATTTCTTTATTTTTTTATTTTTTTAAAACATTATAATGAGTAATTTTGTTAATTAAGTTGTGTAATAATATGCAACAATGTTTCCCCTAACTTGTAACAAGGTGAAATATGAAATAAAACATGATTTAAATAGGTAAAAAGTGTAATGTACAAGTTTTATTTACGAAGCAAGTTCCGTATTTTACAACGATTACGATGAAATAATGGTTATAAGAACACAAGATTTCCAAAGATAGAATTTCACGTAAGGTTTCTAAATGTAGGATGTTTGAAAACGCAGGGTGTTACATTTCTCAAATTTTCCAAGCAGTGATCGAAGGAATCCCCAAATACCGAAAAATCATCCATGAAAACCTCCATGGAATCCTCTATCATGTCATGGAAAATTGCAACCATGCATCTCTGGAAGGTCGCTGGTGCATTACACAACCCAAAAGGCATCCGCCGGTAGGCGAATGTGCCGAACGGGCATGTAAAGGTAGTCTTCTCCTGATCCTCAGGAGCGATAGGAATCTGAAAGTACCCAGAGAATCCGTCAAGGAAACAGTAATACAACTTCCCCGACAGACGTTCCAACATCTGGTCGATGAATGGAAGCGGGAAGTGATCCTTGCGAGTAGCATCATTGAGCTTGCGGTAGTCAATGCAAACTTGCCACCCAGTGACGGTACGGGTAGGAATTAGTTCATTCCTATCATTTGAAACTACAGTCATACCACCTTTCTTAGGTACAACTTGCACCGGACTCACCCACACAGAGTCAGAAATAGGATAAATCATGCCGGCATCCAACAATTTAATCACCTCCTTCTTCACCACGTCCTGCATATTTGGATTTAAACGTCTCTGATGTTGTGCACATGGTTTGTACTCGTCTTCCATCAGAATCTTGTGAGTACAAAAAGAAGGATTAATGCCCTTGATATCCATGATTTTCCATGCAATGGCTCTCTTATGAAGTCTCAGAACCTCGAGAAGCCGATTTTTCTCATCCTTTTCCAATGATGCTGAAATTATGACCGGTAGGCGACGCTCCTCGTCCAGAAATGCGTACTCGAGATGTGGCGGGAGTTCTTTCAACTTCAAAGGCGTCGGATCATCAACCGAAGGCTCTGCTTCCCCCTTTTTCACATCGTCAATTCCAAGAAATCTCTCCGGACTCTGGGAACCATCGTCACCAATCTGATAGACTGGCTGCTCGAAATCGTGGCCCTCCTGCGTAATGCCAATCAGGTCCCCACATGACAGACGTGTGTCCGAATCAATCTCGTCAATAGTACCTTGAAAATGAGAGCACACACATGCATCGACAATGTCGACGTAATAAAGCTTGTCATCGTGACATTGCGGATGCTGCATCGATCTTTTGATATCGAATGTCACGTGCTCATCATTCACTCGGAGCTTGATTTGGCCAGCTGCCACATCAACAATCGTCCTCGCTGTATTGAGGAAAGGACGTCCAAGTATCAAAGGTACCCTTGAATCTTCATCCATGTCAAGGATAACAAAGTCCACGGGGAAAACAAATTTATCGATTTTTACTAGCATGTTTTCCACAAATCCGCGCGGATACTTTATTGAGCGATCTGCCAACCGAATGCTCATCCTAGTGGGTGACGGCTCACCCAGATCCAGTTTAGTAAAAACCTTATATGGCATAAGGTTAATACTCGCTCCCAAGTCAGCCAACGCATGGCTAACAGACATGTTTCCAATCAAACACGGGAGCGTGAAACTACCAGGATCTCCCATTTTCGTGGGCAGACGGTTTTGCAAAACGGCGGAACAAGTCTCATTCATCACCACACACGATATATCCTCGAGCTTCTGTTTATTCGAGAGGATATCTTTAAGGAATTTCGCATACTTTGGCATCTGGGCCAAGGCTTCAACAAACGGTATATTGATGTGTAGTTGCTTAAACAACTCTAGGAACTTACCGTATTGTTCTTCATTCTTCTGCTTCTTCAGCCTGCCTGGATAAGGTACTGGAGGAGTGTAATCTTTGACCGGCTCCTGGACTTGTGCTGTACTTGCTGGGCGCAGCCTGGCTTGCACCTTGTCCGGTGTGTCAGTCGGGACCGCTTCAGTGATCGGTACTGAGTCCGATATGACGGATCCGGTAGTTTTTCCACTCCTGGTCATGACAGCATTCACATCCCTGTGTCCACCCGGGTTTGGTTCTGTATTACCCGGAAGACCGCCTGGGGGTCTTTTGGACATCATCTGTGCCAGCTGACCAACCTGATTCTCGATGTTCTGAATCGAGGCCTTCTGACTCCTCATTTCTCCCTCGTTAGCTAGAAAACGATCTTCGCTTTGTTGGTATCGTTTTTCAGAGCTAGAGAGAAGCTGAGCCATCATATCCTCCAGCTTGGAACTAGACTGAGGGGCCTGCTGCTGGGAGCTACTCCCAGTGCCCTGATTCTGGTACGAATATGGACGCTGCTGGTAGGGTTGGTTGTACTGCTGGTACTGCTGACCCTGCTGAGGCGCTGGAGCACGCTGAGTGAACCCCAATGGGTTCTGATTTCCCGTGTTCGCTCGCCACCCAAAATTTGGGTGATTTCTCCAACCGGGATTATAGGTGTTGCTGTACGGGTTGTTCTGCGGCCTCACTTGATTACTCACAAAATCTACTTCTTCGTGGCCCTCATATACGACTCCCTGAAAATATGCCCCAGGCTCGTGTGACACTCCGCACTGGTCACATCCCGAGCCAGCATGCGCAATCATCTGGGACTTGTCGAATCTCGATGTAAGAGCCGAGAGTTGTGCAGTAATGGCCGTGTAGTCGTCTACAGCATGAACTCCTGAGCAAGATGATGATGATCGACCTCTATCTCCATCCCGACGCGAGCTGGATTTCAACGCAGCTTTTTCTATAATATCGTACGCTTCAGTCGGCGTCTTAGTTCCAAGATCGCCTCCCGCGTTCACGTCTAATCGCTCTTGCGTATTATAGCTGAGCCCCTGATAGAACGTCAAAACCAGCTGTCGCTTGGAGAAGCCATGATGTGGCACATCAATCAACAAATCTTTGAATCTCTCCCAAGCTGCATGCAACGACTCGCCCTCGTCCTGGCGAAAGGAAACAATCCGGTTCCCTAGTTTGTTCGTTTTCTCAGGCGGAATATATTTCTGCATAAACTGCTCCGCCAACTGATTCCAGGTCCTGATGGACCCGGCAGGAAGTGACATAAGCCAAGCTCTAGCTTTGTCACGTAACGAAAACGGAAACAACCTTAACCGAATCGCATCCTCCGAAACACCTGTAATCCTAAATGTCGAACAGACAGCGAGAAAAGCAGCGATATGTCTCCCAGGATCCTCATGCTCACGTCCGTCAAACTGTACAGAATTTTGTACCATATTAATAATACTAGGTCTAATTTCAAAAGTAGGAGTATCTATAGTAGGCTGAAGGATACTCGGCTCCAGGCCTGCCCTTCCGGGCTGGTTTGTTTCATTCAGCGGTCGGTCGTCGTCCGCCATGACGACTCTCTCCTCGTCCCCTGAGCTTTCGTCTTCAGAGATAATCACCGGCTCGTCGATTGCATTTGCTATGCGTTGTGCAACGACAAGCGACCTTTCGCGCAGCCTCTTACTTCTTCTAAGATTATGCGCTGGTTCTTCAGTCGGCTCAGCAATAGCGGGCGCGGGAGTTGAGGACATCAACCTGCAAACGAAAAACTGACACAATGAATATTTTACTAATAAAATAATGCTATTTTTTTTTTTTGAATAGAAGCAGAATATGTATAAATATGGGCTGTAAAATTTATAAAAATCCAAAAATGGGCCGAAATTTTTATAAAAATTAAAGCAACGAAAATAACCGAATCGGCTAGTACAAGAATGATTTTTAAGAGCCGAAAACTCAAAGAATAAATGAATAAATAAATCCGGATTTGAACAAATAAATAGAATAAAAATTTACAAGTGTACAAAACAATCACGAAAATGAATAAATTGAATTAAAAGCAAGAAATATTAACAAATAAATCAACAAATAAATAATCACGAAAAATATACACAAATATTAACAAGTATATACACCGATAACACAATGACTCGGGTCGTTCCTAAAACTCGCCATTCCCCGGCAGCGGCGCTAAAAACTTGGTACGTGCGTGACTATACATATTTTTACAATGAAATTACACACGAATTGGTTTTAAATTTATAAAAGTGATTATTACTTTTACATCAAAACACACACGAAAGAGGCAAGTGTACCCCGTCATATATGTAGTAAAGTATCGGTAAGAACCAAGTATCGATCCACGGAAATGGGCGGAGAAATAATACTAGACCTTTGTCACTAAATTACCGGTAAAAACATAAATTGTCTTGGTTTTAATTAATCTAAATTAAGCATAAATAAATACTTATAAAACATAGTAAATTATATATTAATAGCCTTGCTTAATACACAACCACAGCATGTCAACTAAGTCAGTTTTGGCACTAGAAACATTCGGTCAATTTTCCATTTCGAGACAATTAGTATCCCTTTCGGGAATCCTAACATGACAACCATTCGGAAAGTTAAAACGATAAACACACTTTAACCACCTAAAATTGTTCTTTAACGTGCAATTGATAAATGTCTATGAAAATCTCCTAAAAATAAGTTAGTCATCCGTTAGGAGTTTTCTAACCTCACTTAATCAAGGAAAGCAACACCGATAAACACAATGCAACCACCGAGACAAGCATAAACTAGATTAAATCACAACCGAGTTCATTTTACAAATCTTGCACATAAATTCACCAAGATAGCAATTTTGGCCGAAACTACTAACTAAGCTAACAAATCATGGCAAGAATTCGTAACAACACCATCTAACCCGTTAGAGTCCTTCCGTGAGGGCAAGCCTTCTTGATTAACAATAATTACATTTTATTAAACCACTAACCCGTTAGAGTATCATGGTGCCCACATTTTAACCGAGTTAAACTAGTTAACCAAATTAAAAGTTTACTAATACATGATTAAATAAGCTTCATTTTGCAACTATCTTACCTAACTAAGCACCAATCATCCAACACAATTACTTATAATCAAGAAATCAATATCAATAACAAGGTTGCAAACTAATCATCAAAGATAATCATAGAAAACACTTCCAAATTTCATTACAAACATAGATTAACATGCTAATGGTTATAATCAAGCAAGGGATTGTTGTGTTTTTACCCAAAGGCTTACATTAATACATAATAATCAGTCTAAATGCTTGAAACATAACAAAATTATGGAAAGTTTTGAGAAACCAAACCATAAACAAGCATAAGAATGAGAATCTGGATAGTAAATGAGCAAAACCGGGCAATGTGGCTTGAATCCGAGTGAAAGCAGCAGCCTTCGGAGCCTCAAATTCGCCTGCAGAGCTCCCAAAATGTCCAGAGTTACTACTAAAATGGTTCTGTTCTGTTTAAACGCTTTTTCAAAGTTGCACGGCCGTTCTCCCGATCGCACGACCGTGCACTTTAAGCATTATTGGTGGTGGGCCACCGTACTGCATGACGTCACAGATCGTTGACTGGTCTTCGGTCACGCACGGGCGTTCCACATTTGGCACGAGCGTTCCACACCGGCATTTTGTTGCACGCCTTGACTTGTGGTCGTTCAGCTCCGAGGTGTTCCTGGGATGTCGGATCCGCACGATCGTTCTTGATCGGGAACGGTCGTTCCATATCGGGCTTGCCTTCAGTGCCTTGCACGGTGAGTTGCACGCCTGGTTCACTGCCGGGTCTTCTTGGTTTGTCGGATATGCACGGTCGTGCATATGGCCGCATGACCGTGCCAAACGCCCAGGTCAGTTTTCTTCACAGAATCTTCGCAGCCTTGTCGTTTTGTCCGGAAAGTCCTCGTTTTCGCTATCATCTTGTCTGGTATGCTGTTTTAGGCCTGTAAACAAAAATGTAGATAATTAAGTATCCGAATGACGGTTTTACGGCCGAAAACGCATAAAATGGGGGTAAACGGGGGACTAAAATATGTGTAAATTAGCGAATATCAATACTCCACATTATGGTACGCAAATTAAAATATTCGATTACAAAGTCAAAGAGTACAGTCAACAATTAAGCAAGGAATAACAGATCGCAATTAGCAATCTTTTCTTCATTTGACTCTGACTTTGACTTGTACTTTGACTTCAAAACACGGGGTGTTACATCGAAAGTGAAGTTAATCTTTCAAAAACCTTTTTTACAAACCTACTAACTTCAAACTCAGCTAAATCTGAGGTTCTACGAGCTCGTAAGCTAAGTCAATAGATGTGGATTCGAGTTTGAGCCAATTTCAGTAGAGTAGGTAACCAGTTCATACAAAATCGAACTGACTTACCTAAGAAATAGTCACAGTCGCTCGAATGACAAGCACAGTCGTCCGAGATGGACATCCCTCTCGTACGAATGGACACCCCGACCCGCAACGGAATGGTACGGGGCATGATGATTGCCCATAGCTCTTGACAACTAATGATTGTTATGATATTTAAAGTATGTCCATTTACTCAAATAACATTTAGTAATCAAAATTACTCATACATTGTTCAAAAACAAACATATCATAAGATTTAAATTTAGTTTCCTAAGGCCCATGCTACATATCCTCATCACTTGTTTATTGGCTTTGAAAACCTGCACCATGTTAGAAAAATATATTTCTGGGTTAACAAATATGTTGGTGAGTAATTTCCTCCTTTTATAGAAAACATTTTTATCTATATGTTTTTACATGCACCTCAAGGTTAGTACGAAAATGGTCTCATATCATCAACATAGTCAACACATCCATATATCCAAATTTACCAAACAAGAATACACAATTAAATAGCAACACAAACAACTAAAATAAATAGACTCATGACAATAGCGTGCATTAGTCTCAAGCCCTAAGGAGCGAGTCTAATACCGTTGGCGATACTAGGCTACAACCCATTGTCATGGGGAACCTAGTCAGTCGTGGATCTACATGACACAATAACATGCAATAGACTTGACATCAGATAGCATATAGAATAAGAGAGTACACATAAGACGTTAACATATTAACACTTGATCATAGCATGTTAAGTAAATCAAAAAGTATAACATGATGCACCCCAAAATTTGTAAAGTTGAAAAGGGGAAAATGAAAGAGGTTACTCACAGGTTGCGACGAATTCCCACGAGAATTACCACACGAAAAATAATGGATAAGATCTATAAATAATAACAAACAGCCTAGATATAAATCAACGAACGGAATGATAAACATGGGACAAATGATTCCAGTTTTTGATTTGGGGACTTTTGTATGGCCTAACTTATAAATCATAACCCTAAACAAATTAAGGTTATATTAATAGTCAAGAGTAAAAAAGTTATGATTGCGACGAGATTCAATTAAACCCTAAATGTGTGTGTGTGTGTGTGTGTGTATGGTTAAATATCATGTGTAGGTTAGGTCAAATTTGTACAATTTATTCCTAACCACATTTTTTATATATTTAGACGTATCATTGAGTTTATAAATTAATAAGTCTAAAATTTGATAATTAACTTTTAGTGCAAATAAAACAGTTTATATATTATCAATATATATGTTTATATTCGAAATATTCGCTTAGCCAATTTGATAATGATAATCCTCAAGATCTTATTATTTCAAATATATATATATATATATATATATATATATTCAAATCCTAATTTTTAAAATCATTAATTTATTAAAAATATCCCAACATATATTTTATAATTTAAATGGATATCATTATTAGGTAATCACCAAAAATTATACAACTTATATAAAAATTCCATGTTATCATTATCCCCAAAATCATCAGAAAATATTATTCATGAATTTTTTTTCAATGAATTTCTAATTCTTATAGAATTTATTATTATATAAATAATGCTAAAATGCCATAACTTTTATAGATGTCCAAAAATTCTACTAACTATTCTAAAATGATCCTAATTAGTATCCTAATATCAATTTCACAAAAAAAAAAAAAAAAAAAAAACATGCTTCTAAGATTAAAAGCCTCAAATTTTAAGAACTCAAGAACCCTAGTTTATCAACGAATTAAATTCAAATTGTAGATTCTCTCAATCACAGAAATTGATAGAGGGGTTTTGTAGGGCTCGGAAAAATAATAAGGTTAAGCTTTGGAATTACCTGATTTGGTGCACGAACGAAGGAGATATGATCACTTGAAGTTACAAGCCCTAGCTTTGATCTTTGATTTAATTCGCAAGATTAAGTGTTGTTTTGCAGGTTTTAGAGAGTTGGAAAATGTGTGTAAAGATGTTAAGGACCGAAAGTTGTCAACATTATGGCTCAATTTGATCAATTCATCAAAATTCATTTGGTGCTCCTAAGGTACTTTAATGGTGACTTATTGAGAGTTAATTGAGATTTAATTGCATCGATTATCACATATAATGAGTCGTATAAATGATAAGCACTTCATCTGCCCCTATCCTATGTCGTTTGAGGTTGGGTTTGGTTGTCCAAACGACTGCGGTCGTCGAAAACACTCGGGTCGGGTTAGGTTGTTCTCAGGTTGCGAAGGGAGTTGATTCTATGAGGAAGAAGGAATGGAGGTTCGGTTCTAACGTGTACATAAAAATCAAATTGGTTCGTTGGGTACCTGTTTGTCTGAGAGACCCGAGTTCGAGTCCTGGGTCACGTGTTTCGTATATATATTCTTTTGCTCCTTTATACTTCCTAAATGAGGTTAAAAGGTAACCACATTGGGGTTACAACACCAAATAGGACTTAGTCCAGTGGTCCATGTGTTGTCTTTTGGACGAGAGGACCCGGGTTTAAAACCCGTGGTCACCCGGTTTTTCGTTAAAACAAGATTTTTAACTTAAATTTCCACTATTTTACACATTTCACTCTAATCTTTCCAATTATGCTAACATGGCTTAACCTAGTTAGTGCTTCCCTTTCACAAATTTAACTAACAACCTAACCACGTTAATTAATCTTTTAATTTTAAAGTTTAAATTATTACATAATCAAACCCTTGACTTATAACCTTATTTAACTAATAAACTTAAGTCCGTTTAAGCTTCCCTTATAAAAATCTAACGATACTAACTGGGAACCTTTATAAACTTAACATTTATAGCCCGGTTTTATTCGAACTCGATATGTGACGATAATTAATTACTAATATATATATATATATATATATATATATATAATTACTAAAGTTATTAAAACAATTATTATTATTTTTTTTAATTGCAAGGGTCCGGTTTCACAATTAAGGTCGGATTTTGGAAATCCGATTTGGACGGATGTTTGAGGAATGAATTAAATCGGTGATGGGTGGTGGCAGTGATCGGTGGCGGCTAGTGGCGGTGGCAGCGATGAGTGGCGGTGGTTGGTGGTATCAATGGTGGGTGGCGGTGGTCGGTGGTTGACGATTGTTAGCGGTGGCAGGTGGCGGCGATGGTGGTCGATGGTGGTGGCGACGACCGTGGGCGGTGGTGTTCGATGGTGGTGGTGGTCAGCGGAGGGTGGTGGTGGTCGGGGTGGCGGTGGCGGTGGTCGGTGGTGGCGGGTGGCGACGGGTGGTGGTGGGAGCGACGACGGTGGGTGGTGGTGGTCGACGATAGTGGGTGGTGGCAGCAGAGGATGGTGGTGGTGGTCGGCGGCGGAGGGTGGCGTTGGTGGTCGAGGTAGCGGTGGTTTGCCATGGCGGGTGGCAGCGATGGTAGTCGATGGCGGTGGCGGCGAGCAGCAGTGGCGGTGGATGACGGTGGTGGTGGTCGGCGGAGCTTGGTGGCGGGTGGTGACGACGACAGGTGGTGGTGGTGGCAGATGGTGGAGGTGGTGGATGGTGTTTGTGACGTAGGCTGAGAGAGGGAATGGAATGGAAAAAAAAAACAGAGGGAGTGGATGAAATGAATTTGAGGGAATGGAATGACTTATGTAACGGGTGATTCCATTATGTTGACCAACCAAACACACTTTTTTCATTCCCTCGCAATAGTTTGTTCCATTCCACCTTCAATTCCTACTTAACCAACACGATTTACTATTGTTCTTCATGTTGGTCAATGAAAGATCATACTAAAAAAAGGCTATTTTATTGCAATTATATGTATAACTGTGTTTTCTTTCTTTCAATTTTTGTGTCCGATAAAGAAATTTTGACATATGGTTTGGTGTATGGGATTCATTCAAGGGCGCAGCATAGTGGGGCAGGAAGGGGCGGCTGACCCCCCCCCCCCCCCCACCCCCTCCCCTCCCTGAACTTTTCGCTCACTAGTGGTATATACGTTTTCGACCCCCCGATTTTATAGGAATTTTTGGGTATATACGTTTTCGACCCCATGGTCGGAAATCTCAAGTTTCACCACTGGATTCTTTGAAAATCGCGTGTTATCATCAAAATGACAGTTTTAATGAAAATGATGAAATACAATTTTAATATAAAAAAAATTAAAATGGGTTTTTAATTTAATTTTAACAGACTTGATAGTAAGTTGAAATTGAAGTTGAACAAGATTAAATATGTAAAACTTTTTGTATTATTAAGATACATGCCATCAATTTAAACCACTATTCCTCCATTATTGGCTCCCATTTAAATACTAATACTAACCAAGTGAACTCCCATTCAATGACTCCAATTAACCTTCTAAGTTTCCACTAGACCATGTGTGTACTCTGGAGTCACAAAATAACGACACATATGTGTGTATAATGTCCTACACTGGTGTTGTCACAGGTGGAATTATTATTATGAGCTGGACTTCAAAAGCTGAGTTGGTCACTAGCAACCATGATTGTGCAATCTTATGAGCATACCCTCCATGTGATGTGGATGATTGACCCCTTTAATTCTAACAAGTGGATTGTCAATATCTCTAGACCAAGTGGTAGAATGCTTGCATTTCTTTTGAGAGATGTAAGTTTAATTTTTACTTGGTGCAGAGTGAGGCACTGGTGGGCAATGATAGGAGACCCAGAGAAACCTGGGTTGGATCCTTGAGCCAAACGGGTTTTACCGGTAATTTCACTGTCGTGCCTACGGGCGGGTGGGTTACCAGGTTTTCCCCGGAATTGGTGGTGGACTCGGGTTACTCTCGAAGTACTCCATTTGTCCAGTGGGTGCCCCAAAAGTGCTCAGGATTGATTCTGTTGGCCGTTAAAAAAAATTGTAACTAGTGGATGATTGATCCCTTTAATTCTAACAAAGGTGCAATTTAAATCACCATAGCATTATTGTTTTACCCTCAAAATTTTAAAGTATGAAAAGGTGAATCAGCTAAATTTTTGCAGATTTTTTTATTAATATAATAAAAACTTTTTATGTACATAATAAAGTCTAGTATGGTTCCTGTGTGTATATACCCGACTCACAAAATAATAACATTACGTGTCGAACTACTAAATAGTGATCAACAAATTGTATTATCACTTCATGTGAGATAAACCGTATATACACATGAACCATCTAATAAGTTCCCTTGTGTGTCCTTCCTATCTAACTACTTTTTGTCGAGCCTGAATCTTGGAGAGAAGGCGAGGAGGTACTACTGTCGTAGAATTCAAACTCGAGATCCTCAAAACCCCAGAAGTCATCTTGTTCTTCGGTTTCTTCATCAGGCATTTTCCATGGACTTTTATCTAGTTCTTCCGAAACCATTACATCAAGAATCTACAAAACAAGAATCGACATCAATCCCTTATACAACATACTTAGAAGATTATTACAAAACAAAATTTAATACTAAAAAACTAACTAATATACAAAATAAGGATATGATTCCCAAATGAAAACAAAAAGAGTGATATTTGAACCCTAATTCTAACTATAGTAATTAAAGAAAAAGAAAAAAACAAAATCCCAATATTGACTAAGTCGCACCTTAAGGTAGTATATCATTATCAATAATAATGTATTCATGAAAGGGATAAAACGTTAAAATGCTGTCAATTTTGATATTATTAATGATATAACAATTTTATATTTTGCCATTTGTGTATGCACATGGATCATACTGTTGTATGATGTTGAATCCAAGGGGCTATTGCAAGGTTGGTGAAATATAACATCCATAGGTTTTTATCAAAACCACCATATTAAAACATCTTATTTTTTCCCTAATTATATATTATGATATTGATTACCTTGATTATCATCAAGAAGACAAAAGCTAAAGTCAACAAAAAATAATGCATATATACGTTCACGCAATCCCACGGGTGGCAGATCACGAAGAGGACAACCAGATGATTTTATGGATCTTCTTAATTACCATAACGCACTGGCTTATAAGTTATAACCATGATTTCTCACCCTCGAAACTTAAATTTATTAAATAAAAATTGATTAGTTTTCCATGTCATGGATATAATTTGATTTTCTCTAACATATTTTAATATTTGATTTATATTTAAAATACGTCTTTTAAAAATTCTTGAAATGATCATGTACCATAATATTATTTATTTTCAATGACACACATCAAACCATTAAAATATGTATTTGTAGACAACAAAACCAAAGAAGCTGTTTAAAGAGCAAGTTATATAAGATCATAGAACCGATAAATAAAATATTATGCTAGCTAGGGTGTTAATTGGAATCAAGAAGGGACAAGTTTATATATTTTAAGTTCATTATCCAACTTATTTAATCTAGGTTAATTACATTCAATTCATCTCTAATTAATTAAAGTAAAATTCGTCATTTAAAACTCCAAAATTCGACAGGCATATACTTCATAATATAAAATATTTAAAACATTTCATTTTTATGCGCTCCGACATGGTCCCTATACATGGCTTGGACTTTAAAGTTTTAAGCGTCATATCGAAAATGACAAACCTCTAAAATATTTATTACAACTTGATATAAACATTCATTTTTTTATTCTCATTTTCTTACTAATATTTCAAAATGGTTATATGTGTATAAAAAATATAAGAGTTATAGTTAACTTGTATTATAATCAACAAACAACACGAATAATACAAGATGACACGTTAACACAATTAACTATAAGTAGTGCAATAATATAAATGAGACGACACATTTAACATGATTAGTAATTAAAACAACTATCAAAAACATAATTATTAGAAATAATAAGACAACTAATTACGATAAACACTAAAAAACTACGTTGTTAGGATAAAGTTGCCGTGACAACCTATTGACTAAATTCAACATCATAAATTAAACGCTTTATGTATGTTATAAACAAATAAAGCAGGCTACACGTCTTTACATTGTGTCATAAATCGATTTATCCTAAATAGTGACTGATTTAGAGGGTGTTTTGGGTTGAGTTTTGAAGGAGATTTTTAGATTATTGAGTTTTGAAATCGTAAATAGTCAGTTTTGAGTGTTTGGGTAAAAAAAATTAAAAAAATTGATTATTTGCGTTTAGAAAGTTATAAAACGCAGTTTTCCAAAAGCAGCTCCCCCCACTGCAACAAAATGCGGTTTTCCAAAAATTGATTATTTGCGTTTAGAAAAGGATTTTCACTTGTTTATTTTTTAAATATATATTTGCCAAACACTCAAATAGTTGATTATCTGATTATTGTGATATCAAGCAACATAATCAAATCCAAACACTATCTTTCAACATCACGTTTTGTTACAGTTAATTATCTGATTCTGATTGTTAAAACGCATAATCTATTTTCAAAACTCACCCCAAAACACCCTGTTAAACACTTGTCATTTGGATTAATGGTGACATATAATAATTTAATTTTATTTATAGTAAATGGAAAAGTAATATATTCCTTATTTAAAGTTTGATTAAAGTAATTGACCCTACATTAAAAAGATGTTTGCTGACTAGTGAAATGATTATGAAAAGAATATACAACACACACCTCGCTCATCGTAGGGCGCCATGTGGACGATGCTCGGATACACAGAGATGCCGCGAAGGCAAGTCTATTAAGTTGCGACAAATCGTATTCCCCTTCGAGTCTTGGGTCCACTATTTTCTCCACCTCACCTTCGTTTAATATTGGTTTTGCCTATAAAATATTACAAAAAACGATTATATACACACAATCATCATCATCATACTCAGTAAATCCCACCAATACACACAATAGTATGTTAAATACGAAACCATTTTTTACAGAAAATCACATAAACCGTATATGCCAGCGTTGAAAGCTGGACTTTTTTAGTCGAGAAGTCACTATAAAGTTTTTAGTCGATAGGTCATTATAAGGTTGGCTTTAATCAAAGGGTCAAACTAAAATTTTTCAGTAAAAGATTTTAGATTTTTCTTTCAACCAATTTGGATGACTGAGGGGGTCAAAAATCTTGACCTCCTTAGCATAAACATTTGTACACCGTTCATGTTATATATATGGTGAAAGAAAGAATATTAGTGGTTATGCTGTTATATAACTGATTTATTATTTGCAATTAAAGTAATAAGTATAAGGTTGATGCGGTTATCGTGGTTTTCGTAATGTTTAACTTAAAATTGATTTTGTATTGAATTAATGTTTTGAATTACCCAGCCATGCAAGCTTTGATGGGAACCGTCGACAGATTTCTTGCCGGACAAAATTTCAAGTAAAAAAACACCAAAAGCGAAGACGTCTGTTTTTTCATCAACGACACCATGCATAAAATACTCTGGAGCCAAATGCCTGTGAATATATGTCGACAAAAATGATATTAAATTATTAATCAAGGCTACAATAAAATAATTATAAAATGAAATAGGAAAAAAATATATATCAAACAAGTGAAATTAGTTACCCAAAGGTCCCTTCGATTGGAGCAATTGAATGATGTGACCATTGTGAAGGAAGCCATTTTGCAAGTCCAAAATCCGATATCTAGTAATTATGTCATTGTTTAAGAGTGTTAAATTTGTAACTATTAATTAAAATATAACGTTAGATGTAGCTTCAACTATGTAAAAATGGAGGAACTGATTTCGTACCTGTGGCTCAAAATCTTTAGTGACTAAAACATTGGATGCTTTAATGTCACGGTGAATTATTCTACGTGGACATACTTTGTGCAAGTAATGAAGTCCTTGTGCGGTCCCAATGGCGATCTTGTACCTCGTGTTCCAATCCATTACCGGTAAATCCTCATCTACCAAAACATAAATAAGACAAGAAAATCATTTCGAGTACAATTTTTTATGAAAAAAAGTATAAAATAAAAAAAAAGAAAATCTACATAAAATAGTTGTGTTGTCTAAAGAAATATGTTTTGCAAAAAGTATAATATTGTTTCCAATGGAAGTAATTAAACATACATTGTGACCAATAATTGTGTCACAAAATATAATGATTGTAGTTTGTGTACTTTGCTATGCTTACCACTTATTTAATGAGTGGCTATGTTTTCTTACCATTGTAGTTGTAATTCAGTTGCAAACAATTGATTGTCCTTTGCCAAAAGGATAACCACCCAAAAAAATCTATATAAACTCATTTTCAAGTAAGGAAAAAAATGCCAAAAGGATAACCACCCAAAAAAATCTATATAAACTCATTTTCAAGTAAGGAAAAAAATAATAAATTTGATGGTTTACTAAGTAGTTTTTAAATCATGTATAAATTAACTGCTAAAAAGAAAAAGGTGCCCAAAAAAGTTGATTTAAAAAAATACAAATTTCAAATGATTTGAAGTGACTAACCACTAGCATTAAACAAAGATCCATACTATGAGAACAAAGTGTAACGGGCCAAATGTTTGAAGATCGCAATGCTATGGGTTGTGCTTGAACGCTTGGGTTACTGGCTAGTCCTGGACTTTATCGGGGGACGGAGTCAGTGTCAATGAAGAGGTGTACGTGCCTAGTCGTGCAAACGACGAACGCACCACTGGTCGAGAGCTGGCGCCGCTCTCCTGATGAGTCCAAGGCAGGACGAAACCAGTGACCCACACAAAGAAGCGGGATGGATTGGCTTGTCCCTGGGGACTTGGGGACGCCACACGGGGGTCGAAAACTAACCCCGTGACAACGTGGTATCAGAGCAGAACGATTCTCGGATACGTTGGAACGTGACTCTTAACCAAATGAGCTTAACATTTAGAGTATGGTTGCGCAATGGTGGTGGGAGAAGACCAAATATGGGTTTGCTTCGGCAAAGGTCTTTGTACTCTGCGAGTATGGGATCGTGAGAGCCGCTCAAGTATAGTTGCAGTGAAGCCCTCCGTGTTATGTTCAAAAATCTACGGTCCAAGCAGCGCCGTAAAAAGGAAGTTTTGTGAAAGCTGCTACAATTATTCAGGTTCCCCGTATTCCTGAAACAAGGTGAATCATCGGCACCTAATCCGATGCGGCGGACGTCAGCGCCACTTAAAACCAAAACTGACGTACTATATTGAACATGCACGACAGAAGATCATTGTTGCTGTGCTTTCGGGTGTCCTACCCTCCCAAAGTGAATCATGCTCAACATAAGGGGATCATGCATTGTCAAGTATGCGAGCTGGTATGGGACGGCGAGCATGCACGAGGACGTGCATGAAATGGTGGTGGGAGAGTGTCACGGGCCAAATGTTTGAAGATCGCAATGCTATGGGCTGTGCTTGAACGCTTGGGTTACTGGCTAGTCCTGGACTTTATCGGGGGACGGAGTCAGTGTCAATGAAGAGGTGTACGTGCCTAGTCGTGCAAACGACGAACGCACCACTGGTCAAGAGCTGGCGCCGCTCTCCTGATGAGTCCAAGGCAGGACGAAACCAGTGACCCACACAAAGAAGCGGGATGGATTGGCTTGTCCCCGGGGACTTGGGGACGCCACACGGGGGTCGAAAACTAACCCCGTGACAAAAGGCCTTCTTTTCCAAAATAACCACAGAAATTGCCAGAAATCACTCATTTTAATGCAAGACGTGATTGGTACACAATAATAGATGCTACATTCACAGTAAAAAAAAAATCCTGTTTTGACATTTTTACCCTTAAATATACATTGATTAATGAAAAAAAAACAGGTAAAAATTGTGGGTATCAATGTCAAGTTTGTCACTTTGTTAATTATATCCTTTTTTATATACTTTCAATTGTTTTTCTTTTTTGGTTTTTTTTTTAACGGAAAATTTGAATCACTAACGGACCACTGGAGTATCATAGTTCCATCAGCGGAACCACCGGATCATATCCATCTCCACTAGGCATAATGCCTATACACCAATTCAGGAGGAAACCCAATAAATATGGGAAAACCTCCATTGTGGAAATCGAACCCAGGACTTATTGGTCTTAAAGTATTATCTCACCCCGAAGATGTGAGTACGCTATAAAGCCATGGACTGTTTTTTGGTTTTTTAGCAAGTATAATGATAGGTTTGAAAGAAGAGAAAAACAAAAACTATTAAGTATTGATTTTCAAGAAACAAATCAAGGAAATGTTGAGAAATAGTACCATGAAGAAGAGAAGCCACAGAACCTTTAGAGGAAAACTGGAAGATGAGATAAAGACCATTATCAATACAACAACCCAAGAGAGATGAAACATTTGGATGATTTACATGACCAAGTGTTCCTATTTCTGTCAAGAACTCTTTCTCTTTCCTTTCATCACATGATATTTGTGTCAATCTTTTCACAGCAATTGCTTGACCATCTTCTAACACCCCTTTATAAACCTCTGCATACCCTCCTTTACCAACCATGTTTTCTACAAAACCCATGTACCACAAAGTTAATAACACCAAGAAAATATTATAAATATTTAAATCCCATAAAAAAAGATTCAATTTTTATAGACACCCATGAAAGAAATTGGTCATTTAACAACCTTAATCCATATAAAGTTTCAAACTTTGAACTTTTCTTGACTTTAAACAAGAACTTATACCCAAGAACTTGCTTAAAGATAAAAAAGACTAAAGTTTTTTAAAAAATAGTGGGAATTATTGGAGATGCTCTAAATGGTGTTATTAATTAAAGAAACATAAAAAAGGGATTAAATTTTTATGTGATTACCTGAGCAAAACCCATTAGTAGCAACATAAATCTCTTCAAAAGAGAAGCATTTCCAGGTGGGTTTCTTGCAAGACTCAGTTTCAGCATCTTTGAAAGATTCTTGCTTCATAAAAATGCAATCTTTTGGCAAATCTTCTAAGCTTTGACGCTTCATTGAGAAGAGCCTCTTGAAACTGCCTGTTCTTATGTACCTCATTTTGTTCTAAGATATATCTCTATCTCTCTCTAGGGTCAGAATTAAGGGGACATTGTACAGAGATTGTTTTAACTTGAATAAAAGTTGAAGTAGAAGAAGGTAAGGTGGATGAGAGTTTTAAATATGCTTTGTGGGTTGGGTGGGGTGGGGTGGGGTGGGGTGGGGGGGGTTAGGGGTAGTGAAAGTAGTTGTGTTAATATGAAGCTACTCAAATGTTGGATCAATGGGTCAAATCTTTGGACCCATGAGTCCTTGAGGAGGACTAGTGTAGGCAAATAATCCATATCATTGTTGTTCACCTTCCATTATTTGATTGTAATTCCCCTTTTGATTAAAAAAATTAAGGTGTGCTTCGTTTGTACTATGTGGATTGTTCCAGTTCATTTGAGTGAAAAAACAAAGTCATTTTGATCATCTAATAATGACTATAGGTAGTCAAATTAATTAGGAATATTGGATTATAATAATCCCAACTATTTGTTATTGGCCGTCAACAATTTCAACTTCAAAAATAACCACTAGCAGTCTCAACTATTAACATATTGCCTCCAATAGACCCTGACTAACAGAACCCCAACGCCGTTAGTATCAGGTCGTCGGAAAAACGTATTTTTACCGGAAAACTCAAGCTTTTCGTCCCAAACCTCTTTGTAACCTTTTTCTAGTAAAAGCCCCAATTATTTAGGTCTCCGAAAAACTTCTTTTTAGCCGGAAAACACAACTTTTTAGCCGGAAAACTCAACATTTTCGTCTCAAACCTCTTCGTAACCTTAGATCGGACCTTTAGGAACCTTTTTCTGGCCAAAAGCATTTTTCTGGCGACTGGAGACTAACAGCGTGAGGCTTCTGTTAGTCCGGTTCCATTGGAGGCCAATATATAAATAGTTGCGATTGACAGTAGTTATTTTTGAAGTTGTGAGTGTTGACGGCTAACGACGTATAGTTGCTTTGCTCATTCAAAGTTGTGGATAAATGATGTCCTGATATTAAAAAAAGGTTTTGTTTTCATATTATTTTTTATTGAAGGTAAGTGAGAAGTTGTGTTTTATTATTTGATAAGTTTATTGATTGAGAGATTATCTTTAGATATGTTTTTAGAAATAAAAAAAAACAAATGGTTTTACTTTTTCCTAAGGTGGTACACTATGTTTCGTTTGTAATAGTAGTATGACAAATAAACTTTTTGTTTTAGTTTAGTTATTGTACATTGATTGACTGTGTACCCATAAAACCGTACTCATTTACATATGTGACATTTTTTTTTAATATTAGTTGTCACCTATGCATTATATTAAAGAAAACATAAGAAAGAAAGAATGAAAGAAACACCAAGCTTTTCCTTCTTTCACAACGATCCAGAAAAGCCACCACCTTCGGTATCGCCTTTTGTGGCCACGACCATCCTATTCTCCCTCGACCATCACCATCACGACCTCTAGGAAGGGAGACGACAAGGAAGGAGAATTACGGCAAAGTTTTTAATTTCTTCTTTTTATTATTTATTTAGATTTCAACTTTTATAAATTTTGTTTGCTCATCAACAAAAAATTCCACATAGGTCTGCCACATCATCATTAGTAAGATTTTTATCAGATGAACAAAAATACATAATAACACATAAAATTGAAAGCCTATATATCATAATGGTATAACAAGAAGCACATCATAACACATTAAAGTACTTAATAAGTTAGTATTCAGTGGACTTGGTTTATGTAAATATTTCTCAAGCAAACACCTTTATAATAACAACAAATTGCCAAATGTAAATATATGTAAATATAAGTTTATTTACTATTTTGCAATATTGTATGTGAAAGTAGGAGATAACATTTGCTGTTAAAAAAAAACACGCCTTGTTAATATCTTTACACCTGACATATGAATATGACAGGAAACCACTTACATTAACTGTGTAAATTTTGCTTTGGAGTTTTAAATATAGTCTTTTAACATATGCCTTTTGATATGGGCATCTTCAAAACTCATAACCAAACCAATATCATCATATAGTGTCCTTCAAACCAACAAGTAAAGAGCTCTAATAACCATAGAAAGTTATATAAATATTAAAATAAATGTATTACATTAAAAAGTTATGTAACTTTATTTCTCTCTTCGATTATCAATATAAATCACCATTCTCTATTTAAAATATAGATATGATATTTATATTTAAAACGTTATAGAAATAGATACGTAGCCTACCATGTTTTTTATCCGACATGTGACGAATTGATGTTTCGGCTTTTGTCTTCATTAACAAGCGTCTTAAGTTAAAATTTTGGACTTCTAATTTGGAAATAAGAAATTATGAATAAGAAAGGTTTGTTTTCTTTTATTTAAATAAAAACACGTGATGTAAAAAGCATCTTGTAAGAACCAATTTCACATTGAAACCAACTCATCAAATTTGTAAAATAGACTACAAAAGTATAGAAATTAGTTTTAATAAAATTGGGGTTTGGTTGGTAGAAGGTTGGATAAAATTAGGATTAGGGAGGGTGAGTTGGGTTAGAATACTTGACAACCATGTGATGTTGAGGCAGGTTTAGGGTTAGGTTAGCTATTTCCCAATTATTGTGCTCTTTCTAATATCTCCACTCTTTTAGCTTCATATAACCTTTGCATCTTTAAATAATTGAAAAAGTTAACAGATGACTTAAACCACAAACTCTGAGGTTTGTCATAAATTTTCATTTTAATCTAAATATTTTTTTTTCTCCTTTGAGTCTCTGAATTTTTCATTTTTTTGTCATTTTGATCATATTGCTTAACTCCATCCAAAAAACTCAGTTAAATCAAGGGTATTTTTGTCAATCCATATTTATCTTTGTTTTTGCCACTTTCGTCCTATATCTTTTTACATTTATTTATTTAATCATATATTAGACATACACACATTTATTTATTTATATTTATATTATTATATAATATACATATACACATTTTTTCCTCAGATTAACCCCACCCACATCTCTCTCTTTCTCTCTCTTACCCCACCACCCGTCACTCCGCCACACACCACCACCACCCGTCACTCCGCCACACACAACCTCCATCTCGTCAATCCACCACACACCACCAACATCGCCGCCCACCTCCATCTCTTATTGGCTATAATACTCGTAGCTCTATGACATACAATCGATTTTATGGACAGATCCGGCAAGTCTCCGATGAAGCCCTAATCCCGTTTTCGGCAACAACCACCACCAGCCCTGCAATAAGCACCTGCATTAACCACCATCTTTCACCTGCAATAACAACCCTCAGCTGCAATAACCATCAGCCCGTCACCACCGGTAACACCATCGGTGTTCACCCTCACCATAACCACTTGCATCAACAACTAACTGTCAACCACCACCTCAAAAAAACCCAAGACAATTTTAACAATTAGAAACCCATATGAAACCTTGTTGCACGCACATGAAAAGTTCCAAGAGAAATTACTATGCCGATGGTGGTGGGTTGGAATTGATGGTTGCGGTGTAATGAACATAAAAGGGGGAAACTCCAAAAACCAAATCTCATACAAAGCTAGAAGCCTAGATCTAGTGATGGTGGGGATTATGATGGCGGTGATTGGTGGCAAGTGGTGATGGTGGCAGTTCGCGATGGTGGTAGGGTGGGTGGTGTTGGCAGGTGGTGATGGAGGTGGGTTCGTTGTGGTGGCGGATGGTAGGTGTTGATGGTGGTGGGTGGGTAGAAGATGTAGAGAGAGAACGGTTGGGGTGGGTGGGTGGAAGAGTGAGAGAGAAAGAGAGTAAGATAATGAAAGCATCTTCAAAACTTATAATTATATTATAATTATTATATATAAACGATTAAAAGAAAAAAAATATGAAAATGGTTTTGGATGAAAATAACAATGTAGAAACCTTTTTTGGTTAATGCCAAAAATACCCCTGGTTATAACCAAGATTTTAGACTGAGTTAGACAATGTGATCAAAATGGCAACAAATGGGAAAAGTTAGGGACCCAGAGAATAAAAAAAAAAACTATTTGAACTAAAATGACAAATTAGAAAAAATCTCAGAGACTAAAATGACAATGTACTCAACCACAAACCCTAAACTAGAATATTAAAATAATTCAGTTAATAATTTTAATCTGATTATTTTTCTAATATCTATTTAAAACTGATTATTTGACAATTAAGTTTTGTTTTATCCTTGAGATGGCGCTGATAGAAGGTTCTTAAAATTACAATTATACGTTTTGCATGTGATTTATCTACACGTTGTTTTGTAAGTGAATTCATATTGTTTGCCACTTTATCAAGTAATATTATGTGGTTTTTTGATGTTTGAATTCAATTTTGATATGATGGTAAAAGCAACTATCATATTTAATTTTTTTTGAACGGCGGATTTTATTAAACGCAAAAAAACTATACAACAAAAACATACAAGCTTATATAAAGTCAAAGGCTAGCCAATTTATCTATTCTACCGAAAACAATTTAGCTCTATTTTTTACCCAAAGATAACTAGTCGCCTTAATGTCCGCCAAGCCTTGCAATCTCGATTCTCTTGCTTAAAAACATGACCTCATTTCGAAGTTTCCAAATGCCCCAACATGCTATTACTATAATAGCGTGGATGAACTTCTTCTTTGCTTCCGACCCGGATATTCCTTTATGTAAACCAAGTAGGTCCGTGATTATATAAGCATAGATAGGTGATATTGATTCATATGGCTTGCGCTGAATGATTTGGAGAATAGTGAGGAATGGTATGGAGTTCAATGGCAGGGGGATCTCGACTAAATTAATAGGGGTGATCAAAGAATATACGCTTTTGTCACTTAAGAACAAGTCTTAGGGGTTGTTTGTTTACCTCTTAATGAGTCTCTTGATGGTTCAGACCTCTTACTGATTCAGGACGTAATAGTTCAGACTGTTTGTTTCGTGAGCAGATGTCTGAATGGTTCAGACATTTATCTCTGAATGGTTAAGTATTATACAGAGTCTGAATGGTTAAGACCTCTAATCTGAATTGGTTAGATATTTGCCTCTAAAGAGTTAAATATTATATTGCCTCTTAATGGTTCAGACATCTTACTGGTTCAACACTTAATGGTTCAAACCTCTTACTAATTCAGCACTTAACCATTTAAAAGTTCCCAAACAGCCCCTTAATTAAATCTCTTGTAGACTATTTGTAATTTGAATTTTTAACCCCCCCCCCCCCCCCAAGCCTCTTGGTGGTTCTGTTTTTAGTAATATAAGCTGTTGTTCAAAAATATATATTATTATTAATATTAATATTAATATTAATTAGGACTTGATTGAAATGAATCATTAACTTCCATATTATTATGCATCAATAATGTATTAGTAGATGCTCATTCATTATGACTTCATAATTATAATATAACTTCCGTCAAACATAATTAGCTAAGAGCTATAAATAGTAAACAACTGCCTCTACACAAATACACTTGATTTAGCTAATTAGTGTATTTACGGTCAATTCACGATTCGACATGAGCCTTATATCCAAAATTTTGCGAATGCTTTGCTTGTTTGTTCTTTTGGGTGTTGACAACTTGAGAGTGTGAAGTGTTAACATATTAATTCCATTCAAAAAATGTATCATATGTTTTCTTATTTATTGTTATCAAGATAATAAGTTAATTTACAATAAGTGACTGTAAATGTACTAACACGTAGGGATGAGCAAATGGTGTCGGATACCGGTACTGAACTGGTACCGGTACCAAATTTACCAAACCAGTACCGGTACCGGTACCGAATACTGAATTTACCAAACCGGTACCGAATTTACCGAACCGGGTACGTTTTCTGTACCGACTTTTGACATTTTCGGTACCAGTTCGGTATGATACCGGTTTTTACACTAAAATACCGGTACCGAACCGTACCGTATCGGGTATATTCGGTACCGGTACCGGTACCCACTTTTGGGGATTTTCGGTACCGGTTCGGTACCAAACGGGTACCATGCTCATCCCTACTAACACGAATTCTATAGATTAACTGTTTCTCCCTTGTAATTTAAAGTTCATATGAATAAACTAACTTATGTATCACAAGTTTATATAATTAGTAAATTTTGTAGCATCAAAAGAACTATCTATATACAGTTAAGTGACATTTACGTCTCCGTGGTTTGTACACTTTTGCCAATTTAGACCAAATTTTAAAATTGTATTGTTTTCCTTCCTGACATTCTCGAAACATGCCATTTCAATCCAAAAAACTAACCTTAGTTAAAAAACACTGTTAGCTCAGGGGTAAAATGGTCATTTTATACAATGGCTCTGAGTGGTTCAGATGTTTTACATACCCTACGTTGTGCACCAACCTCCAACTACTCCAAACCACTATATAAAATGACAATTTTACTCCTGAGCTAACTGAGTTTTTTTAATTGGGTTAGTTTTCTGAACTGAAATGGTACGTTTTAAGAATGTAAGAGAGAAAAATAATACAATTTTAAAATTTGACTTGAAATAGCAAAAGTGGATAAACTACATATAGGCGTAAATGGAACTTAACTCACCTATATAATATGAGTATTTTGACCCAAATACAAAGAGTGGCAATTGTAGTGTATACTTGCCATTTGGTTGTTGGTCCCCTCTTGTACACGAGAAACAACACATACCCTGCCTAAAGGGGACACGTCTTTACTGTTACACGTGAAAGTTGTTATTCCCCTTTAAACTGGTGTACAAAGAATATTGTTTTATATAATATAATTTTGTTTATAAACATCATGATTTCAAACTCTATTTATCGATATTTTGAAACCAGACTAGCAATCGAAACGATCTCACTACTGGTTTTCTGGTCGGACCTACATGTTGAATCAAACTCAAATCTGGATGATGTTATAACTAGTTTTAAAAAAGTTTTAAAGAAAAGTATTTATATATTACCTAAAATTTAAATAATATATCATTATGCATGCTTAAATTTGAAAAATAAAAAAATATGTTGTTTTTTCAACATAAAAAGAGTGCCAATAAATACAACACCAACGTAAGTAGTCACATATGTATAGGGATGAGAATTTAATTTTGCTACCAATAAATACAACACCAACATCTTGTAGATTAGTTGATAATTTATGTGTATGATAAGTTTCGAAGTTCAAATCTGGTACAATCAGTGAATCGGTTCATCGATTCAACTATCACTTGTCAAAAAGCGGTTAGTCCCATCAATGTTGTTTTAACTCATACCAACAAAACCAGTTAAGGGTTTGATAATATTTATTCTTAAAAAATATCTTTCTTTACATGCTCAATTTTAATTCATAATTATGTTTTTTGTGTTTAATTTTGTGTTTATTAAAAATTTTAAAATATTTAGTACATGTATTAAAATATATATTTTTTGAAAATATAAATAATGTTTTTTAACAAACACATATTTTATACTATGATATTTTAAATTGTGAATAGTGTTAATTTATTACTGGTTTATCTAACTTTAGTTTAGTGCTATAATTATTGTTTTCTCTTTCTAATTAATTTACGTTTTTAATGCTAAACTTTAGTAAAGTTATCATACGACATTTAAACTTTAATAATATTTTCTTATAAACGATCTATGTTTTTACCTATATACTTTAATAGACATCAAACGATCTATGTTTTTACTTATGTACTTTAATAGACATCATACGAAATGTTTTTACCCATGTACTTTAATAGACATCATACGGAAGTTTAATAATAATAATAATACGTGTTTTATAAATTATTTACATTTCGATCTCCAAATTTTGATAGAGTTATCATCCCTTGAAGTTTAATAAAGTTGTTTATTTTACTTATTATTTATTTAACTTTTATTATAATTATAACTAACTCTTAACTCTATACATATTATTTAATTGTGTTACTTTCTTATCTTACCGTCATTTAGATAAAAGCCTACATGGTCTAAATTAACCATTAAATATGTTAGGTAACAAATTTAATTATTTTTATTTACTTTATTATAGTTAAAACTAACTTTTATTTCTTGACATGTTTACTTAACCATGTTGATTGCTTATTTCTTTACCGTCATTTAGATTAAAGTATGCATGGTCAATAATAACCCATTGACATATCATGTAACAAATACATCCTTGCCAGTATCCTTCCAACACCCCGCCGTGAAGCGTGGGCTCCAATACTAATTTTTTTTAATATTAGAGAAAGATCAATTTAAGGATTAAATTGTTTTTTATAAGTTTATTCTAGTGAAATATTTTTATTTTTATCCGAGAGGCAGTTCTCGGCTCTCACGGTTTCGGGCTTTCTGCACTTGGGCCAAGGCAATCAAACTAAATTTGATGGGCCTGAGTTTATCTGCAGCCCATGTTCTCCTTATCTTGGCCTCTTGGGTTACTTCACTCTTACATGAAAATCAATCTTTTTTATTTAGAAATCACCCCTAATCCTAAACAAACTCCTATAAACAATCTATTTGCAGGATTTGAACCCTCATTAATCAATATCTAAATACTTGATACAAAATTTAAATAAGGTGCTCTCTAATTCTAATTAACTAGTAGGGTACTCGCGCGATGTGACAGGGACGGCACTCGTTTCTGATAGTTTTCTTATTGGTATAATATTTATGGTAGCATTATTGTGGTGGATATATATCATAAGTGTTACACATGTCTCGTAATTATTAAATTTAGAATTTAAATTATCAAGTACTTCAAGAAACCATTGATGCAATAAAGTAACACACGAATAAGAAAAAATAAGTCTTAAACATAAATAAAAGTTATATAAAGTAGCACACGAATAAGGAAATATAAGTTTTAAACATAAAAGTTGAAAACTAAAAGCTCAAGAGTACTTTGCATCATGATGAGATCAATTTAATAATCATACGGCTTAAACATCTCAAGGATGTCGTCTATATTGTCACACCACCATTTGTCATCATCGAGATCAGCATCCTCCGGAATTTCTTGTATCTCTTCTTGTTTGATTATTACATCCTTTAGAGGATGAGTTTCTTCTCTGTTCTCCTCTTTAACTGATACATCAGTGGAGTATTTTGGGGAACTGAAAAAATGTTAAGTATTTTAGTTACATATTTTTATCATGTTATTGTTATATATAATATGGGATAGAAAGGTAGATACTTGACACATCTTTCATTTTGCTCTCTATCTTATCCATAACAAATTCTTAATCAATTTGAAAAAGAAAAATAACATTATGTTTATTTAAAATGTAATTGCGTAAACCACCAAATGCACAAAAAAAATCATCACATTCTCACTCACAATCAGTTCATTCGTCACGTAACACCTCTCGATAGACAACATTTGAGGTGTATATCCCGTCTCGTCTGAAGTCTTAGGCAGTATGTACTAATACCTTTATATTAGCACGTGATATCCCTCTTGATAAAGCGACATAAAGTTGTCCATGCGAAAATACTGAATCTGGAAGATAAACACCAACGTGCGGAATTGTTTGACCTTGAGCTTTGTTGATTGTCATCGAAAAGCTAAGTCGAATGGGAAACTGTTTTCTTTTCAGCTTGAATGGGAACATGTCGTCTTCAGAAAGACAGTAGGGATTCTTGGCAAAAATACTCTTTTTTCTTGCATGTTGCCCGACATCTATCTCTGCATAAACAATATTACGCCAGAAGCCTTTACATATCAATCTAGTGCCATTACACAGACCACGTGATGGATCGATATTCCGCAACAGTATTATAGGGAAACTGATTTTTAAACGACGTCTATGAGGCGGCAAACCACTAATAGTTAGTGAGTTTAAGAACTCGATAGGATAGAAGTTGTGACGATCGTCTTCGATTTAATTAAAACTGTAGTAAATCTTTTCATCCCCTTGAAACATATCAATCATTTGATCATTGATTTTTACTTTTTTGGCAATAGACATACGTGTGCATTATTATCATTATGTATTTATACGATAACTTTAGTAGTGTATTAGGATTAATTTTAAAAAGTTTGTATTTCCCGCTTGAATTTCCATCATATTTGGCACCCCTTTAGTTAGAAAGTTTGTTGTGTTTTGTATTCAATTTTTAAAGATGTATTATGTTTAGATTATGGAGTTTTTTCCTAAAAGTTTGTTGGTGGAAAACTTGTTTACCAAACTTCTAAAAAACGTTTTTATAAAAGAAGGTTTTATGAAAACTAAAATTCCATTTTGTTGAATATGGTACTTTATATATAAAGTTCTTTTAATTCGATTTTTAAGACGAATATAATAGCTTTTATATAAGTGTTTTTTGAATTAGATATTTAAGACGGATAAAAAGTTCCTGTGATATGTTTATTAAAAGGTCTGCAAAATGAAGAAGTTTCGTCGAACGTAGATTTAATTAGATATTTCAGCCACGACCACAACAAATATAAAGCTATTTTTGTTATGTTTAATATAGTTTAGTTTATAGTTATTTCACTTATAGGAGACATGTCTCTCATAAGACAAGTTCTCGTCTCTTATTCATTCATGTTGCTGTGTGATATAAATTACAAAACGTTGAGAATCTTCAAGGCTTGATGAGTTATTATTAATGAGGAAACTTGAATATGAAACTTAGTACTTGCAGGAATTTGTATGGGTCGATTTGTGTCAGCTTTAGGCTTAAACCGAATCAAAACCGAAAATCCGTATGTGCAAGTTTCAAAATTTTATCTAGTCGCCGGAACAAATTGGTGAACAATCTTAATCAAATGAAAATCAGAGTGAAAAGGGATGGAATATTATTAGATTGATAATGGGTCTTCAGCATTTGAAATGTGATAGGACACATTGTTTTAATCACTTGTACATTAATGCATCATCTACTTGTACATTTTAATCCGTACAACACTGACCAAGACAACTTTCGAAGCGTCAACAAAAATGAGTAGGTCATCACGATACATTTGGATTTTTTTTTAAAACAATACAGTTTATAAGATATGACAAGAATACGTAAAAGAATTATATATTTGTTGTGGAGGGGTGGGGGATGTAGTTAATTAGCCATAATTTTGTTAAAATAAAGTGATTTAAGTGTAATAATATGAGAGACTAAAATATAATTAGTATTTAAAAAACCAATTTACCCTCATTTTAGGGGTGTTTTTACAAATAAAAATAGAAAAAGTTTTCATTTTTAGGTATCTTAAAATACCCTCCCTCATGCATTATAATATATATAGATATAGATATAGATTATTCATTCATACAAGTCATATAATAAAGAAAATTATTGGTTAAATACAAATAAGTATATGTCTGATGAATTAGCTATCATAGTATCAATCACTCGAAGAACCTTACATTTTTGTTTTTTTACAAAAAAGTCATATCATAAAGAAAATTATTGGTTAAATACAAATAAGTATATGTCAGATGAATTAGCTATCATAGTATCAATCACTTGAGGAACCTTACATTCTTGTTTCACAACCTACAAAATTCGAAAGTATGACATGCCAATTTTGAAGTAGTCGAGTGATGGACATGTATAAGGTGGTTAGAACCATACATACATCATCTTCCCTTTAAATATGGCCTGGTCTTTTCGCACATGCCCTTGGTCTATTTAAACACCCTAAAGCGCCGCGCTTAGGCCAAAGTGGGGCGCTTTGGTGTAAAGTCAACAGACAAGGACTGAATCGGTCAGACCTTGTCTGTTGCTTTACATCAAAGCGCCCCGCTATGGCCAAAGAGGGGCGCTTTGACGGGTTTTTTTTTTTTTTTTTTTTTTTTTTTTTTTTTTTTTTTACATTTTGGGCGTATTTAATTTAATAGATGAAGTCTGATCTATATTTTGACTGGTGACTGGTCTACGTTTAAGTTCAAATTTTACATTTTTGGTCCAAATTTTACAATATTTAATTTGTTTGTGCACATATATCTAAAGGTGAAGTCCCATCTCAATATTTAACTGGTGGTTGCGGTTGTGTTCGTCGACAGTGGGCATTTCATACATGTAGAGCTTGGAGGATGTTATCCAATGCCTCCCCCAAACCTACTCTGGACAGCGAACATAACAGAGCGCGCAACAGCCTGACATACATTATTGGGTCGTCTCGATGACATTCGGTTTTTAACGTGATGTAACGCATATATTCAATACGCACTTTAGTTGTAATTATTTTAAAGTTGGTTTAGAAAAAAAGTTAAAAAGTTGACTGAAATTGCTTGACTTGTGGGTAAAAGTAAAAAAAGTTTGACTTTTGGTGTATTTAACATGATGAAAGTGTGGTCGGTTTGAAAGAAGGATATGAGTGAGCAACTTTCTCAAAAAAAAAAAAAAAAAGATAAAAAAAGGTATATAAAAGAAGATGATGACTATTTCAAGTGACCAAGTTCTAGACTAATAGGGACCTCGTTGTAAATAAATTTTAAAGCACACTGTATAAATTTTCGCTTGTGGAAGTCAAAAATGTCGTTTGGGAGTGTGATGGGGATAAGGCCCCAGGTCCAGACGGTATAAATTTTTGATTTCTTAGGAGTGTTTGGGGTGGGGTGGAAGCTGAATTCATGGAATTATTCAACGTGTTTTTCACAAACCCGAGCTTTAGTCAAGGATGCATGTCATCCTTCATTGCCTTGATTCCTAAGGTGAGCGACCCTGATGGGCTTTCGGATTATCGCCCTATTAGCTTTGTTGGCTGTGTAAACAAAGTTATTTCAAAAGTCTTGGCGAATCGACTAAAGGGGGTTATTCATCGACTTATATCGGAAGAGCAAACAACGTTCTTGGCAAATAGAAGCATACTAGATGGGCCTCTTATGTTGAATGAAATTGTGGCGTGGTTGAAACGGTCAAAGAAAGAAGGCATGTTGGTCAAAGTGGATTTGGAAAAGGCGTATGACACCTTGAGTTGGGATTTTCTCGACTCGATTCTGGAACAAATGAACTTCCATCCGAGATGGAGGTCTTGGGTGATGGCGTTAGTATCCTCGGCTCGAGCCTCAGTTCTTGTAAATGGGTCTCCTACGCAAGAGTTCCAATGTGGGAGGGGTCTTAGACAAAGGGACCCGATCTCTCCTTTCCTTTTTATCATCGCCATGGAGGCGTTATCCGGGGTTTTTAAGAAGGCGTGCTCTATTGGCATCTTCAAAGGAATTGTGTGTGGTCGAAATGGGCCGGCATTGTCACATTTACTATATGCGGATGATGTTGTTTTTTTGGGGGAATGGTCGGTGGAAAACGCCCGAAACCTAAATAGGATCATGAGGTGTTTCTACCTCGCATCCGGATTACGGGTAAATCTCGCTAAGAGTAGTGTTTATGGGGTTGGGGTTAATGAATCTCAGGTACTAGATATGGCCACAATTTTGAGGTGTCGGGTCGGATCCTTCCCATTCAAGTACTTGGGACTTCAAGTTGAAGCTAACATGAACTTAGTGAAGCATTGGAAGCCCGTAATCGAAACGTTTAAAAAAAGGTTAACGGTATGGAAGGCCAATACTTTATCTTATGGTGGGAGAATCACGTTAATAAAGTCGGTACTGAATTCACTACCAACATATTATTTTTCGATCTATAAAGCTCCTGTTCAATTCATTAAAGAATTAGAAGGTTTGCGGCGAGACTTTCTATGGGGTGGTACCACGGAGGTGTCTAAGATGTGTTGGGTGGCGTGGGATGACGTTATGGCTCCAAAGGATTTGGGAGGTGTAGGTATACATGCGCTCAGGGATACAAACATAGCTATGCTCGCAAAGTGGTGGTGACGCTTTAAAGAAGACCGAAACGAATTGTGGAGAAAGGTAATTTTGGGGTTTCATAATAGTAGCAGGGCGTGGAATTGTATTCCAGGTAAGTTATCTGTCCCAGGCATATGGAAACACGTGGCCAAAATACATCATGAACTAACACCATTAAACATCAGTTTATCGGACTTGTTTCGAGGGGTTCCGGGTGATGGTTTGGGGTTGTCGTTTTGGCATGATTACTGGATTCTGGAGGTTCCGCTAAAAGAGAAGTTTCCTGTTCTATTTGAATTGGAACGCTGCAAAAACGTGTGTATTCGCAGATAGAGTACGGGTTGAAAATGGTGCAACGATTTTATGGTTCCAATGGAGACGTCAGTTTGTTTCAGCAGTCGAATTCAGAGAATCAGGGGAGTTTGTTGCTTTACTCAATTCAATCTCTTTGAGCTCGAACCCGGACCGCTGGTCATGGAGGCTTGAAGGCACCGGCTTGTTTTCAGTTAAAAGTCTAAGAAGATTGATACAAGAAAAGAGATACTCGGGCCGGAATCAAAGTGTTGTTTGGAATTCATGGTCGCCGATTAAGGTAAATTTTCTGCTCTGGAGAGTGATTCTAGGCAGACTTCCTACTCTGGCGGCTTTAAGAAACCGTAATGTGAATGTACCGAACACCCTTTGTCCTATTTGCTGTAACGGGGACGAAACGATTGACCATATTTTCATATCGTGCTCGTTCGCGCAAAGGATCTGGGAGGAGGTCAGCAAATGGGTCAGAATCCACTCAATTTTTCTGTTGGAAAGAAAGGATCTCATGCAGTTTCATCAGCATGTTCGGGGTTCAATGAAATGGAAAAAGGTTGTGTATTTGATTATGCAAACGGTAGTGTGGTGTATCTGGCGAAGTCGTAATGACTTAGTCTTTAACAGAAGACAGATTCAATTCCGGAATGTTTTTGACGAAATTAAGGCGACGAGTTTTTTGTGGTTTAAAAGTCGAGCAAAAAAGGCCTCGCTGACATGGGACAAATGGAATGGTTTATTGCAGCACTTTTGGAAGTCTGATGTAGACTTGGTAGGGGAAAAATTGCTCCTGTATATATGGTGGTTTTATGTTTTGTCTGTGTGTTCTACATGTATGTATGGTGGCTGTGATTAACAATTGTTACTCCAGCAGTGTATAAATAAAATCGCTTTTGTTGGTCGTTCAAAAAAAACTGTATACCGAAAAGGTGATAGACAGCACAGAGGAGTTGTTGACTTGTTTCTTGAGTTATGTAAATATGATTTTGAAACTTGATACTTTATTCTGTTGTAATACGATTTTGAAACTTTATTATGTAAAAATAAGTCCATAAATCTCTTTAAATCCATATTTGATTATTTTCAAAGATCAAATGGCGTGCAACGGCAAGAAATCGATTCCAATGGTAACATAATCAAGACTTTAATACACCGGTTCTGAAATGGTTACGGAGGAATCGGTTTCGGATTGGAACCGATTTTATTTATAAAATGTGGAACCGGGTAGGAACCGACAGGTTTTTTTCAGTGTTATGACAATATCCATCATAATACTACAATTAATGAAAAAATACGTCATGTACATGTACGATAGGCGGCTGATACACATAACACTACTGATAGGAGTACTTGTGCTTTCAAACCAAAATGATACGATATAATGGAATACGACATCACATGTAACCGATTTGATCCAGAACTTGCAGTGTAGTCCATATATATTAAAAAATGATGTATAATGGAAAAAGCATAAAATTTAGACTATTATCGACGCGTTTGTGAATTAAAAACAATATTAAAAAATTTTAAAAAGGCCTTAAGCGCTGCGCTTTGACCTAAGAGGGGCGTTTTGCCCGAAAATTTAAAAATGTAAAAAAAAAAACCCTCAAAGCGCCCCTCTTTGGCCATAGCGGAGCGCTTTGATGTAAAGCAACAGACAAGGTCTGACCGGTTCAGTCCTTGTCTGTTGACTTTACACCAAAACACCCCTCTTTGGCCATAGCGGGGCGCTTTGAGGTGTGAAAATAATGAGGACAGTGTGTAAATAGCATGACCCTTAAATTTAAATATACGTGATTAACAATTTGTAAACATTCTCCTAAATCCTATGTTTCATAGATGATAAGTGTTTATTATTTGAATCAAACTCGAAAAACCCAAAACTCAAAACAAACCAAATGAGAATTTGATTTCTGGTTAAATCTGGTTAACATCTGAAATTCTGAATCGAATACGATTTATGATTTTTTAGAGGATTCGATAAAAAAAATTTTAAAACTTTGAGCTATATAATTATTATTTTTGTATAAAATATACATATAAATTTTGTTTATTAGATATATCTTTTATTGAGTTTACTCAAATCTACCTCATTCAAACATCAGTGAAAGTTAATTAAAGATATCAAGCTTATTTAAAACTAACTAGTGGGTATCCTCTGGTTCGCGGCGGACTTTCGATCGATATCGGTTTGGTCAATCACAACATCGTTTCAATAACGGGGCTCGGTATAGCAACAGGAAGAGATACAAATGACCATCGACATCGGTACCGATGTTGTCCAGACATCATCAATTTGCTTCAACACGGTACTCGGCCCAAATAGATATCGACACTTGTTTTACATCGATCGAAAACCTTAATTTACTTTGAAATAGCCATATTCTTTTATCTAATCCTGTAATATCAATAACGGTAACGATTGTTGTTCGGTTAAAACCGCTTCAGTTTGTCACAACTATACAAAAAACCTATTCCTTTTTAATAGAACTCTATTTTCAACGATTATATTTACGTATTTAAAGAAAAAAAAGTTAAAAGAAAACATTACTATAGCTAACAATTGCAAATTAACATAAGAAATAATGTGTTCCTATTTTTTATATAATATGGATATTTGACAAATTAAGGGATAAAATATGTAAACATCATTCAATAGTTTATGTATTTTATATTTTTTTTTGAAAGGTAAACTTCATTCACAGAAAAACGACGACCCAAACCAGGCCGCCAAAACAAAACAAAATTACATATTTACAAACGACATCCAATCCCTCCACTCTAAACCTTTATACCTTGATCTATTCGAAAACCAAAAAAAGCTTAAAGCCTTTATATCGCTAATAATGCTATTGATACTAACCGTTCCATTAGAAAATTTGACTTTATTCCTAGTCCGCCAAATAATCCAGCATGTAATCATGATAATGCCATGAAGTCATTGAAACACCAAAAGGATCATATATTAATTATTATATGTATCTCACATAGTTGGATTTAATTGTGTTTATGAGTTACCTACAAGTCAAATTATCTTTACTGTAGCCAACAACTTGTCTAATTACATATGTAATAATTGGAAATACTAAACTTTATGTATAATAAAATATGTGCGTCTAATATATATTGAATTTGTCCTTTTGAACTATAGTGTGAACTAGATTGTTCTGACCCGTGCCGTGTGTTGCGACGGCATCATTGTATTTGCTACTTCGTTACACGCGTTACGATGTTGACATTAACGTATGATGCGCGTGCGTGACGTGGCTCACTTTTTACTTTGTCACACACGTTAAGTTCACGACATGAATGTCTCGCACATTGCGGTATAGAGTCGTAAAAGTAATTTAAACAAAAGAATAAAAATATTGAAAAAGACGAGGTGTAAAGTTATTAAGTAGAAAAAAAGGAGGTCAAAGTTGTCAATATCATAAGTTAATAGTCAAGGTGTCACTCAGTAAAAGATGGGGATTGAATGTATAGAATACCCAAAGTTTGTCACATACTTCGTGACACTAACGTTGTTAGACATCGACAAATAAGAGTATAATGTCGCGAACGTTGCAGTGAAACAAAAGAATTGAAATGTTAGAGACGATAAGGTGAGAAGTTATTAAGAAGAAAAAAATAAGGGGTCAAAGTTGTCAATATCGAAAGTTAAGAGTCAAGGTATCACTTACCAATAAATAAGGGTTGAATGTATAATATACATAAAGTTAGGGGTTAATACTTTGTTATACACGTTACGTTCGTGACATTAACGTCATTAGACATAGACAAAATAGAGTATGTCTCGGACGTTGCTCTATAAAGTCGTTAAAGTAATTTAGACAGTGGTGTAAAGTCGTAAAAGTAATTTAGACATTAACATGGTTAAACATATATAAAAAAAAAGTATAATAATGTGTTGCATGTTGTCGTGTAAAGTCGTAAACTTAATTTAAATAAAAGTAGGTGTCAAGTTATTAGGTAGAAAAGGTTAGAGGGTTAAATTTGTTGATTACAAAAGTTAGAAGTAAAGAGGGTTGTAAAGTAATTTAAACAAAAGAAAATATCAGGTTATTAAGTAGAAAATGTTGGAAGGGCAAAGTTGTTGATTATTAAAAGTCAGAAGTGAATGTGTATCTTACTTAAAGATGATGATTAATAGTGAATGCCTGAATGGTGTCAAAAGTTTAAGAGTTAATAATGCATTTTTCTCATATAAAAAATTTAAGGGTTAATAGTGAATGCTATAAAAAGTTCGAGGTTAAGATATAGTAAATAAATAAAATATAACATAATATATAATTAATTAAAAAATCAAATACCTAAAAGGTTTCAATTACACATTTATATTGCGTGTCCACATCGACATAATGGCATGCCAAATACAAAATACAAAATGCAGAGACCCACAGTACAATTATTAGTCCAATACATATAAGCTCAATACATAAACAACATAACTTAGCCCACTCTACTTTGGTCTCCATGAGTATCAAAGGATGTTCCAAACTGCTAGGCCCATTTTTAAGATATATAATTTGAACAACATGCATTATCTATTTATACTATATTATAATTATAATTATATTATAACTAGAATTACGACCCGCCGCAATGCGGCGGGAATTCTTTAGTTATAACTAAGTCGATTTAGGACGCGCAACTTATGTTGAACTTGTCAAACGGGAAAAAATAGACAATGTAAAAACGTTCACCCATACACGTACGTTGCGTCGTGTTAATTCGCAAAATTTAGAACGAAATGTAAAAACATTAAACCAAAGACGCACGTTTGCGATGTGTTAAGTCACAAAATTTAGAACGAAGCACAAAGAGAAAATTTTGCAGAAAATGAAAACTATAAAGGACAAAAGTTGAAAGCAAAAAAAGTTGTGAGGATAGATTGCAAAAGATAAAATGTTTTGTGTTAAAAGTAAAAAACAAATAGTTTGGGTTAAAAGTAATTTATGAAATACTTTTGTGTTAAAAGTAAAAGCAAATAGTTTTGGGTTAAAAGTAATTTATGAAATACTTTTGTGTGAAAAGTAAAAAAATAATTTTTTTATGTAAAACCCCCAAAGCGAAGGTTATAACACATAAGTAAAAAAATGAAACTGGTTAAATCGCAAAAGATGAAACTTTTGAATTAGAAGTGAAAAATCAAATTAATCAAAGGGGTTAAATTGTATAAGATGGAAATTTTTGAATTAGAAGTGAAAAATCAAATTAATTAAAGGGGTTAAATTACCAAAGATTAAAACTTTAAACTCAAATTGTCAAAGGTTAAAACTTTAGGGTTAAAAAGGAAACAAATATTATCAAAGTTAAAACTTTAAACTCAAATTGTCAAAGATTAAAACTTTAGGGTTAAAAAGAAAACAAATATTAAAACTTTATGGTTAAAAAGAAAACAAATATTAAAATTTTAAACTTAACTTGTCAAAAATTGAAAATTTAGGGTTAAAAATAAAAAATCCAATTTTTTTTTGAGAAACTCCCAAAGCGATTGTTACAAGTAGCATATGCATAAAGTATTTGCTTTTTAATAAGGTTTTAATTTAATGTATGAGTGAGACGCATTTATACAAAAAAAAATAAGAATTCTTTTTTAGTTTAATACATACGTTACAACCTTAGAATAAGGTAAATTAGACTTTTAAACACAAATCTATATATAATAAAAATTCAACTGAATGAACAGTGATTGTGATTTAGGGTATATTAGACTATGAGTATGGGGTGGGGGTTGTGGCGTGGGTTGGGTACAACTGTCTAAATCACCATCCCGGGTGGGCTTTGGTTTCGGCGTGGCTCCTTGGACGAGGGCTATTAAGATGACATGGCGGGATCTCATTGGCCAAGACAAGTAGCCGTTTGGGCTAGCTGTTGGACAACGGCTATGTGTTTAAAAATAAAATAATTTTTTCACTATAAATACTCACACTTCTATTCATTTTTTTTACCACAACTACTCCACCTCTTCTATAATCATCTCTATCTTATTTAAAAAAAAAATTCTCATCCAACCACAATACGAAAAACTAATCCTCATAATCGTGGTTTTGATCCGAACAATCTGTGGGCATTTGAAGAAACACCTAGCCCATCATCCAATCATCCAATTGCTCCCTTTTTAATACACTTCACTATGTCGGATATGGCTGGTTACGCATCGTTTATCTCGAATCGTTTGAAGAATGATGTCGGTCGAAAACACCAATGCCTTTCGCGCAACGCGCGTCATTGAAAAACACTAGTTACATTTTAATCTCTTATCTTATTAACTTTAATCCCTCAACTTTAAAAAAAAAAATTACATTATAAAAACAAGCATTTTATTCTCTTTAATTTAAGTATAGTATTGTTATTTTTTCTTAAGAGTTAATTGCCCGGATGGTCCATGTGGTTTCATGTTTTATTCACATTTAGTCCTCACATTTTGAAAATAGTAGGTATGCTCTCTATGGTTTGTTATTTTGTTACTCGTATAGCACCCTGAGTGGATGTCAGTTAGTTTGGAACTAGCAGGTATGCTCCCTATGGTTTGTCATTTTGTTACTCGGATAGTCCCCTAAGTAAATGTCAGGGGACTATCCGAGTAACAAAATAACAAACCATAGGAAACATACCTGCTTTTTCTAAAAGGTGGGGACTAAATGTGAAAAAACGTGAAACCACAAGGACCATCCGGGCAATTAACTCTTTTCATAATTAAAGAAATTGATATATTATGTGATTAACAATGTCTAGAGATGAGTAATAACTGAATCGTTAACCAAAACCAAACCGAAAATAGACAAAACCGAACCGAAATCAACAAAAAATTGAATTAGCTAAAAACTGATTAACTGAAAACCGAATTAACCAAAACAAGTAATCAACGTTTTTATGTACCCTCGTTTAACCAAAACTAACCGAACTGGACCGAACCATTAGTGTTTTCATATATTTCTAACTTTTATACATCCAGTTCAGTTCATGTATTTCTTATTTTATACCTCTATTTCATGTATTTATACTTCTATTACATGTATTTACACATTGTATTTACTCTACAGTTTCATGTATTTCTAAGCAAAAGTTTTAGCCCAAGTTTGATTTTGGTTAAACTGAAATTGAACGAATCGAACAATAAACCATCAAACTAAACAAATAAACTAAATTGATTAACCGAAAATTAATTGTTTGATAAAATAGACTAACCAATGACTTTGGTTTCGGCTTCGATTGAGTATAATAGCCGAACCGACCGAACAATGCACACCACAATGAAATTGACTGACCGATGACTTCGCTTATTGCATATATTCACCACAATGATACTATAATAAATATCAAAGGAATAAGAAAACTACCAGAAATGGGTACCTCAATGCCAAGTGTCGTCCCCGTCACATCGCGCGGGCACCCTGCTAGTACTATATTATAATGCATAGAAAAGGACATTTTAAGATACCTAAAAGTTAAGAACTTTTGTTAGGTTAATGCATAAGGTACAAGCCTAAAATGAGGGTGAATTAGTCTTTCAAACACTAATTGCACTTTAATCCATCATCTTTAACCAAATTACGGATAATTAATTAATAGTTACACTTTATCCACCTTATAAAAAACTAACTCTCACCATGCTTTTTAAATGAACATAACTTTTATGTACGTTATTATATAATTTTTTAGATTACACCATAAAAACAGACAGTTTATACTCTTTCATTTGAGTATAGTATTGCTATAACTGTTTTAATTAAAAAAATGATATATTACATGATTAACAATGTCTAGGGGTGAGTAGTAACTGAATCATAAACATAGGAAATAGAACCGAAATCAACCAAAAACTAAATTAACTGAAAACCAATTAACCTAAAACTGAACTAACCGAAAACCAATTATCAGTTTTTTTTGTACCCCCTATTTAACCAAAATTAACTGAACCGAATCGAACAACTCATATTTCTAGCTTTTATACATCTATTTCCTGTATTTATACCTCAATTTCATGTATGTGTACCTCAGTTTCATTTATTTCTAGACAAAAGTTTTAGTCCAAATTTGGTTTGGACTATTAACCGAAAATAAATGAACAAGAAACCGTTAATCTAACAGAATAAACCAAATTGCTTAACTGAAAAAAAAATTGGTTAACAAAATAGACTAACCGATTACTTCGGTTGAGAAACCGAACCAATCAAACCATACACATCCTTGCAGTGTTTGTATTTCCTGCTGCATGCATCGACACCCCTTTCTAGTTTTTCTTAATATATGTTTGTTTTCATGCTTCTCCTTTCATGTTATTTCATCCACTTAAAATCCATTTTTAATTAATTTGTTTTTAGAGTAAAATGTCATTTTCGTCCTTAAGGTTTGACTATTTTTGCGACTTTTATCCAAACGTCTGTTTTTTCGTATCTGAATCCAAAAGGTTTGAAATCTTGTCATTTGCATCCGACTCGTTAACTTCATCCGTTTTTAACGTTAAGTCATAGGTATTTTTGTCTTTTTAGACATTTTTGTGATGATGGGCTTGGTGGGGAGAAAGTCAATAGAGGTGGATCTTTATTTCTTATAGTGTTTTTTATTTTAATAAAAAAATCTAAAAAGACGGAAATGCCCCTCATTTAACAAAGAAAAATAGATGGAGTTAATGAGTCGGAAGAAAATGACAATATTTCAAACCTTTTGGATTCAGATGTGAAAGAACAAACCTTTGGATGGAAGTCACAAAAGTGAGTAAACCTCATGGACGAAAATGACATTTCACTCTTGTTTTTATAATACAAATATGTATTTGAAATGTCAGCTTTGGAAGATAATTTATTATGTACCAATGATGGTCCGGATCTATAAAACAACATATGAATATCTAGAAATATGATAGTTTATATGTATTTTAACACAACTGATACCTTAAAGGCAAGAGAACACAATTCTTATATCCATGCAGATTGTATCTGGTTTGTTGTACATGAGAATGTAGCTTTTCTTTACCTCACATCGAATTTGGAATGCATAACTCTAAGGAGCCTTTGTCTATAAGGGAAATGCAGTTTTTCTTTAATCCACGTCGACGCTAGAGTGAAAAACGAAGGAAGTCCCTCTCTCTAAACCTTCTATAGAGTATCCAAAACTTCAACAAAACTGCGCGCCATTATACTTTGTTGGATCCAACATCTTAACCGGTTACAGAACGAAAAACAACAGAACCAAACGCGGCACAAAACAAATAATCAAAATGTCATGTACCTAAAACCGACTGGTTTCATTTAAGATATAAGCAAGGTACTCGTTAATATGCACACCCCTAGTATAAATAGTTTCTTATAAAAAAAACTTGTTAGCTATGCATTCAATAGTCGCTCAATATTCTCCTGCTAACTCTCTTATTTGAGTTTGGTCATGAGGCTAACTTTCTTCTTTTCGAATGACAAACTAAGATACTTTTATTAACCACCAATATCTGTACATTGCAGGATTGGAACCCTTCACCTTTAAGATAGACAGTGGCGGATCCAGCCCTGTTTTATGGGTTCACATGAACCCACTCGGGTTGGAAAAAAATAGTAAGAACTTTGTATGATCCGGAAAAAATAGTGAGAATCTACCAAAACGAACCCACTGATAGAAGTTCCTGGATCCGCCACTGAAGATAGAGGTCTCGAGCCTAACTATCATGGTAAGACTAGCAATGTTATTTTTATCCTAAATGGAAATGTAAAACATAAGTAAATTTCTAGGTCAAGCATCTTTTGTTGCAACATTAGCTATTATATATCTCTCAATTATCATATCTCATCCTCATGCATTTTTTTAACTACTTTGAAAATCATTGAGTAGGTTAAAAGGTGGATATTTTATGGGTTGAGATCGTACAAAAAAATAATATCATTTGCAAAGGGCCCCACATTTTAACTTCGCTTTAGGCCCCAAAAATGATTGAACCTTCCTGCAACCAAGAAATTACACACGTACCGGATCTACAGTACCACTCCCTTTGTACGCCCCGCAAACATAGGCGTGCAACGCTACATTGGTGGGTGAGTCATCCATCAACTTTACGTGGTCGTTTGTGCTCGTTCATGGATCACGCAAGCCGGTTCGCCTTAACAAACTTCCATAACTAACTTATATTAAAATCAGAACTATTGTATACATGACTGTATAAAATTCTTAACCAAATATAACATGAATGATGATCATCTAAACCAATAAATCAATAATGTAAACAATAACCCTAACATTCTTTTCAATACTCTCCAATCCCCTATACGAATCTTTCAATGAAAAAGCTTCAAACACAACCCTTTCGAACATTGTTTGCTCGTAACCACTTCTGAAAACGCATCAACAAGCTGACCCGCAAGCAAAGCCGGATCCTCCATCAATGTGTCCACAAACACCTTCACAACTCTAACATCCCGCGGGCTGGCTCTCAAGCTGTACCACGTTAGAAACTTCTGTCTAAAATCCGCATCTATATGTTGTTTACGCTCTAACCATCTGATCACCTTAACATAATATCCAAAATCACGATCTTCGCCACTTCTCTTTTTCGAACAGCTGCCATCCTGTTCCTTACCAGACCCGTCATCAAGATTGTCTTTTGAAGGTTCCGGTCTCATCTGTTTGGTTTTGCAAGGATTAACAGGTAAGTCACCATCGGTTATATGAACAAATGAATCAAATTCTTTCACGTTTTTAACGTTGTTGTTTACATCATCAGGGGCGGTCTTCTCTTGTTCATTACATGTGTCGGTTTTTCTGTCTTTTGTGTCTTTGCAGCCAACAACGTTGTTGTTCTCATCTTCAACCGAAGAGGGATTCGAAAGACTGCTGGAATTCGTTACCAAGCTCTGACTTTGACTTATTTTGACTTCCTCATCATCTGCAAAATCATTTGACCTCAAAAGTCAAACTTTAGCAAACCAAAGAGTAAAAAGACCAAGAAATAAGAACCTTTTGCAAGAGGTTTATTCGTATTGGATAAGAGTGTATCAAGGGACTTGACTGCTAATGCACATAGTCTTTGAACTTCTTGACCCGAAGCGAGCCGGTTCACAATACCCCTGGCTTGTTTGACCGGCAAATCGGTCAACGGACCCACATCTGATTTTAGTTTTTGAATACTTTCATTCACAATTTTGTGAAGATTTTCATATCGCACGGTCCCAGTCAATAGCTTTTGGCTTAAAGAAACGCGAAAGCATAATATGTTAACACTCCTCGTGTCCCTCGCAGTTGTCATTTGTTTTCTCCAACATCTGTATATAGATAATATTGGCTCATTTAAAAAAAAAACATAAAGAAAGAAAAGGATATGAAAAAGTCAAAAACTTACTGAAGCAAGTCATTGACTTTACCACACGACACGCAGTAAAAACACCCGTCGAGCCCTCTACTATGCCCGTCTTTAGGAATACCGGATCTTTCATGTTGCAAAGCACATTCTAGGTGACATGATAAACCGCATGACATCGCTTCATAAGGATATTCTGAGCTACAAGTCAGCCATAAACTCGGATCTTTGTTATCATCAAACCGATGACAGATGCAACATGAACACCGCTTACAAAAACCATCTTCTTGACTTAGCTTAGCTCTACAAGCCAAATTTTTGCAAATCTTGACATCGTTAGACGCTAAACTACAGTCAACGTTGTTCAGTGAAGAAGTATTTGTTGAAGTCTCGGATTTCCTCTGCCTTTTGGCGGTCTTTTCGTGTGATTTCTTATCGGTCACAACCTTTAGAAGGATTTCGATGATTTTTAACTTTGTTAATCCTGTAAACTTTCTTTCTTTTCCGGTTTCAACGGTTAAAATTTGCAGAATGTCGTTACGGCTCCATGAATGCAATAGTTCTGGTGCACATTGTGGCGAATCTGATAATTCATATACGAACTCTCTCTTCTCCTCCATGCTTAACTTGCTAGACTTTGACGGATCTAACTCAAACCCTGAAGCAAAACAAATAATTGGATCATGAATTTCATGATTTAAGGGTGCTGCTATATGTACACCAACCCCACATCCCAGACGACGGCCCGTATAATGGTTATAGGGGCCATTTAAGTTTTGTGGACCACTGTCATGTCACATCTGTCTGTTTCAGTAAAGTTATATGGACAACGGCTAGTACAAAACGTTATCTTATTGTTATACCAAGTTGTTAATGGCGAATAGCGACAAGTAGCGATAAGGTACCTATATGCTACATAGCGAATAGCGATAAATAGCGGACGGCTATTTTATAAATAGCGATACACTAGAAAAACATTTTAAAAAATTCTATACGTATATTATATAAAATTACCCTGGTATATGTGCTATTTTACACGTATATTTAACAAAAACCTAAAATCCAGCTATTTTATAGCTATATTTAATTGCTATTTATATTTAAAAAAAAATAAAAATAAAAATAAGGTGTCGCTATTCTCGCTATCCATCGCTACAACCCTAATAGCGACACTATACCTATATGCTACATAGCGCGCTATAGCGATCGCTATTGACAACTGTGTTGTTATATGCGCACGCTTGACCTATTCTATAAAGTTATACATGCCGTATAGCTCTATAGAAAATGTTATACGGGCTATGTGACTTGTTAGTAATGTGTGGATAGTGTGCCAGTGGTGTGAATATACAAATCCTGAATTATTGTTTATTTCAGAGTTTTGTGTAGAATAAAGTTCTACAAATACAAGATTTGACAGTGAAAAGTAGTAGGTTTGACTTTCTAATTTGACCAAGAACTTTCAATAAGATAGCAGACAGGTTAGAAAAAAAACATAGTTTGATTTATCTAGTTCATGCCCTGAAGGCAGAAGGACAAATGGATGATCAAGACTTGAAAACAAGATTCATTAATAGATTAGACTTATTCTAAATCTCACATTTATATAAGTTTGACCTTAGATTTGTCCTTAATTTCACAACTTTTATGGTTATGAACATGTAACCGAATTCATACCAATTACATTTTGACACATACGAGCATTATCAAACGCTCGCTTTTTTAGCTCACGTGGAGGAGAGAAAGAGAAACGTTTCGAGTAAAAACGCCCCTACACATATTATGTGAGAGGGGGCGTTATTGGCTGTGAGATGCAAATAGATGATTAACATCATTTTTTCCATATCAGACTAAATCCAGCCACAAAATTTTCCAAACTCTCTTCTTTGGAACTTATATTGACCATAAAAAATAACTAAATAAGATTAAACTGCTTGATCCACTTGTGTATGATTCATCTTCATCTAATCTTGTAATAAAAAATTTAATTTTTTTTGAACGGTAAATTATCTACATCGACCCATCACACCTCCCCATTGGAGGCTCAGTCCCACTAATTACAACAGGGTCCATGCTAGCACAGAGAATGACACGACATTCAACTAGAGAAAACCCTATGAATACCTCCCCAGGCTCCCAGCCAGTTGAGTGCCCCCAGTGGCGAAGCTTGAGATTTCCGACCGGGGGACGGAAGTCATCGGACCTAAAAATTTCTATAAAACCGGGGGTCGAAAACTTATACACCCAAAACTTTCTATACGAAAACTACATACTCTCCACTACTGAGCGAAAAGTTCGGGGGGTCGACCACCCCTTAAAAGCTTCGCCTATGGTGCCCCGCCCAAAGTGCAATGGGTGAAATTCGAACCCGAGTCCAAAAGAAAAAACCAGGATGACTCAACCATGTTACGGTGGCATCATTGCAAAAGATTTGATTTTTGATCAATAGAATCTTTTTCATGGTTGTCAGAAATAGCTAAACTTAGACTAGCCCCTACCTAGACTCAGTTATAACAATCATGCAATAATTATTTACCGAAGCAGATCAATTCAAATCAAGATACATGTCACCCACATCAAGAAATCCTTACATATTCAAAACCCAGGAAAAAGATCCAATCTTTAAGATGTATGTTGAAGAACAATCAAAACCCAGAAAAAATATTCAAAAAAAGATTAAAAAAAGTTATAAAAAAAATCGAATTGATTGATTACCTTCGGAACCCATGAAGAACCGGTGGTGTTCAAGAGAGAATTAAAGCACCATGTTTTGTTGAATAAATCCAACCGTTTTTCTGGGCTTTTGCAGCACGACTCTATCACGTACAAATAGAGACAAATAAGGCATATGTATATATAGGGTGTGTGTTGTTTGAGAGAGAAAGTGGAAGAAGAATGAATGCTAGGGGTGGGGGTGGGGTGTTGAGTTGCTTTATTGAATGGGATTCTACATTGGTTAAACACATAATTTAATGTTATCTTTTGGATGATTGGTTTACATTATGCGTCGGTAGTTGACCATAATGGTCGGTTATTGGGGTTAATCTACTTTTTATTTTTTTTATTGTCATAATGGTTGGTTATTGGGGTTAATCTATTTTTTTTTTTTTTTAGTAAATTGGGAGTTTTGTGTGTCAAATTTCAGGTGTGTCATTCGCCTTTAAAATTGATGAGTTTGTACTTAATGTTTCAAAATCTTACATGGTTTGTCCTTTAGTCCTAACCCAGTTAATTTTAACTATTAAGTGAAGGGCAAATTGGTCTTTTTACCTATTTATTTTATAAAACCATTTTCATGACTAAAGCAAAATATATCTCATTAAACACCCACTGTTTGTATCTATTATCTCCCTCTATAGGGCAAACCCTACCCTCACCACCACATACCGCCATTAGCACCACCACCACAACAATCAATCAATACTTTACACCCTAAACCCGACACATCTACTACCACCCATCGGAGCGTCGTCCTTCACCACCGTCACACACATCACAACCTCTTTATCACCATCGTTAGACCACCACAAACTAACCCCAGCATTGTCACACCCGTCACAACCTCACCATCACCATTTTACTGGCCTTCGTGATTTGAATAAGAGATCTATGAAGATTTGGGCATCTGGGGTAAATTAGAGTTATGGTTTGAAGAAGTACGGATTTGAAGGGATGTGGAGGTAGTGACTACTTCTCAAAACCATGGCTTTACCTCACGCTGATGAACTAGATCTTGCTATCGTAGAGGTGATGAATTTTACTCACCAGCCAATGTCTCTCGCTTTACTTCTGATGGTTAAAATTTTGTTGAATTGGATGTTGCTCTCTAAAATCTCTTGATCTTCAAAAGATGCTTCTGTTGTTTTTAAGTTTAATGATCTGCATCTTGCTAAGATCAATGATTCTACAAGTGTTTTCCGGTTCTACAGCAAATGTAGAGAATGACGCTGTAGAGAATGACAGGTGGAGCTCCAAAATCTCCCACTCAACTGCTATCATCAAACAAGACACAATTAACTGAAGATTTTGAAACATAAGTACAAAACTCCCCAGTTTTAAAGGCAAAGGACACCACCAAGATAAAGGACAAAACTTGTTATTTACTCTTATTTTTTATTGATCTTGTTGTTAGGGGGACGGGGCACGTACGGCTAAGCCCCTCCCGGGTTCAAATCAGAGCCAGAACATCGCCGTCACCCATGCAAGTTAGGCGGACGGGTTCGGTTTGCCTAAGGGTGAACATAAATAGATCTGGACCGAAAATAACTGAGGACCAACACGAAAAGATACCCAAATCAGACCGAACCGAATCTGGTGGGTATGAAATTCGGTTCCTGTATTTATACTATAATTGGGTTCGGGTCGGTTCGGTCCAAAAAAAGGGTAATAACCGAAATCAAGTTGTTGGACCAGATTATGAAAGATGTAACAAATAGGCTTTCTAGTTTTGGACTTTTGAGTTTTGAACCTAGGTTATGGGCTGGTATAAGCGACTCATTTGAGTTATAATTTCTTTATAACCTACTTGATAAAATTCACTACAGAAACAAACCAACTTTCATCATTCGCTTTTTTTGATCATTAAGTTACTGTGCTTAATTCTTTGATACTAGTACTGTGCCGAATTCATCAATTGAAGCCTACGTTAGGTAGATCACATGCTCTTAGTTTAATTTAAGTTCAAGAAATTGCAAGAATGGGCAAGAAAAGATGTGGAGCGTGCTTTTAGTGTGCTAAAAGGAAAATGGGACATACTTAAGAGGCTCATGTGTGTTATGACTGTGGACAAGATTATCAGTGAGAGGTATACGTGCATCTTATTGCACAATACTGTTCTTGGGGAGTTGATGGATCGAGATACGCATTTTCGACTTAGAAATGATCTTGTGGTCCATCTTACAGCTCAAGATCTACCGTACCTCGAGCAGGAAGGCGGGGAGTAGTTTATTTTTTTATTGTTTTTCTATTTTTTTAATTTTATTAGTTTATTTTGAATTATGTATTTTTTTATTTAAAAGAAGTTTAATTTTTATTTAACATTTGACTTTATTAAAAAAAAAGTAGTTTATGAAAAGGGTAAGGCGTCACTGGCTAATTAGTACTTTATTAGAAATTTGACATGGCGGGATTTGGTTGGTTAGGGCAAGGGTACTACCCTCGGGTGCCCCTTCCCCCTTAGACCCGGTTAAACTAATTATAACTTTGGAAACCTCGATTCAAGAGTTGTTATAGGTCATGTGTAATGGGTTGGTGTTTGACTACATATCACCATGACACCTCACCATTAAGGGTGTTAACCCATTACGCTTAGTTAACGAGGGGCGCCAATGAAGGGTTTCGCCAACCCAATAATGAGTGCCAAGCACTTGAGAGATGGGGTCCATCCTCTTTGACCAATCATGTCTATTTTATTTGTTTTATTTTTTGTCTTTTTATTTTGTAGTTAGTTAAACAACTATACATAGTTATTGTGTTAAAATTAAGTAGAATTACATTTTAACTTTTTCAATAATAAACAAAAAATGTTTGCGACCAAAACTCTTACTCTACCCAATGCATAAACCTTGTCGATACCATCACGCAAAAGTAGTTGTCCTGAAATGATAGCGTGGGTGGTGACAAGAAGTACAATCTTCATTGTGGACTAATCAACGACATAAGAGTATTATCCTCTTCTTTTGTTCGCAGACAATTGCCTTCATGTGTCACCCTCAAAACGCCGATCTTCACGATGGACTAATTGTGGATGGTTATGACCACATGACACTTACTAAGCCAAGTCCCTACGAAAGGCAACACATAAGATTTCACTTGTGAGAACTGAAAAGTAATAAGACCAGTTTTCACAAAAGTCTTACACATGTTCTGAATAACCATCCAAACCTTCTTCAGTTCCATCAGCTTCTTCTCAACCCTCCAACTTTGGAATACAACTATACAACCCCCTCAAGGTAATGTATAACTTAAACATATTATATTGAACAATGTAATTTAACATTTACAATACTTCATGAACTTCAAAAGGATAACATTTCAAATTTATTCAGGCAATAGTGTTCAATTGCGCATTCAGTTAATCAAATTCATTGAAATGAATGTTATGTGCTCGGGCCCTTATCAATGCCAGCAAGGGGGACCATTTGTCACGACCCCCGACCCCATCCTGGCCGGAATCGGAAGCCGCGAGCAGTCCAGTGGTACCGGTGATTATTTTTAAAAACATTGCAGCGGAAATTTCATCAGGACCGTGAGTTAGGAAAAATATCAGAGTTTAGAAACACCGGATTTTATTTAAATAGATGGAATAAATTCCATATTTTTCAAAGGTAGCTTTTAATACGGGATAAACCCAAAACAATATTTCTTAAGTTGATTAATTTAATAAAATAAGCCACTTCTTGAAGTCCTTTAGTGCTGGATCCAATCCTTACTCCAATCTACTGTAATTACCTGAAACACGTTTTAAAAAGGTTTTGTCAGCGGGAAATACTGAGTGAGTTCATTCAGGTTTTATGCAAAAACAGATTTGTTATAATTCACAGTATTAAGAGCGATTACAATGTTTCTGATATCAAACCAACTACCCACGATACTTTATCACTCGACCCACTGGCCCACCTGTCCAGTGGTGTCTGTGATTATGGTCATATCACCCATTGGCTGCCCCAATGTTGAAGATTATCAAGTAATGTATACAAAACCCCACATACCGGCTATAATATGGTGATTACAAAGACTTAATCCCTGTAATTATAACTTTGAAAATAATTTGGAGTTTTGTAAAACAGTTGATAAAAAGAGAATGACTCACTTTATAAGCATGCAAGATTGAGTTAACAAGCTTCTTGATTCTACTTCTCCCAATAATTAAGCATGCACTTTATTATTCTGGATCTTCTGATGATTTAATAGTTTGTTTGATTGTGAGTGTGTAGTTGGGAGTATTTTTGGTAGTTAAACATATAGTTTAACGGAATGGAATACGTATTTGTGTAAAACCCAAATCAAACCTTAACGGTAGTCATGAGATTCGAACCTTAATGAATTTCACAAAGTGTAACACTTTGGATTCCGATTACCGAAATCACAAAGTATAGTACTTTGGCATCCGTTTAACGAACTCTCAAAGTATAGCACTTTGGCATCCGTTTAACGAACTCTCAAAGTATAGCACTTTGGCATCCGTTAGTTGGTTCCTGAATCGATCGGACAGAATATCACATCGGTGATTATTGGTTAGAACACCAACGTATAGAGAGAAGAAGAAAAGAAATGAGCAAAGAAAAATGAATCCTAAGCTTCCTATTTATAGGTAGATTTATTCCTTAGCTAGGAAGTTTCCTTAACCATTAAGTTTCCTTAAGTATTAAGTTTCCTTAACTATTAAGTTCCCTTAACTATTAAGTTTCCTTAACTATTAAGTTTCCTTAACTATTTAACTATACTAGCAGAAACCCGCGCGATGCAGCGGCAGCTATAACTAAAAATGCGGTACTTGTTTTACGTTTGTTTATCAATCTTCTTGTGATATATAGTATGGTACTTCTGTTAGAGGGAATTATCCATGCGTTGCGGCGGCCATTCGGTCGGTATTAGTGTTGTTCGCTACAGTACCGGTAATATAAATCTTTAACTAATATAACTCTTTAATTATCTATACAAGGTAAATTTGAAGTATTATGAAAAAGGGGTGAAGAGTAGGGTCGTTCAAAAAGCTCGTGGCTCGCTCAAATCTCGATTGAAAAAGGCTCGTTCAAAATTGACTTGGTTTCATTCATGAGGCGAGTCGGTTCGGTCTAGTACAACGTTTTTGCAACCAAGATTCGAGCGAGCCACAAGCTTTCAGCTCATGGTTGCTCGTTTAGCTTGTGTATGTTAGTGTGTATGTATTGTAGTGTAGATATCTCTCATTTTTATTTGTTAATTGTATAATAAATTCAAAAGTTACAGTCTAAATCAAACTGATTACTGTTCGGCCAAACTTCTGATGACCGACTCACCCAAGCCAGGAGTGGTGGTGCAAATGGGTCCCTTCTAAAGTAAATATATTTGTCTGGGGGCGGAGATGGACAGAATTGCAACAACGGCAGCTTTAGAAAGAAGAATTATTCAGGTTCGACGAAAAAATTGTGTTTTCTGTGATCACGACTTGGAGACGGCAGACCATTTGTTCTCGGGTTGTTTTGCTACCGGTGTTTGGGCACTGATTACGACTTGGTGTAGGATACCAAACATTTTTGTTTTTTCGGTTTGGGATGTTGTTACGATTCATCAATCGGTAGGACTGAAAGGAGATAAGAAAGTAGCGTTTCAAGGTATTATTTACATTGCCTTATGGTGTATGTGGAAAGCTGGGAATGATCGCATCTTCTCGGATAAAAATCTAAATGTTGTCGAAGTGGTTGCGGAGATAAAGGTTTTGAGCCTTCTGTGGTTTAGATGTAGATATAAAAAGGGTTGTATAGATTGGCAAACATGGTGTAAATTCGAGATAGTGTAATTGGTTTGTTTTTTGGTCGCGTCTCTTTCTCCTTGGAGGCTGAGTTTGCGTTAATAAAATTATCTTTCAAAAAAAAAAAATTAAGTCCGTTTAATATTACTTGGTCCATAAGCCTATGGATTATGTTGAAATAATAAGTTACAAGTAGGTTCGAATAGTTTTTCGTTGATTTTGTAACATTCTAAATGTGTTTCAATTAGGCTAGCAAGTTAGGCTAGTATATATAGATGGATTCAGCTATATAACTATAATATAATATAACTGGAGAGTTATTCCTAAACATGTGTGATTTGTTAATTGATTCTAAACTCCAATTAGTAATCAGTGGTGACAGCATTCAAGGGGGAATTAGTAGATCGAAAAAAAAAACAAGCAGGTTAAATTCCTCCAACAAACAAGCAGGTTGATTGAAGAATTAATTTAATATGAAAATGGATTCATTTTCTCAGCTCCTTGAATCTCCTACAGGCTTCCAACACGATGCTCCTGGGGCGAAAGCCGCTGACCCTAACGAACCCTTCACCAGCAGGTCCGAACCCACTCCCAAGTGTGGTCACAACATGACTTTTCTCAAGAATATCACTGAAGACATCCCACGAATTTCGACCAGGGAAGTGGACCCACACATATGGGGCATGCATTCCGCCATATACTTTGAAACCTAGTGAGGTAAATGTATCCGCTATAATCTTTGTATTTTCTTTGTACTACCCAACCACTTCACGAATAGCCTGCAACAATTAGAAATACGTTTAGTTTTTGTAATCAGGTTTAACCGTTTTTATTCATGTGTTGGTGTGTGGAGAGCTCACAAGACCATCATTATCATAGCATCCCATGACCAAGTATTTGTCAGCTTTAACAATCATTTTCGACACAAGGGCAACCTGAAACTTAATATACATTTCTTAATTTTTCATGTTTTCTTGCCTACCTATTATTTCACAAATTTGAATATGTAGTAACCTACTGAACAGTTAAATATTACACTTTTCTAAAAGAGAGTCTTAGTTACAAATGAGTTTTTTTTTTTCATTATAGCTGGGGCACTTGTTGAGTTCAAGAATTTTAACTCTGAATCAAACTCTAACTCTTCCCAAGCCACCTTTAACCGGTCCTTAGACTTCAAATTGGGCAAGTATGATGACCACAGTGGCCATGGGACTGATTACGGTACATGGACCATTTGTGCATCTCTATGTACTTAAACATAGGGATGAGCAAATGGTACCGGGAACCATAGCATACCAGGTATTTTTGGTACTGGTACCCGTTTTTGAGGATTTTCGGAATCGCTACCGGTTGGTACCGAGCTCATCCCTACTTAAACAAAGACGACCATTTTTGCCAAACACAACTCTAAATTAAGAGAAATATTGGTACGACTTGTAAAACATAATGCGGAAGTTCCAACTTATGCATTTGGTAAAATGCTTACCTGACCCGTTTCCAACAAATACCAGCACACGGATCCTGAGTTTTTAATCAACTTGAATCCATCAACCTGTGTGCCATAGTAATGGTTGAAATCAATAAAAAGGTAGAAAGCGCCCTACAAAACCAGAGTGTTATTCAAGTCCCGGTAAAGGACACATATTAGAGGGAAACTTGTAACAGGGATAGATCAAGTAACCAAAATAGCAACCCCTTATCTTTAGATTTAAAATAAATGAATAAAAACAGTAAAATAAATAAAAAACCACAATACAAATTAATAGCTGTAACTGGGGTTCGGATATTATTTTGGCAACATCCATTTCCCGAAAAGGTGAGACCAAAAATAAACAATATCTGGTGCTTCCTAAAAATAATAAAAACTTACTAAAGCAATGCAAAGCACAGTCCATAAATAAACACCATACTCTGTTGTCATTTCATGAGCCAAATTTCACCACATGGCCTCTCTACGCCTATCTCTACATTTTTAGAAACCCTCTTCTCTCTGGATCTGTTATAGCCTTAGCCTGTTCAACAAGAAAACAAATTTAGGTTTTTTTATTCAGTAAATTTGCTGAAGAGGGTTAAAATTAAAAACACATTGATTCTTTTATCGATGGTACAAACAGAGCTTAGTGCTATTTAAGATTTAAAAACATGCCTTGAAAGAAAACAATGTCAGTCTATTTTTATGTTATAAGAAGCAAAATGTAAGCATGGTGTACCTTTTTTACAGGAAGAAATGAAGTTGCATGAAAGGCAGATACATCAGCCATTGAAGCAGGGGAGGAACAACTTATCTGCGCACCATGATACCATCACACTGCTAGGCTACAAGCCCGTTGGTGGCTTCAATTTACCTGGGTTACATAAGTCATAATCAAATAATCACATTTTCATTCATATAAAACAAAAGCTCCATGACAATATACAAGTGGAATGCTTTAAAAAAACTCCATATAACTTAACTTAGCAAATATATGCTGAGCTCGGTGAACAATTAAGTACACATTATTTAAAAGTTTGTTTCTTCCATAAGTATAAGTTGTGTCTTTTATTTTGTGCATTCTGGTAAGATATCTAGAAAATGTTAGGTGCATACCAAAATTGTACAGACAACCCAGCAAGAATGGGAGCAAAATCACAACTAAACCAAGCAATATGTTACTGTATATAGCATATATAGAAGCAAGGACTGAACATAAGCCAAAAGCACTAAATTTACAAATGATTCGACCAAGAGACGACATAAGAATTCTGGTAATCAACCAAACTTGGTTCACAACAGGTAGCAAACGACGAATCCCTCAAATTACTACTCAGAAGCCCCCCTTGTGATTCACATTCACTTATGATGCTGTGTACAACCCGATAACAAACAAAACCCCAATTAAAAAGTAACGTCAAACCTACTTGGTGAAGATCCTAAATTTGAAGAGGCAAATACCTTCCGAAAATCACAAGATTGAAAAGAATCAAATATCGGCCACACCTTATTAAATCCTGAGATATCAATCTTGATTTCAGATAGAGAAAAAGACACATATGGTAGTTGTAGATGAAATGCAATTATAAGAAGCATACCTCAGTTTGTCTGTCGGAACCTACCTCAATCACCATCTACAGCCAGGAACTCTTCTCCGTAGCCACCAATCTTTGCAGACTTGATTCACTATAAACTACACGATGCCCGATTTGGTGAGTTATGAAACCCTAGATCTAAAAATCGTAATTATTGTTCCAAAACTCATGGATACTCAGATTCAAAAACACAAACCTGATGGTTGTTGAATCGGAAGAACGGACTTATTCGTTGTCATATCTCCCAGATGTAATCTTCAAGTCGGTGGTGTTCTGAGAAAGAGATGAGATTGAGTCATTCAATATACATGAGAAAGAGAGAAGATGGAGCCAAATCCTCAAATCGATGTTGAAACCCTGTTTCAAAATTCAAATGTCACAAAAGCTGTACAAAAGTAGGGATTGTAGGAGAGTTGTGGGGATCATGATCCGTGTGAGTTAATGGACGGTAGGATAGGATCATGATAGTGATGGACGGTAGGATCATTGATTTGTGTGTTTTTGTTGGAGTTAATAAGGGTATAAGTGGAAAGTGATATTTTATAGTGTTTAAAAGACTTGTACATCATGCTTTAGGGGTGTTTTAAGGAAATTCTTATGACCTTAAGAAGTCCTTTGGATATGCTTATTAATATAGTATAGGTAACTTACTTAGCTTAATTAATCTTGCTTAGCTTAATTAATATTGATTAACTGATTAATTAATCTTACATGACCGATTAATTAATCCTAATGGTTTAATCAAGTAATTTATTTAGCCGATTAATTAAATAACATAACTAGCTGACTAATTAACTTACTTAGCTTACTTAAGTTTCCTTTCCTGTTAAGTTGTCGTAGCTAGTAAGTTTTCTAACCCATTAAATTATCTTAATAGCTAAGTTTAATATACTTAGTTTAACAGCTTCCTGATTATGAGTTCTAATTTCTAGACACAAGAACTCGTATTAGTGTATTAACTCAATTCCACTTTAACGATAATCACGAGATAAAACCCTCACAACGATTTACAAGTGCAATACTTAACAATTCAGCGGATTCACAACGAATGACAGAGTATAGCCCGAGTTCGGACAGCACTCAAACATTCAAGTCGAAATCACGATGAATAACAAAGTATAACTCAATTTTGAGCAGCACTCAGACAATCGTTGGATAGTTATAATCGATCGGATAAAGTATCGTGCCAGTGATTAGAGTTATTACCCTAATAACGGGCAGAGTTTAGGGATTTAGAGGGTAAAATCCCGAGCTATTATTTACAAAAAAAAAAAAAGCTGATGGAAAGAAAAGAATTGAACAGCGATCGAGTTAATACTCGGTATTGTAGCAGCACCCTGCTATACTAATTAGTGATTCGCGTGTGTGTTTTTAGAGTATTTGGACGATAACTCGGTGTATAATCGGAATTTAATCGTCGAATGAACAGTAGACTGCAAGTGCCGATGCCTGCTATTTATACACGAAAATTGACATGCTTACGGACCGTAAGCCTAATCCCTTACGGTCCGTAAGGGACACCTAAGGGTCATAGGGTTGCCACGCGTGGGACTAGGCTTGCTGAGTCAATGAATTCGAAAGTTTATATTTTGACAACGTTTTAAGAGGATAATCGTCAACTAGGTTTTACCCCCCTTGAGTTTTAGGGGCCCTGATCCTGATTCTGATTGTTCTGGAAATTTTAGGGTTCATGCGGAATTACTTGGGTGTCTCAATTAGGGTTTTCTTATTGACTAATTATCACCCTAATTATTGTTTTTAGTGAGAGTCGTTACATCCTCCCCACCTTAATAAAATCTCGTCCTCGAGATTTGGACTATGATATTTTCTTGGGGTTATGTTACTTCCTTTTAATTAGTAGAAACAATATATTATGGGATGGAATCAAAAGATATTTCGAGGGGTATGAGTTTTGAAAGTAAAAATGATTTATAGGAACAATTGGATTCAATATCCGAAATGAACTTACTTTGATCAATTGAGGGAGATTCCGAATTGATAAATATCTATTTGTGAATGGGAGTATGGAAAATGATTTGTTAATGATTATCCGAAAATCAACATTGTTTACTTAAATGGTACTGGACAATAGAATTTAGTGTATCGTAATCGGAGTACATAATTGTACCAATAATATGATAAATCAAACGAATGGCGTATGAATAGGGTTTAATATTAGCACAGACTACAAATGTATATGGATACTGCAAGGTATTGTTATGATTGAAAGAACTTAATAATAAATTTACCGTTTTCGAAATTAATTGAGAGTTTCAAAGAAGCGAATCTGGATATTTCAAAAGATGAGACATTCTGATGAAATGATATAGTTTCCAAGGTGATTATGTTTAAGCCAAAAGATATATGGTCTATAGATTTTTAGAATGACTGTGAAGAACTTTTTGGAATTAGTAAAATTCTTTGTCAGGAGAAAACTTACCTTGATTGGTACCTAAGGAAGACTTAAGATTGACTGGTTCAAAATGAAATGAAACCATGGAAATGATTCATCAAATATTGAATTATGATATGAGAAATTCAATGTGCTGTGATGGGTGATTTTTAAGAATACACGAAAAGATAATAAAGTTAGTGTATCTTTGTCTTAATACATAATTGTATTCAGATGCTTTTAATCAAAATGTTTGATTAAAGATAGGTAATATTTTGATTTATTAAATACCTTTTTCTTTTATGTTATCATAAAGTAGAATAATAAATATAGATAGGTTTAAAATATCAAAACCCGTGGTAATAATGATATATGTTTTATAAATAGGTTTACCCAATATTCTAGAACTCACGATTATCATTTTTTTTGAAATCAAGTATGTTTAACTATAAGATTTTATAATAGGGTATTTTAAATCATAAAAGTAAAATAGTAAATGTTTATTTTAATATCAAGCATACTTAAATATTGGCTTGCGTAAATAACATTTGATGTATTAATAGTTGTGAAATATTAATCAAGATGGACATTTATTTATAATATGTCTTGTTCATGAATACTTAGACAATTATTTAGATAATTTTATTCGTTCTTTTAATTGTTTTATGAAAAATATGTCTTCTCTTTATAGTACAAAGTATATGTATTTCTATATATATAATATATAATTGAAATTTACTAAATAAGTATGATGACTTTTATATATATTAAATAGTTATTATCATGGTTGGATATTGGTTAGTGCTGCCTTGTTTAAGCATAGGTGATCAGTCCATGCCTAACTAAGGCTACTCTATCCAATACCTGTCTTGATAATACCCTTAATGTCTAAAAATAATATTAATACCTACTATTATTAATATTTTATTACAAATATTTACCAAAAATAAATAATTTAAACGAGATTAGCGCAATTTTCAAATGTTGTGAAAAATGTTACCACAAGGTGATCGTAATCAAAGAAATGATTTGATGAATTCGAAGACTAAACAAGCATGTTATGGTTCAAGAGAATTGAAGTGCTTGTTGGGACTATTTTGAACATGATGGCTTCAATCCATCATATGGGACTTTGAATTGAATACGTAATGCGAGCAAGTTCAAACAATTGAACTTGGTGTAAACAAAATGAGTTCATGTATTAATAAGAAATTTTGGATATGGTTACAACAAAAACCATGTATGCTAAAGGAAATTGAATTTTTCAAGAAACTTATTGACTCGATATCAAAGAGTCAACGTTTTGCAATAAACGTGGTTTATAAATGCAAAGATCAAGTATAGTGATACGATATTTGAACTTTTGATAGAAATAACAAATTGGAATGAAGCCCTCCAGTGGTCTTCATAAATCAAACGAACCACATGCGCAACAAACAGTGCATGTGTAAAGTGTGGATTTACCAAGAAATGGAATAGATCAATATTTGTTACTATGAAAGAAATCCTCATGGTATGATGCCTATTAGAGGAAGTAGAAACACGAAAGTCAACTCTTTATAGGCAGAAGTCATAATTGCAATGAAAGAAATATAAGAACTTCTTATCTGGAATTTCGTGTGATAACTATTTGTTAAATGACATTACCAGAGAATGTCGAATGAAGTGAAATGAAATAGGGGATTTGCAAAAATATATGACTTCTTTTGTAGTGCTAATAATTATGACTCAGGTTAGACTATGCACCGATGTTTGTGAGATATTGTTCCAACGTACCTCAACGAGATTTTGATCGTTTGTAAGATCATGTGGCAAAGTGCTGCTTTTTTATTAGGAGTTCTTTTACTGACCGAATTTAGTATTGGTATCATCGTGCCCAAATTTATATTTTTCAAAGGTCTTGCCTTTGAAATTGTACGTGATACACTTTGATGTCTTATGGACGTGAAATTTTAGGTTTTATGTGTTTTCTGGTGCATTAGCACAACTTTAGATGTTTCTTACTTGCGTTAATAGTTTATGATAACGCTTTGGTAATTCTTATATTTTTGGATGGTGTCCCAACTTAATGGGTTTCCAGTATTATTTTGTTGCACGAGTTACGAGGTAGATGATCAAACGAAAGAATGTTTGACATCGAAATTAAAGATATATGCGAGAGATTCCTGATAAAGAAATCTATATTTATTATTGACACATATGCTTGTGCTTTATTCTTAATCGACTTTTGGAATTCCTTATAGATATACATATCTATATATTTATATATTTCACATGCTGTAATATACATACCTTTCATAAGGTTAAATGTATATAATAGATTCATATTTCCAAAATAAGTCAGATATCAGCTCATGATATTATTTAGGGAAATCTTGTCACTTGTTTGACATACTATATACCCCATCTTATCCGATTCGCGCCGGAGAGGTAATCTCAGTATATCCGGACAAGCTGGAGAGTCTGCTACTCTATACCCAGTTTTGCCGGAGAAAATTTTCCATTTCCCATAAATAGTATCTTTTCAAGATTTTAAAAGTGCCTCTTTTATTAGGGCTTTTATCCAGAGTCAAGGAAATTTATATTTCCATAACATATCTTTATTCTAAACCAAGTAATATCAATAAACAAGAATTAATAGCAATTAAGTGCTATTACCTTCCAACCGTCATTCTTATAGCATACCACTATCCATTACTTTATACTTTATATAAGAAATTTTATTTTGAAGCTTATATTAAGGCAAAATTCTTAAGTTCAAGTCTAAATATCATTCAGAGTGCTATCAGATAATATTAAGTTTCTAATTCTCCGTTTAAACTTAGGTATTATTATAACACCTAATTGCGTAAACAAGTGGCTTAGCTTATACTAAGGCATCTTTTCTTATGTTCAAGTCTAACTGCCATCGGCTGTGCTACCATTTAACAGTAATATCCTAACTCTTTTTATTTAAGCTTAAGTATTATTATCACAACACTTATAGGCTTAAAGCAGTGGCTTGGCTCTGATACCACCTTTTACTGTCACGACCCCCGACCCCATCCTGGCCGGAATCGGAAGCCGCGAGCAGTCCAGTGGTACCGGTGATTATTTTTAAAAACATTGCAGCGGAAATTTCATCAGGACCGTGAGTTAGGAAAAATATCAGAGTTTAGAAATACCGGATTTTATTTAAATAGATGGAATAAATTCCATATTTTTCAAAGGTAGCTTTTAATACGGGATAAACCCAAAACAATATTTCTTAAGTTGATTTATTTAATAAAATAAGCCACTTCTTGAAGTCCTTTAGTGCTGGATCCAATCCTTACTCCAATCTACTGTAATTACCTGAAACGCGTTTTAAAAAGGTTTTGTCAGCGGGAAATACTGAGTGAGTTCATTCAGGTTTTATGCAAAAACAGATTTGTTATAATTCACAGTATTAAGAGCGATTACAATGTTTCTGATATCAAACCAACTACCCACGGTACTTTATCACTCGACCCACTGGCCCACCTGTCCAGTGGTGTCTGTGATTATGGTCATATCACCCATTGGCTGCCCCAATGTTGAAGATTATCAAGTAATGTATACAAAACCCCACATACCGGCTGTAATATGGTGATTACAAAGACTTAATCCCTGTAATTATAACTTTGAAAATAATTTGGAGTTTTGTAAAACAGTTGATAAAAAGAGAATGACTCACTTTATAAGCATGCAAGATTGAGTTAACAAGCTTCTTGATTCTACTTCTTCCGATAATTAAGCATGCACTTTATAATTCTGGATCTTCTGATGATTTAATAGTTTGTTTGATTGTGAGTGTGTAGTTGGGAGTATTTTTGGTAGTTAAACATATAGTTTAACGGAATGGAATACGTATTTGTGTAAAACCCAAATCAAACCTTAACGGTAGTCATGAGATTCGAACCTTAATGAATTTCACAAAGTGTAACACTTTGGATTCCGTTTACCGAAATCACAAAGTATAGTACTTTGGCATCCGTTTAACGAACTCTCAAAGTATAGCACTTTGGCATCCGTTTAACGAACTCTCAAAGTATAGCACTTTGGCATCCGTTAGTTGGTTCCTGAATCGATCGGACAGAATATCGCATCGGTGATTATTGGTTAGAACACCAACGTATAGAGAGAAGAAGAAAAGAAATGAGCAAAGAAAAACGAATCCTAAGCTTCCTATTTATATGTAGATTTATTCCTTAGCTAGGAAGTTTCCTTAACCATTAAGTTTCCTTAAGTATTAAGTTTCCTTAACTATTAAGTTCCCTTAACTATTAAGTTTCCTTAACTATTAAGTTTCCTTAACTATTAAGTTTCCTTAACTATTTAACTAAATAACTTACTTAGCTTAATTAATCTTGCTTAGCTTAATTAATATTGATTAACTGATTAATTAATCTTACATGACCGATTAATTAATCCTAATGGTTTAATCAAGTAATTTATTTAGCCGATTAATTAAATAACATAACTAGCTGACTAATTAACTTACTTAGTTTACTTAAGTTTCCTTTCCTGTTAAGTTGTCGTAGCTAGTAAGTTTTCTAACCCATTAAATTATCTTAATAGCTAAGTTTAATATACTTAGTTTAACAGCTTCCTGATTATGAGTTCTAATTTCTAGACACAAGAACTCGTATTAGTGTATTAACTCAATTCCACTTTAACGATAATCACGAGATAAAACCCTCACAACGATTTACAAGTGCAATACTTAACAATTCAGCGGATTCACAACGAATGACAGAGTATAGCCCGAGTTCGGACAGCATTCAAACATTCAAGTCGAAATCACGATGAATAACAAAGTATAACTCAATTTGAGCAGCACTCAGACAATCGTTGGATAGTTATAATCGATCGGATAAAGTATCGTGCCAGTGATTAGAGTTATTACCCTAATAACGGGCAGAGTTTAGGGATTTAGAGGGTAAAATCCCGAGCTATTATTTACAAAAATAAAAGCTGACGGAAAGAAAAGAATTGAACAGCGATCGAGTTAATACTCGGTATTGTAGCAGCACCCTGCTATACTAATTAGTGATTCGCGTGTGTGTTTTTAGAGTATTTGGACGATAACTCGGTGTATAATCGGAATTTAATCGTCGAATGAACAGCAGACTGCAAGTGCCGATGCCTGCTATTTATACACGAAAATTGACATGCTTACGGACCGTAAGCCTAATCCCTTACGGTCCGTAAGGGACACCTAAGGGTCATAGGGTTGCCACGCGTGGGACTAGGCTTGCTGAGTCAATGAATTCGAAAGTTTATATTTTGACAACGTTTTAAGAGGATAATCGTCAACTAGGTTTTACCCCCCTTGAGTTTTAGGGGCCCTGATCCTGATTCTGATTGTTCTGGAAATTTTAGGGTTCATGCGGAATTACTTGGGTGTCTCAATTAAGGTTTTCTTATTGACTAATTATCACCCTAATTATTGTTTTTAGTGAGAGTCGTTACAGCATTAATCACTGCCCCATAGGGGCATGAGTGAGTTGATAGCTAGGGGTGCATGGATGAGGCAATTCATGGTGTGGGGCAGAGGCGAAGCTTTGTGGGGCCAAACTGTTACACACCTCAACGAATTACAATTAACCACATAAACCTTATTTTATTTTATCATTTACCATTATACACCAACCACATAAACCTTATTTTCTTTTATCTTTTACCATTATACACCTAAAAGAAAAGAAAATGAGTGAAAACTCTCTTGACTACATGACAGTGACGTTGCAGCCACTTTTTCAGTTTTTAGTGAAACCATAACCTATGTTCTTAAGCAAATTTTAACATTTTGTGGGGTATAGAACGGGCCTCCTTATGAACCTTTTTTTAGCGGTTTATGCATTAGCCCGTAAATTATGTTAAGACTTGCCAAATAGAGCTTAAGAATGCTACTACTCTTTTTAAATATATATTTCAAAACAATTTGGTTTTCCACGTTGGTCATAAACATACTCAAGTAGAAAATACTTTGCATAATCACACATGTGCATAATTTTGCTCCAGAGATGACAACTACCACCAATGGGTTAAATAAAAATTCTAGCTTACAAGGGAAATGTTCAGAGGCAATGCTAAAGTGACGAAACAGATATCAAATTAAACATTGGCCGTTGTCTTGAAGCATGGTTGTAAGACAAGGTTACCAAGGTCGAGTACTCCCCGAGTAGTCGCTACAAGGTAGGCTGCCGAGGTGACTTTCTTTGACTCCGCCTAGTTACTCGGAATCGGTCAAACGCGGTCAACCGAGGCCAAAATCGTATATAGTAGGTCAACTTGGGCCGAGTTTGACTTTAAAAATAATAAAACATAATTTCTATGCCTATTATATTAAAGAATGAATAATATTTTCACGTATTTTGTTATAGATATTAGTAAATTTATGTTATTTGACATGTATTTAATTTCCAAAAACTAATTTCTTTATAATTTAACATGTCCGAGTACTCCCCGAGTACTCTCTGCCTAGGCCGAGTACTCTTAACTCCCCGGTCGTCCGACTAGGGAATGCCTAGCGACTTTTGCAACCATGTCTTGAAGTGATACTCATCGACCGTATTGTAAACCCATCCCTCATCTACCAAAGTGTTAAGTGCAGCCCTGTTAAAAACAAAACAAACATTACTATGTCATTCCATGTGTGTCAGTGTGTAAATGCACAGAGTTAAGAGCAAGAGAGTTACACTATCTTGTCCAAAGGGATGCCCAGTTGCTTAACAAGTTCTTCTAGGTGTACCCCATGTTCCATTGCTCTAATATATAAAATATTCTCTCTATGTTAACTTATAAGATTTCATATACATGGACATTTGAACGTTATATTCGTTTATATTTGAATATAAAACAAAAATCAAACTGATAAAAAGTAGTTGTAAAACTTACACACTAGACGACTGCATCAAATAATCTAACACCATTTTATCGATTCCACTGAGCCCATCCGAAGCACCATAAGGACCAGTGAACTTACAATTAATAAACAAATAGTATGCAGTTAGTAACATTCAATCAGTAATGGGTTAACAGGCCGGGTTGGGACAATTTTTATAATTCTAAACGGTATAAATATACTAGATATGATTATAAAAATTAATCAACCTTTTTAGTAGTAAGTTTTATGCATTCAGATACACTTTAAACATGTTCATCCCATTTAACAAGTTTCTTTTTTAGTTAAATCTCTTAAGCTTAATTCGAATAGATCACTAACCGAGGCTACATATTGACTCACTTGATTTGATGGAGCGGTTTGATAGGCGTGTGTGTTAACAGCTGAGCCTGGCATATGAGTTTGATTACTAGTACCAGCTTGTTGTTTCTAACACAGACAAAACATCATCTTTGTTATAAACAAGAACAGTTTAAAGGTTTCAAAAACTCATCTTTGATGAATATCATACATAAAATACGAAGAAATCAGAGTAAAGTTGTGAAACCTTACCATTAACCTTGTGTTATAAGAATGGACATCTATACATTCCACAAAGTGATGTGTTACTGTGATTTCATCAAAATCAGTCACAGGCCTGCAAGTTGAAGCATTGTATGCGTGATTGAGTAACACGGGATAGCTCAGGTTTTTTAAAGAAGCTCCAAAATCCAAATATGATACGCGTTTCAGGGTAACGAAAACAACATAATTTACTATCATACAACTCCATGACTTTAATTTTTCAATTACCTTTATAACTATTTTAGCTAAAACACAACTTAAAGTAACGCTCAACAAAGAAAGGTAATCTAGAACTAAAGAAGTAAAGATCATACTTGATACCAAAGACCATCAAGTGCTTTTTCCCTTGTAATTCTTTAACTTGGCCGTGAACTCGAACATACACTCCTTCCCTAAATACAATCAACCTTAGGATTCTAACCAAACAACATCGATCCAACTTAAATATCGATTCACAAATCAATAAAATAAAACTGTAACATACATCATTGGTTCCATCTCCTTTATGTCAATGGGCTCATTAACCCTAAAACATCAAACCAAAACAAAATCACGCCGTAAAACATGGAGTAGTGGATCTAGTGGGGCATCCGTTAATGGGAAGATGGTAGTGCTCCATTCGATGCTTAGCACGTGGAGGACAATATTATACCTTTGCGCTACGAGAAGCCCTACCTGGGGCATTTCCATCCAGTGACTTGGACCACACCCTTTCACTGAATGCCATTCGATGCTGTTACGTATTCGTTTAAAGTCTCCTTTGTTATATGTTTCGAATACATGCTTCCAACGCGACTCGTTATGGTCAATCTCCAGTAGTAAATCTCTTCGAATATTGGGCCATACGTGTTCCGTAAAACCTAACCCGACAACCACAGACCTGTACCCACAATGACCGTCTGGGGTCACGTCTTGTATACGCGATATGTAAGAGTGAAACTCTGATGGAATTTGATTCTTAAACCTCTTAATGCTTAACAAGTGCTCGTCCCCCTTTATTAATGGAAAACTCTTATGATCCCGCGTCTCCTTCTTTTTAGAACTTGTTGAACTGTTTCGTTGCATTTTAGGTTTTTCAGACTTCACAACCGAACCAGTTCCACGAGAGCCCTCTGACGGTACGTATGAGCTGTGTCGGGGTAAATCGTACCTATGTTTGGGGGAAGCGGTATATACGTTGTTGTCCTCGCCATAGGAGCTGTATCTCGCAGCTTCGTCTAACCTCGCAGCTTCATCTAGCCTTTCTTGTACTTTCTTTGATGTAGGCCGACCGCGAGTATTTTGCTGGACGATCGGTGGTTTCTTGGTTGACGATTTCGGGGTGAAGACCACTTTTATCTTTGAAAGCATACTCTTTTGCTGAACGGGGGACTGCGCCTCTAAATGTTGCCGCACATTATTGAGCTCTGCTACAATATCGACTTCCTCGTCTACCAGTTTACACGGGAGCAAGTCAAGCTTACGCCAGAATACATCTATGTCGTCGAGTTGTATCATACGCCCTGCACAGTTAAGTTAATACGGTGTGAGAAACAGCTAAATCGTACAAAATAACAAAAGGTTTGTGGTTTTAATATTCTTTTACCTGTACGTTTGTAGTTTTCTAGCCTACAAGCACACGGCAATCCACGGCTAAGCCACATATGGCAACCGCATGATGCGTTAAGTTTCCGCAACACCTCCAGCTTCCTCATTAGCTCTTTTGCCAGCAAATTAAGTGCTTCATGGGAAACCTTTCCACGTAGGTTGTCCAACAGCGGGTGTCTGTGGTGGTTCATCGTTTTTTCGATGCTCTCGGTGAAACTTTTTTGTATTTCATCGTACTGAGTTTCAACTATATCAATGACGCATCTTGCTATTCGCACCAATGAACTCCCGCGCGTAATGTATCTTTTTAAATTTGCGTGCTGGCTCTCAACTCTGCTGGTGGTGCGCTGACCAAAGTTGCGACACTTATCGGTCCACGCATAAACGAACATTTCTTTATAGTCTTTGAGCCAGTTTTCGTAGACGTAATCATAGACACCTGCAAAAATAAAATAATGAAATGTAAAAGCGTGTGTAAAATATAATAGATTGGGTGAGTCGTTTGTTGAAGGAACACTTACTTTCTCGGTTGGCAACCACGAGTCGGTTATACATTTTCTCCAAGTTGTACTTGTACATGGGCTCTGAAGTAGATTCGCACACTCTCCGCCAGTACGTCATAAATTCCCCCAATCTTCTTTATCGAACCCTTTCTTGCACTGTCTAACTATATTTTGTTCGATGTGAAACTGGCATAGAAGCCTGGTTACGTTTGGGAATACTTTAGAACACGCGTTAATTAGGGTAAGCTCCCTATCCGTGACTATCACACGCGGCATCATACATTCATGCAAGATTGACTTGATCCGCTCAAGCACCCACACGTAGTTACCCATTCGTTCTTTACAAATAACGGCATGTGCGATACAAAAAGACTTCCCAGTCGACGTCACACCCACAACCTGGACAAATGGCATGTTGTAGAGGTTTGTTTTGTAGGTCGCGTCGATCAACATCACGTGCGGGAATGCACGCCACATAGTGATTGAATAAGGATGAACAAAGAAAATCTCTGTTACGACATCTGTTTTGGGTTCCTGTCGGTGTCGTAAATGAATCGGTGGTCATGCAACAGGCTTTCCAGTGCCTGCATAGGAGTCTTTCCGTCCATTAGTGTCGCTCTAATTTTTTGTACCGCATTTTGCACGTCTTTCTGAACATGCAGGCTGTCAGGGAACTGCTTTCTTAGGGTTTGAAATATGATACGTGGCTCCATGTTTTGAGCAGTTAGCTGCTCCACTAGCTTGTATTCGGCTTCAGTAAATCTTCGCACAAAAGCGTGGCCCAACAGACTCGTCGTAGGTTCGTGGTTATGGTTCGCGTTGTCCACTTTTAACTCCCACGTGTCATTCGTCATGTCCCGGATGGCGAGTAATGAAAATGGGCAACCGATTTTTTTGCTACCAGCTTTCCTAACTGTTGCTTTACTACGGTGCTCACCACTACGGTAGCACACAAGCCATACCATCCCAGTAGTACCGCCAATATTTTTTGATCGGCGGGTAACAATTACGTAACCATACTCCTTTCCTTTTTCTTGTACCCAATTCTTCAAATCAGTTAGATACATGAAACGCTAAAAAAAGTTACGTTAATAATATTAAAAATAATAACAATAATAATAATTATAATTATAATATAATTGAAACTCATACTTCAGGGACTAATATGGTCATTATTGAAACTATTTTAACTGAATGGTTTAACTAGGTTAACTTTCATATAAAGATTTCTTCTTTAAACACTAACTCAGTTAGCATACTTAACTGAACAGTACAGGGACCATTTGTGTCAATTTTCGAAACTTCAGGGACCATTTGTGTCAATTTCCAAAACTTCAGGGACCATTTGTGTCAATTTTCAAAACTTCAGGGACCATTTGTGTCAATTTTCGAAACTTCAGGGACCCATTTGTGTCAATTTTCGAAACTTCAAGGACTATTTTTGTAAAATTTGAAACTTCAGGGACCAAAGTGTAAATATATAAAAAATCGGTAAAAAGGGGGTCTTCTTTAAAGAACCGGCCTCGTGACCTCTCGTTTAGAACCGCAACGCCTTAGCCAGTTTATCCTCCTACTAGGAGCCGTTAGAATATGAAACTTAATTCCTTATATACACTAGTTAGGATTAATATAATTATTAATTAAATTCAGAAAACAAAAAGGGTTTTAAACCCAAACGAACCGGACAAGGACGGGATTCGAACCCGCGCCTTCCCGCAAACAAAATAGCGCAGAAACCAACTAGGCTACCAGTTGGGATGTGTTAGAATATGAATTTTTATTATATTAAATTATTTAGATAAACTTATTTATTGTTATTTTAACCACTTTAATTCATTTTATTTATTTAAAATGATTCCAAGGCCATAATAATTATTTTAAATCAGTGATATTCAAGTTAAATAATTAAATTGAAATATAGTTTTTAGATAAACTTATTTATTGTTATTTTAACCACTTTAATTCATTTTATTTATTTAAAATGATTCCAAGGCCATAATAATTATTTTAAATCAGTGATATTCAAGTTAAATAATTAAATTGAAATATAGTTTTTAACAATAATAATAATAACAATAATAATAACAATAATAATAATAATAATAACAATTATAATTATAATTATAGTATTTTAACAATAATAACAATAATAATAATAATAATTATAATTATAATATTTTTAACAATAATAATAATAATAATTATAATTATAATATTTTTAACAATAATAATAATAATTATTTTAATGTGATACCTCATTTATTTGAAACGGATTGCCCGGGGTAGATGGTTCATAAAGTGATGTGTTACGGGACTCATAACCATATCCACCATGTTCTTCGTATCCACCGTAGCCTCCGTATCCACCGTATCCACCTTCACCCCCAGATCTATCGTATCCACTGTATCCACCTTCATCCCCGTATCCACTGTAACCAACTTCACCACATATCGATCGTATCCACTGTATCCACCTTCACCCCCGTATCCACTGTAACCACCTTCACCCCCGTATCCACCTTCACCACCGTATCCACGGTAACTTCCGTATCCACCTTCATCCCCGTATACCCCGTAACCCGGATACGATTGTTGCGTCGGGTAATATGGTTCATCAACAGGTGCATTCTCAGCATCGTATCCACTTTGTTGCACGTACGGAGATTCATACCCGTATCCGTAATCTGGAGACAGTTGATGCGCCGGGTAATTTGGTTCATCAACAGGTGGAGTGGGAGTCTTGTTCAAGTCTGGCAACTGTGTTTTTTGATCAACAGGGACTCCAGACACAACCTCCTCCTCCTCATTGGCAGCATTTGCTCCCCATGTGTCGTTAGAATAGCGATTACCGAAATAATTATCGTTCCAAAATGATGACATTTTAACAAGATTGAACAAAAAACAGAACAAATGATTTTGGTTTAGTGTGTAAATTGTTTACTGAAGAAGAAGATGAAAAAGAAAGCAGAGGAGTTGAACTCGAATTGTGAACAGATATGAATGGATGGATAAATAGACTTTCATGTGACACTTCAATAGGGAGCGTATTGCTCTCTACTCCCCGTATTACTTTATTCACGTTCCTGGACAACATCGTATCGGTGTCAAATCAGTCTGACATACGCTGCGTATTGACCACTACGCAACATATAGGGTTACCTCTATACGCTACGTATTGATCAATACGCACCCTATGTCAGACTGATTTGACATGGTACTAGGTTTGACTGTCTGGTCATGTACCTACCCCTTACATACGCTGCGTATAGGCCTCTACGCAGCGTATTGAGGTAACCCTATACGCTGCGTATTGACCAATACGCAACGTATGTAAACCCTAAGTGTGCAGATAGCCTGCCATGGTGTGCAAATAGTGAGAGCCTTTAGTAAAGATATAAATCATTTTTATAACCACAAGTCACGAATACGTGATATATATATATATATATATATATATATATATATATATATATATATATATATTTTCACTTAGACCGAAGGGTATGGGCTCCGTCCCCGGTCCGTCGCCGCCGTCCCGGATCGTCCCACACCGCTCCTCCCGCCCCGTCGCGTCGGTGGCGTCCTCTCCTGGACGCTGGAGACGAGCCAAAATGTGGTGGGGCCCTTCAATTGTGCCGTTGATATAACGGCTACTTTTAAAAAAAAATTCATTTAATTTAAAACCTATATAAATACCCACACATTTAACCATTTTTAAACAAAAATTCACCCACTTTCTCCAAACAACTCCCTTTACACACCATTTTATACAAAATATTCACCCACATTCTCACATAATCTTCTACAAAAAATACACAATGTCATCTTCCTCTTCATCGGGTTTGACGGATACCATGGAAGCCGTAAAATATTTTATAAACAAGGTGGTAGAGTCGACACAACTAATTCTGGAAGAAGAAGAAAACGAGGAGGTTTCGTCACAACCACGAAACAGGAACCCACACATCGAGCGAGACCGAGAAAGTTAGTTATATTTTTATTCATATATTTTTATTCTTATGTTTTTAGTTTTATATTTTTATTCCTATTTTTATAGCGTTGCATTATATTTTTATTTATGAGTTGTATATATTTTATTTATCTTGTAGGAGCTAACCAAAGATTAGTCGACGATTACTTTGCCGACGCACCGTTGTACTCGGAAGCTATTTTTAGATGCTGTTTCAGAATGAGTCGTCGACTTTTCTTACGTATAGCCGACGATTTAGCCGCTTATGACCCGTTTTTTACCTTGCGACCCGATGCTAGAGGCAAAATGGGCTTCACCACCTTACAGAAACGCACTGCGGCGATTCGTCAACTAGCTTATGGGATGGCAGCCGATGCTTGGGACGAATACTTAAAGATGTCCGAAAGAAGTGCTAGATAATGTTTATACAAGTTTTGCAAATTTGTGGTGAGGCTCTACAGCCAAAAATATTTGTAAAAACCAAATTATAATGACGTCCAAAATTTGTATCAACACCACCAAGCAAGGCACGGTTTTCCAGGCATGCTCGGGAGCATTGATTGCATGCTTTGGCCATGGCGGAATTGTCCTACCGCTTGGCAAGGAATGTATACGCGAGGCGATTAGGGACATCCAACAATAATTTTAGAAGCTGTTGCGTCTCAAGACCTATGGATTTGGCATGCTTTCTTTGGGATTCCTGGTTCGAATAACGACATCAACGTTCTACAAAATTCCAAGGTTTTTGACGATGTTATATAAACAACCCTCCTAAATTTTTCGACACCCTAAAAATTAATTAGAATATCCTTATATGTCCTAAAATACACTTATATATATATATATATATATATATATAGGATAGGAGTTGGCCAGAAAGTGCAAATTTCCTAAAAAGTGTAAACAGTCATAAAACACCATAATGTCAACCATAAAACACACCAAAAACCAACAAATAATATGATAATATGATGAAGATTAGTAAAACATCATGTATGTGGGTTTTGTGTTGTGTTTTAGATGTTAAGGCTCTTATTGTGGAATGACAAATATTATTGTGTTTTATGTTGTTTAGCATTGTGTGTTTTATATTCATAGTTCTACGATGGTGTGTTTGAAGTTTTTATGGACTATTAGAGTTTGAATATGGTGTTTTAGTAATATTCATTCTATTATTTGTGAGTTTTAGGTGTGTTTTATGCCTGAAATTATTGTGTTTTATGACTTTTTACACTTTTTAGGAAAAACACACTTTCCGTAGGATCCCTACTATATATATATATATATATATATATACACACACATGTTTGAAGATAACTAAACATAGGTAGGCATATAGATATGATAACAAATCTAACATAAAATTTAAAGTCATGTACTTCTTTACCTCCACAGATGTAGCAGCTCTCCCGGAACCTTTAACGTGACTCTAGACGCTCCTAAATACACCTCGAATACGAAAACGGGTCCCGAATACCTTTATTTTAATTAAAATTAATTAAAAACAATTTAATTAGTCTATCGCGGGCCGCGTAAGACCCCTCCTTGGTCTACGTGGGGCGCGAGCGAAGGGACATGAGGCGCAGCCCGGTGCTGCCACGTGTCATGCGATGTGTCGAAGCTAGGACCTGAGTCGGATCAGCTAGGGCCTACCCTAGCCACCCTCGCGGGCCGCGTAGCCCTTGGCAACCACCTACGCGGGGCGCGACGAAACCAGAATCAGGCCCTATAAATAGAGGCCAACGGCTGTTCAGTCTAAATCGCTCACACACTTTTCTCTCTCGAATTTTCTTATAGTATAAGCTATTCTCGGGCATAGTACCCCCCCCCCCCCCAAATAACGAAGTTCTGCCTCATTGTAAGTATCATAACCCCAGTTACGTATTAACATGACCACAAGTCGGGTTGACAGTACCGTGGGTGGTAATTAAAGTAGATGGAAACAAATTTAATTGCGCGACCGCCCTCAATACTGTACAATGGTTTTACTTAACTTGATTAAACTGAGATTCACTCACCAATATTTCCCATTAACAAAATGTTTTTAAACGCGTTTCAGGTAACAAAATATGAAAGCCAAATAGAAGCCAGCTGGACAGCACTGAAGGCTTGAAAAACTGGCTATAAAGTTACCTAAAATAAAGAGATGTTTTTATTAAATAAAATAGGGTTTATCCTTATGAAAATGTGTGTACCTAAAACTTGGGATTTTCCCACGTGTTTAATATTAAGAAGGTGTGGTATTTTACTCTGATAAAATATTTCCTAATTACGATCCTGATGTAAATTCCGCTGCCAAAATGATAAACATGGATACCACCGAAACTGGCTGCGGCCGCCCGTTCCCGGGTAGTTAGGGGACGGGGGTTGCGACAGAAGGTGGTATCATAGCTAAGCCACTGATTCAGCCACATAAGTGTTCTGCTGACACCAAAATTTATTTAATGTGTTAGGAAATTAATTACGGAAATACGTGCATAATTGTATTTTATTGTTGTGTGTTATTTGACTATTTGTTAGTTTATAGTATGAGCGACCAAGGGCCTTCCGATGCCTACCGTCAATTGTCCAACTCTCCTAGGAGCAAAGGCACCTCTTTACAGCCTGCCCTCTTAGGGTATTCAGCTGATAATGAAGATGGGATATTCGTGTTTAAGGCTCAGTTTGAAGAGTCATTCCCTCCTAAAAAGAGAGGATGGTTCAGTAGGGGAGCGCATGAACATCGGAAGAGAATGAAAAAGTTACAACAACAGCGTGCTGTAGCAGCCGCCAAGAGAGAAACAGATGCTCACACCCAGGATATGCTCAATAGAAGTTTAGCAAATTTCCATATCCTAGCAACCACAGTTGCCGACCCTTACCTGGAGCAACTCATAGCACCCCAAGCATTACCACTGTTTCCCACCCAGCCAATGGAAATTGAAAACAATCCAGAAAATCAAATCCCAATGCCTAATTTCAACCCAGATGAAATACCTAGAATACCAGCACCCAATCGCTTAGACCCAAACTACGACCCGTGGTTTGACGACCATAGGGATTACCAGCAACGCTACCCAATACCAGAAGAGGAACCCATGCCAAACCTAGCAGACTACCCAGATTTGGACCCTCTAGATCCCTACTATGATAACGATGAATACATCAGGGAAATTTTAGAGAATCCATATCCGTACCAGGAACCCATGCCCCAGTTCCCAAACCCAGTACCAGCACCTGCACCCCCAATGAGTGCAGAAAATGTGCAAGAACTCCATACCTTCGGTGAGGAGATTTTAGAAAGTAGCGAGAGGATGAGGCAGGTCGGAGAACGACTCGTCTGGAAGTATGATGAGCGTAATATGGAGTTCTGGATGAACCCATATCAGTAATGGTGGTGGTAGTAATAATAATAATAAAATAATAATATATAATATGTGTGTATGTTTGAAAAAAAATCTAGACGATAGCTATAGATGCCTACTAGTATTGTAATTTTAAATTCCAGTTTCAGTTTGTATTAGATGCATACTATATATAAGAAAGAGTAAGTCGCAATGTTCGACGATTTTGATCAATATGCGTGTTGTGTGATTGATTAAATATTAACTTGTGATATTAATATGTGGCAAATGTTTAAAATTCAGATGGACAACGAAGTGAACCAGGAAAACCAGAATAATGAAAACCAGAATAACAACGATAACCCGAACAATGATAATAATGGAAACCAAGTGGATAACGGTGCCATTCAACACATAGTGGCACAAGGGATTATAGACACAATGCCATATATTATCAAAACAGTAAAGGAAGCAGATAATAAAAGTAATATTGGCAGTAAGTGACCAACTGAACCAGAACATAGCGTAAACAATGGACCCATACTTCAAGTGCCCATTCCCAAAAGAAGAAGAACCATGTCTTATGGCTGTTCTTATAAAGAATTCTGGTCTTCTAAACCAATGGAATTCTCGGGCAATGAAGGGGCCGTTGCAGCTCTACGCTGGATAGAAAAGACTGAGGCTGTCTTAAAAATAAGCAAATGTACGGAAGAGGATAAGATAATGTTTGCTTCCAATCTGTTTAAGAACTTAGCCTTAGAATGGTGGAACACTATCCTCCAGTCTAGGGGAAGTGACAGGGTTTACAATATGGAATGGGAAGAATTTAAGAGCATGGTAGAAAGGAAATTCTGCCCTCCCAATGAAAAAGAACAGATAGCAAATAAGTTCTTAAACCTTAGAATGACTGGAGTGGATAGTAAGGGGTACACTACGTTATTCTTTGAATATGCTAGAATAGTACCGACCCTTGCATCACCAGAACCAGTATTAGTCTCCCGTTACATCTAGGGATTAATTAGTGAGATTAGGCATGTAGTCAAGACAGCTAGACCTCAAACTATAGAAGAAGCTGTAGAACTAGCAAACACCCTGACAGATGAGTTAGTGCGTACACGAGAAGAGGACCAGAGGAGAAACCTAGCTCAACGGCTTACCCAAGAATTTCGTTATGGAAATTCCAACCATGGAAAAAATATAGGTTCTACTTCTGCACCTTAATGCAAAGCCTGCAAGAAGAAGCATTTAGGAAAATGCTCTACCTACTGCAATTTCTGCAAGATACCAGGACACAAGGAAGAAGATTGTAGGAAGAAACCAAATAATGGAATGTGTTTCAACTGTGGAGAAAAAGGTCACATCAATCCGAACTGTTCGAAACTAGTTCCAGCCATGAACAACAAGACTACTAAGAATGCTAGGGCATTTATTCTGACTACGGAAGAAGCAAAGATGATTCCAGACGTGATAGCCGGTACGTTTTTAGTTAATGATGTTTTCGCTAAAGTATTATTTGACTCTAGTGCAAACCAAAGTTTTATTAATACTTCATTTTGCAAACTTCTCAATCAACCATTAACTAAACTCCCACAAGAATGTCTAGTAGAAACAACAAATGGAGAAACCATTAAGATTTCAGAAATCTTGCAAGGAGCAAGAATAGAATTTTTAAATCAAAAGTTTATTGCAAACCTTTATCCAATGAATCTGGCAGGATTTGATGTTGTATTAGGAATGGATTGGTGATGTGCACAAAATGCAACATATAAATTACATCAATTGTGACATAAAACTAACCCTTTTTTAGTACTAATGTTGGAAAAAGTATGTTTTTGTCTTCCTTTTATATTTTCAGGATTAAATGAGCTCAAATAAACAAAAGAAGCAAAAAGGTAGCTAAATCTAACACAAATACAAGAAAAGGAACAAACGTGGCATGCCCGACCCCCCGACAGCATCTTCCCAAGCAAAACAAGAGAACAGAAGGCTGAACACGCCTCGTGCTCAGTGAGCACGGGGGCGTGCCCAAGTGTTAGCAGAAAAGACAAAGTTGTAGAAGCTTCCATCGCCCACCACGGGGCCGTGCTCAGCGGACACGGGGCCGTGGTCAACTATAAGATTCACGGAATCCAGGCAAATCTTGATAGTACAGATATGCTTCTGCACACGGGGTCGTGCTCAGCGGACACGGGGGCGTGGTCAACTAATGCAGACAAAGTGCAATTAATGAAGAAAGAGAGGAGGATGGACACGGGGCCATGCCCAACGGACACGGGGCCGTGCCCGAGCTTCTGTTCAGCCTATAAATAGGAGTGCTTGGTTCACTTGCAACTCATCCCTTGGCACACCACCTCTCTCACACTTCACCCACCACCCACCACCATCACAACACCATCATCCACCACCATCATCCATTGTCCATCATAGAGTGTGTGAGTCGTCTCGGGATCCAAGATTGATAGTAAGAGTTCTTGACAATCAAAGGCCATGTTTGCCTAAGTCTCTTACATCACTTGGTGAAGACAAGTGTTTAGTGTAATATTTTTTCTTAATCTTTTCGCACTTTTTATTTGGTTATGTATTAATGACTTTAACAACTAGTTTCTTATGTTGAAGGTGATTCTTCCTTATCGTTTGTCCGTGGTGTCTTGGCATTATTTTACTATCTATATAAAATAAAAAGATTTTCACCATTCATATCTCCACGGTCTATAGGGAGATATGTTGGCTACCTGGTCGGGGGATAAGGGAACGGTTTGGTAAGAGTCTTGCCATTGTTCAGTGTATAGATCCTGCAAAGGACTTGGGTCAAATTTAATAGGACCTCCTTCAATACCCACCGGTATTGGATGGCGGGGGTCCAAACTCTTTGACCCCCTCATAAGTTAAACTACTATTAAAACTTTAACCCGGCTACTTAGGACTGTATCCCTGCTGACTCAGACTACTTAGCCGAGGGTAACGTCACCTTCAAAAGAGGGGCCTACCACATTATGCATTAATAACTTAATTAATTATCTTTCAATAATCCGACCCTTTAGGATTGTATCCTTGCTGACTCAAACTACTGGGTTGAGGGTAACGTCGCCTTCAAAAGAGGGGCCTACTACAATAACTAAGATAATCTTTTAAATGTGCAAAAGTGCGGAAATAATCAAAGGTTACACTACACACGAGTCGGATCCAAGTGATTCATCTTGTCTATCTGTTTTTACTTTTATTTTAATTTTCAGCATTTTAGTTAGTTTTATTTTTCTAGTTTAAAACCTTTTTCTAACTTTTTGATTTGATTAGACGTTGAGGATAAACCGGTACTAAAAGCTCTTGTGTCCTTGGACGACCTCGGTATCTTACCAACACTATACTACGTCCACGATGGGTGCACTTGCCCGTATGTGTGTTTAGTGTTAGTAAATATCGTGTTTTATAAATTTAAAACTTGGCTAAAAAGTGTAAAAAAGGGCTTAAAATATACACCTAACATATATAACACTTCGCACGCATCAAGTTTTTGGTGCCGCTGCCGGGGACACAAGGATTTTAAGAATGTTAGGAATCAACGGCCTAATCGTTTTTTTTCTGAATTTTTCTTTCATTTTTCTTTCATTTTTAGGATTTTCGTAATTTTTCAGTTTCTGCAGAGCTCAGCACGGGCCGTGCCTGGTCGGACACGGGCCGTGTTCAGCATTGTCACTAGCAGTTTTTATTTTCCGAGTTACAGAGAGCTGAGCACGGGGCCGTGTCGGTGCAGGACGGGGCCGTGTCCAACTCCCTAGTAACAGGGATCCGGGAAACAATCATTGTATCTCCGACCACGGGCCGTGTTCACCTGAGCACGGGGCCGTGGTGAATCTTCTGACCGACATTCCTTTATATTTTTATTGCAGGACTTGGAACTCAGGCGCCACATTAGCATTCTCCACATAGCGTATGAGCTCCAGTTCCAACAGAGACATAAAAGAACCCCTAGACGAACCAGAACTCTTTCTACGCAAACGACTCAAAGCTAAAAATCAAGAGAAAGTCTCGGGGGACCTACTTCCAATGGCGGACCAACGTACTCTCATGGATTACCTACGTCCCACCGTAGGTAATCTAGGCGCCGCTATCAATGCACCGAATGTCGAAGCCAATAACTTCGAGCTTCGGCCACATTTGATACAAATGCTTCAAAACTCCGCAACCTTCCATGGGCTTGCGGATGAGGATCCCCATCTACATATTACTAGTTTCTTAGAAATATGTGATACCTTTCGGATCAATGGAGCATCCAACGACGCCATCCGCCTTCGAATGTTTCCATTTTCACTAAAAGACCGAGCTAAGGCTTGGCTCAACGCCCTCCCAGTTGGCTCAGTAAACACCTGGGATGAACTGGCCCAAAAGTTTCTATATAAGTATTTCCCTCCTGCTAAAACGGCTAAATTAATGACTGAAATTAATACATATTCACAAGAGGATGGGGAATCCTTATATGAAACTTGGGAAAGGTTCAAGGAGCTACTATGAAAGTGTCTTCATCACGATCTTGTAGTATGGCAACAAGTATCCACATTCTACAATGGGTTGTTACCACAAACAAGACAGACACTTGACTCTAGCTCTGAGGGACTTTTAGGTAATCGCCGCCCAAATGAAATATATAATAAAATTGAGGAAATTGCTCAAACCAATTTTCAGTGGCACACCCCCCGAGGCAATAAATCTATTTGCCCCGGGCGCCCATAAGGTTGATGAAAGCACTTCTTTACAAGCCCAAATTGAGGCCCTTTCTTCAAAAATCAAAAAACTAGAAATGACAAAAACCGCCTCGGTTATGGCTTGTGAAGGGTGTGGTGGGCCACATGAAAACTGGAGTTGTATGAAAGAGTTAGATGATCAAACAGAGTCGGTAAACTACATTGATAATAGACCTAGGCCGTTGGGTCCTCCAACGGGTACCTACAACCAAGGATGGCGTAATCACCCTAACCTTGGCTGGAGAGAACTCGGAAATAGTAGTAACCAACAAAACTTAAACCAACGAACAAACTTTCAACAACTAAGAAACGAGTCACAAAATTTCTCTCAACAACAAGGTGGACGAGAAAGGCTTGAAGATACTGTATCTCGCCTCATCTCCGATACCGAAAAGAAAAACTCGGATCGATTTCAACAATTGGAATCGAATTTTAGAAATCAACAAGCTAGTATACAAAACATTGAAAAACAAATAAATCAATTAGCTCAAAATTTCTCCGAGAGACCACAAGGTGCGTTACCAAGTAATACCGAAACCAACCCAAAAGCACAAGTCCATCTCATAACATTGAGAAACCGTACCGTGGGTTCCGAAGAAGTTCCACCACCGCCAACTGAGGAAAACACAACCCCGCCCCAACAAGAGAAGGCTTCTCCACCAAATCAAGAGCCTACTAAGGCTCCTCAAGTTCCATACCCTGGTCGGTTAATTCGTCAAAAGACCGATGAGCAGTTTGCAAAGTTCAAAGATTTATTAAAACAATTGCATGTTAATGTTCCATTTATCAAAGTCCTAACTCAAATGCCTAAATATTCAAAATTGATGAGGGACTTCCTCACTCATAAAAGGAAAATTGAATCATTGCAATTAGTTAACTTAGGCGAAGAATGCTCCACCTTACTACTCAACAAACTCCCGCAAAAGAAGATTGATCCTGGAAGCTTCACAGTTCCTTGCTCAATTGGGGAATCCCCCATTCGCAATGCACTAGCCGATCTTGGGGCTAGCATAAACCTCATGCCAGCTTCAATGTTCAAACGACTCGGCCTAGGAAAAACGAGCCCTACAAAGATGAGCATACAACTTGCCGACCGATCCGTCAAATATCCACAAGGTGTCACTGAAAATCTATTGGTCAAAGTCGAAAATTTCGTATTCCCGGCCGACTTTGTCATACTAGACATGGAAGAAGACGCTGAAGTCCCTCTCATCCTAGGGAGGCCATTTCTAGCCACAACACAAGCAGTGGTAGACATGAATGACGGAACACTAACATTGAAGTTTAGGGAAGAAGAAGTAAAGTTTGGGGTTGGAAAAAGAGTAGAAGACGAAGATCCGGTACACTACATGAAGGTCATCGACTCAGGCTTGGATGATGCTCTCCGATGGTGCATGGGATGCAAAACATCCCGCTTGGGTAACATATGACCAGGTTTTGGGTCTAGCCAAGGACCCTTATAAATGTGGCGCACCACGGAGGCATTTCGCGGAACTATCCTTAGTTTAGATTAAGTTTTATGTTTTCTAGTTTAATTTTAATTTTCAGGAATAAAATACACTCAGGATGGTGAAGGATAATAAGGGAAACTTGCACCAACGCTCCATGCACGAAAACAGGGCCATCCGACAAATTTTCTTCGTTACAGCAAGTTCAGCACGGGTCGTGTCTGCCCGACACGGCCCCGTGCTGCACAATCTGCAGAAAATGCCCAGTTCAGGTAACTGGACACGGGTTGTGTTCACTGAACACGCCCCCGTGTCCAGGCTTCTGTTTCTTTTTAACACTTCTGTTACTGGCACTTGAACACGGGGCCGTGCCCGGTTACCACAGGGTCGTGTCCAGAGTACTTTCTCTTCTACCCATTCCATTTGGGAGTGTAAAGCCACATTATAAAGAGTTTTGCTTGAGAACAAGCAAAGATTCAAGTGTGGGGGTATTTGATGTGCACAAAATGCAACATATAAATTACATCAATTGTCGCATAAAACTAACCCTTTTTTAGTACTAATGTTGGAAAAAGTATGTTTTTGTCTTCCTTTTGCATTTTCAGGATTAAATGAGCTCAAATAAAAAAAAGAAGCATAAAGGCAGCTAAATCTAACACAAATACAAGAAAAGGAACAAACGTGGCATGCCCGACCCCCCGACAGTATCTTCCCAAGCAAAACAAAAGAACAGAAGGCTGAACACGCCCTGTGCTCAGTGAGCATGGGGGCGTGCCCAAGTGTCAGCAGAAAAGACAAAGTTGTAGAAGCTTCCATCGCCCACCACGAGGCCGTGCTCAGCGGACACGGGGCCGTGGTCAACTATAAGATTCGCGGAATCCAGGCAAATCTTGATAGTATAGATATGCTTCTTCACATGGGGTCGTGCTCAGAGGACATGGGGGCGTGGTCAACTAATGCAGACAAAATGCAATTAATGAAGAAAGAGAGGAGGATGGACATGGGGCCGTGCCCGAGCTTCTGTTCAGCCTATAGATAGGAGTGCTTGGTTCACTTGCAACTCATCCCTTGGCACACCACCACTCTCACACTTCACCCACCACCCACCACCATCACAACACCATCATCTACCACCATCATCCATTGTCCATCATGGAGTGTGTGAGTCGTCTCGGGATCCAAGATTGATAGTAAGAGTTCTTGACAATCAAAGGCCATGTTTACCTAAGTCTCTTACATCACTTGGTGAAGACAAGTGTTTAGTGTAATACTTTTTATTTTTAATCTTTTCGCACTTTTTATTTGGTTATGTATTAATGACTTTGATAACTAGTTTCTTATGTTGAAGGTGATTCTTCCTTATCGTTTGTCCGTGGTGTCTTGGCATTATTTTACTGTCTATATAAAATAAAAGATTTTCACCATTCATATCTCCACGGTCTATATGGAGATATGTTGGCTGCCTGGTCTTGGGTTAAGGGAACGGTTTGGTTAGAGTCTTGCCATTGTTCAGTGTATAGATCTTGCAAAGGACCTGGGTTAAATTTAGTAGGACCTCCTTCGATACCCACCGGTATTGGATGGCGGGGGTCCAAACTCTTTGACCCCCTCATAAGTTAAACTACTATTAAAACTTTAACCCGACTACTTAGGACTGTATCCCTGCTGGCTCAGACTAGTTCGCCGAGGGTAACGTCACCTTCAAAAGAGGGCCTACTACATTATGCATTAATAACTTAATTAATTATCTTTCAATAATCCGACCCTTTAGGATTGTATCCTTGCTGACTCAAACTACTGGGTTGATGGTAACGTCGCCTTCAAAAGAGGGGCCTGCTACAATAACTAAGATAATCTCTTAAAATGTGCAAAAGTGCGGAAATAATCAAAGGTTACACTACACACGAGTCGGATCCAAGTGATTCATCTTGTCTATCTGTTTTTACTTTTATTTTAATTTTCAGCATTTTAGTTAGTTTTATTTTTCTAGTTTAAAACCTTTTTCTTACTTTTTTATTTGATTAGACGTTGAGGATAAACCGGTACTAAAAGCTCTTGTGTCCTTGGACGACCTCAGTATCTTATCAACACTATACTACGTCCATGATGGGTGCACTTGCCCATATGTGTGTTTAGTGTTAGTAAATATCGTGTTTTATAAATTTAAAACTTGGCGAAAAAGTGTAAAAGGGGCTTAAAATATACACCTAATATATATAACACTTCGCACGCATCAATTGGTTAATAGCCAATAAAGACGGTATTTTATGTGATCAAAAGTCGATCCAAGTAAATTCACCAAGGGGTGAAAAAATCACAATTAAAGGAGATAAGCCATCTAGGTCCACGAAATTCATCTCTGTGATGAAAACATCAAGTTATATAAGAAAAGGAACATTAGTGTATTTGATTTCTATAATCACTAACACTAAAGGAAAAGAACTAAAAGATATTACAGTAGTATCTCAGTTTTCAGATGTATTTCCAGAAGAATTACCAGGACTACTGCCAGACAGGGAAGTTGAATTCAGGATGCATCTGCTATCAGGGATAGCACCAATTTCCAAAGCACCTTACCGTTTGGCACCCGCAGAAATGCAGGAACGGAAGAAACAGTTAGACAAATTGTTGGAGAAAGGATTCATACAACCAAGTTCATCACCATGGGGAGCACCGATCTTATTCGTTAAGAAGAAAGACGGATCAATGCGTATGTGCATTGATTACCGTGAATTGAACAAAGTCACGATTAAGAATCGGTATCCATTACCAAGGATCGATGATTTGTTCGATCAATTGCAAGGAGCTCGATTTTTCTCTAAAATCGATCTACGCTCAGGATATCATCAATTAAAGGTACAGGAAGAGGACATTCCGAAGACTGCATTTAGAACAAGGTATGGCCATTATGAATTCACTGTCATGCCATTTGGTTTAACCAATGCCCTAGCTGCATTTATGGACATGATGAACCGAATATCTAAGCCATATTTGGATAAATTCATAATTGTCTTTATAGACGATATTCTCATTTACTCTAAGATTAAAGAGGAACATGCAAATCATTTGCACGCACTTCTAAGTTTATTGAGAAAAGAAAAGCTTTATGCAAAATTTTCAAAGTGCGAATTTTGGTTAGAACAGGTACAGTTTCTTGGACACTTAGTTAATCATGAAGGAATTCTTGTGGATCCCACCAAGATCGAGGCGATTACTAAATGGAAAACCCCTGAGTCACCAACCGAGGTTAGAAGTTTCTTAGGATTGGCCGGTTATTATAGAAGATTTATTCGAGATTTTTCTAGGACAGCCATTCCCTTAACTAAGCTAACCTGTAAATCTGTTAAGTTTGAATGGGGATCAAAACAAGAAGAAGCCTTTATAATTCTTAAGCTAAGACTAACCAATGCACCCATACTAGCGTTACCAGAAGGAACTGAAGACTTTGTAGTCTATTGTGACACTTCCAAGTTAGGTTATGGATGTGTATTGATGCAACGTCAAAACGTTATAGCCTATGCATCTAGACAACTTAAGAATCATGAAGAGAATTATTCAACCCATGATTTAGAATTAGGAGCAATAATTTTTGCCCTTAAAATTTGGAGACATTACCTTTACGGTAGTAAGTTTACCATTTTCACCGACCATAAGAGTTTAAGGTATGTTTTTGGGCAAAAGGAATTGAATATGAGACAAAGACGCTGGATGGAGATACTTAGTGATTATGATTGTAATATCTTGTATCATGCAGGAAAGGCCAATGTAGTGGCTGATGCTTTAAGTCGAAAGTATCATGAAAAGCCAAAAAGAGTGCGTTCTCTTAAATTAAATCTGCAGGTAGATTTAAATGAACAGATTAGAAAAGCACAAGAATCAGTAATCAAGGATGATACTGAAAAGTTAAAAGGAATGATTAAGGAATTAGAACAAGGAATAGATGGAATTTGGAGATTCCATAAGAAAAGAATGTGGATACCCAAATTAGGAAACCTACGCCACCTTATATTAGAAGAAGCTCATAAGTCTAAGTATACGATGCATCCTGGAAGTGATAAGATGTATCAGGATTTAAGAAAAAATTTTTGGTGGATAGGAATGAAAAAGGATATAGCAGCCTATGTATCCAAATGTTTAACCTGTTCCCAAGTCAAAGCCGAACATCAGAAACCCTCAGGTTTATTGCAACAGTTAGAAATGCCAGTGTGGAAATGGGAATTGATAACAATGGATTTTGTTACCAAATTACCCAAGACAAGGAAAGGTAATGATACAATCTGGGTGATTGTAGACAGGCTAACTAAGTCAGCTCATTTTCTACCAATGAAGGAAACTTTCAGTATGGAACAATTGGCTAACCTGTATGTAAATGAAATAGTTTCATTACATGGAATTCCTTTATCAATTGTTTCTGATAGAGATAGTCGTTTTACCTCTCATTTTTGGAAAATTTTCCAAAAAGCAATGGGAACCAAGTTGAATCTAAGCACAGCTTATCATCCTTAAACGGACGGGCAAAGCGAAAGGACAATTCAGACAATGAAGGACATGCTTAGAGCTTGTGTAATTGATTTCAGAGGTAATTGGGACGATCATCTGCCACTGATAGAATTTTCTTACAATAACAGTTATCACACAAGTATCAATGCTGCACCATTTGAAGCACTTTATGGACGAAAGTGCCGAACCCCAGTCTGTTGGGCAGAAATTAGAGAAAAGCAACTATCCGGACCCGAGATAGTACAAGAAACAACCGACAAAATCATTTAAGTCAAGGAACGGCTGAAAGCAGCACGTGACCGACAAAAGAGTTATGCTGATAACAGACGAAAGCCATTGGAATTTCAGGTAGGAGACAAAGTGTTATTGAAAGTATCTCCTTGGAAAGGAGTGTTAAGATTCATCAAAAGAGGAAAGCTAAGCCCCATGTATGTTGGACCTTTTGAGATTATTAAAAGAATAAGACCTGTATCCTATCAGCTACAACTGCCAGAGGAAATGGCAGGAATACATGATGTATTTCATGTATCTAATCTCAAGAAATGCTTAGCTGATGAATCACTGGTAGTACCTCTTAAGGAGATAGAGGTAAATGAACAGCTTAAATTTGTAGAGAGGCTTCTACAGATCGAAGACAGGAAAGTCAAGAATCTCAAACACAAGAGATTAGTTCTGGTTAAAGTGAAATGGGATTCCAAAAGAGGACCAGAATACACTTGGGAGCTTGAATCAGAAATGCAAAGGAAATACCCACACCTATTCTAGTAGACCTCGAGGACGAGTTCTAAAACAAGGTGGGGAGGATATAACAACCCTCCTAAATTTTTCGACACCCTAAAAATAATTAGAATATCCCTATATGTCCTAAAATACACTTATATATATACATGTTTGAAGATAACTAAACATAGGTAGGCATATAGATATGACAACAAATCTAACATAAAATTTAAAGTCATGTACTTCTTTACCTCCACAGATGTAGCAGCTCTCCCGGAACCTTTAACGTGACTCTAGACGCTCCTAAATACACCCCGAATACGAAAACGGGTCCCGAATACCTTTATTTTTATTAAAATTAATTAAAAACAATTTTATTAGTCTGTCGCGGGCCGCGTAAGACCCCTCCTTGGTCTACGCGGGGCGCGAGCGAAGGGACATGAGGCACAGCCGGTGCTGCCATGTGTCATGCAATGTGTCGAAGCTAGGACCTGAGTCGGATCAGCTAGGGCCTACCCTAGCCACCCTCGCAGGCCGCGTAGCCCTTGACTACCACCTATGCGGGGCGTGACAAAACCAGAATCAGGCCCTATAAATAGAGGCCATCGGCTGTTCTGTCGAAATTGCTCACACACTTTTCTCTCTCGAATTTTCTTATAGTATAAGCTATTCTCAGGCCTAGTACCCCCCCTAAATAACGAAGTTCTGCCTTGTTGTAAGTATCATAACCCCGGTTACGTATTAGATACGCTGCCCGATTGATCCAGGGTTCCGTAACGGCTGTCATGGCTCTGCCCGACATAGTCGTTGGAATGCCGTCTCGGGGAGGGTATTACTAATGTAAATATTGAGTTATTATACTAACGCGTGTGCATTTGTGTAAATTATAGATAATCACCATGGAAACCTTAAAGAAAACCCTAAGACAGCAATGCGAGTAATCTCCTTTTTGCAAACTGTTTTTACAAAACCTCATATGATTAATATTATATTAAACAGTGATTGAGTATTTGTATTCTACAATTATCATCGGTATGTTGGGGTTTTGTATGCAAAATTTGTTACTACATTGTGAGTAGTAACATGACCACAAGTCGGGTTGACAGTACCGTGGGTGGTAATTAAAGTAGATGGAAACAAATGTAATTGCGCGACCGCCCTCAACAGTGTACAATGATTTTACTTAACTTGATTAAACTGAGATTCACTCACCAGTATTTCCCACTGACAAAATGTTTTTAAACGCGTTTCAGGTAACAAAATGTGAAAGCCAAATAGAAGCCAGCTGGACAGCACTGAAGGCTTGGAAAAGTGGTTATAAAGTTACCTAAAATAAAGAGATGTTTTTATTAAATAAAATAGGGTTTATCCCTATGAAAATGTGTGTACCTAAAACTTGGGATTTTCCCACGTGTTTAATATTATGGAAGTATGGTATTTTACTCTGATAAAATATTTCCTAACTACGATCTGATGTAAATTCCGCTGCCAAAATGATAAACATGGATACCACCGAAACTGGCCGCGGCCGCCCGTTCCCGGGTAGTTAGGGGACGGGGGTTGCGACATTATAAAATGGGAGCGGTCCTGATACGAGGTTTACGGTTTCGGGAGTGGAGTACAGACGCGGGTATTATCTTGCCGATGGAATATGCCCACAGTACTCTACAATTGTTAAAACGGTTAGGCATCCTCCAGATGAAAAAAGAAAGAAATTTGCCAAGTTTCAAGAAGCGGCTAGAAAAGATATTGAACGTTGTTTAAGGGTTCTCCAACAAAGATGGCATATTATTGAAAACCCAATACGCGCTTTTACACCCCAAAAGTTGCGATACTGTTTGTATGCTTGTATTCTGCTGCATACCATCATCCTCGAAGATGAAGGACATGCAATTTATGAGTATGAAGAGAATACGGTGGAGCAGAATAAATAGGTTCTCGTTACATAACGATTTCACACATGCCAATCTTCAATCGGACTTGATCAATCACATTTGGAATCTCGGAGAAAACAACGAGTAGTTTTTTTATTTATTTGTAACTTTAGGTTTTTTTTAATGTAACTTTTGGTTTTTTTTAATGTAGCTTTAGGATTTTTTTAGTGTAACTTTAGGTTTTTATTTAAATATAAGTTTTTTTATTTTTATTTACTTTGTTTTAGTTAAATTAAAAAAACTAATAATAAAAAATGGGGGAGGACCATCCACCACACCCTTGGGTAGTCCCCAAGGGGATGGTCCTCCACCTTTACTTAGTTGGCGCCTACATGGCGGATGGTCCCTTTGGGGACTGTCCTCACCATACCTCATGGTCTTAGCGTCCGGTTATACCTTATCACATCCCACATAACTACACGTGCGTTTTTGTACGAACATTTGTGTATGTTGCAGTTAACCGATAATAAATATTATATGTGAATATTGTCATGTGTTTCTTTCTGGTCGTGTATCTTCACGTTCTGTTCGTGTATGATACTGGCAATAACTAATAACACAAGGGTTCATTTTACTATAAATTTAGGTTTATAAGAAAATGTGTAGTAATTCATTCTCGAATTGTTTGATGGAAGTTAATAAATAAACAAACATGATGAAGTGGGTACTCGAAAATCCCATTTAGCAAAACAAAGACTAGTAGTAATCACAAATAACTAAAAAAGAATAATAAACAAAAACCGGAAATAAGAAGCTCGAGGCTCCCGACAGGAAGCTGATACGCCAATAGCTGGTGACAGGGAGCTAAAGTTACTGTACAGCATTGGAACTTGAACTCAGCATGTCAAAGTGATTAGATTTCTCCATAAAACACATAAAGATGATGTCGAAACACACAACCTGAATTTTACCCAAAGAGGTCAGGCTAAATCTGCAAGCAACGTCAAGGGAGGATAAGTTTACCAAGACAAGAAGGTATGAGCTGGCATAAGGTTCCCTTGTGCAGAGCAATCTGTCTATAAAAGGGGAAACTTGTTCAACCTGAAGTAAGTTCACTTTTCTCATTCTCACTCTAAGCTCTTATCCTACCATTTCGCTAAGACTTTTAAGAATCACCAACTGATTCTCACACCGGAGTCCAAACGTGGGAGGCCATCTCTCGCGTTAAGGCTAACAGTGTTCTTTGATTGCACATTCCGACCAGTGAGCTATCTTTGGGAGTTGATCCTGGACCTTCCCCCTGCCATACTCTTTTTGCTTTAACAAGTGGCGCCGATCGTGGGGTTGCTCTACTTAGAACAGTATTTCCGGTAGTCCAGCCCTGTTCCTAAGTTATCACCTCTTTTATGGCCGGAAAGGATCATCATCCGAAGGAAGTTTCGAGCAGTTCCTTGCCTCCGGCTACTCCCAGAGTAGGCAGCTGCTCCATCAAAAGGGATGGACTTCAGGTCGCACCAGCAACACAAGATGCACAACAGTTTCAAACACTGTAAGTCCCGATAAGGATCTTTCAATGATATCAACCACAAATCTTGTATTTGTGCGGAAACCAAACACAAACGAATATAAATCAGAAAGATTCTCTTGCATACACCAAAGTGATGTTGGATACAAGAGTGTTTATGGTTTCGGTTGGCTCTTAGACTTCACAATTGCTGATTAACCCTAAACAAAACAAAGGGTTTTACATATATACTACCAAACTTGGGCCTAAAGCCCCTAACATGGTATAGCCGAAACCTCCCAAGACCCACACAGTATCGACCCAACTATAAGTTAATTGATTACATCACAAGCTCAAACAAGTTAACTAACTAACCCATTATGCATAAACCTTCAGGTTCCAACAATCTCCCCTTAGGTTTATAGCATAAGGGAACTTCGATCTTCAACCGCTTCCGCTGCCGCCAGTAGTATCTCTCAAGCCAGTAAATCCTTGTTTCTTGATGTGTAACGCACCAGCAACAACTCCATTCCACTCTTTAGCAATCATTTCATACTTCTCAATAGATCGAATCTGATGCTGTGCTAGCACTTCAAGTTCTTACAAACTTACTGTCAACAGATCAACTTGATCTGCCATTCTATATTGCACGTCACCATCACACACCATCAAAGCTTGCCCCACAGACTCATCATATACCCAGAACTTCAGCTTCCTGAGACCACCTTCTGGGATTTTCTTCACTAACGGAATTGATTTCTCTTTGTTTGTAGGAGGCCAGATCACGGTCTTCATTCGCCTATTAGTTCTCGGATCACGAACTCCAAGAGTAGGTTTAAGATAGGATTCTGCAGTCTTCATGGAAGGAAACCCTCTTTCAACCTCTCTCTTAAGTCTTTCAAAGAACATATATCCTTTTCCATTTGGCTTATCATCTCTGTAAGGAGCATTCACAAGCATGGATAAATCGACCTTGGTTAGAGACTGAAATTGACCTGGTTGATAGGGACCAATCTTCCGTTTAATCCACAACATCTTTCTATCATGATCGTATCCCCAACTCACTATACCAGACTTATTTCCAACCTTGTCATACAAACTCGAACCAACATCCAGCAGATGATGAGTAGCTTCAACAGTAGGATCTGCAGGGTTCAAGTTTTTATTCTTAAGCACAACCAGTTCCCTTTTCTTTTTAAGTCTCGCTGCTTTCTCTTTATCAGTAGGAGTGTTGAAGTACAAATTCATAGCAGCTTCACGTTCAGCATCATCTTTGGCAAACGCTCTAGCTCTATCTTCAGCTGCCTTTTCATATTTCTCCAAATCAGTTGGATCAGCAAATTCCTGCCCAAACTTCTTTTCCAACTTGCCACGAATATCATAAACAATGGAGAATAACAAACCCACATCTCCTTGCAATTGATCAATTTGCTGATTCTTTTGAACGATAGTCTCTTCCAGTTGAACAATCTTCGCAATAGACTAAAAACACTTCAAAAATGTGTTTTTCTAAAACGCAATGGCCAGAAAACACATAAAATTGTCTTATTTCTAAAATGCAATGGCCTAAAAACAGAAAAGAAAGTGTTCTCTATAAAACGCAATGGCCAGAAAACACTTAAAAATGTGTTTTACCTAAAACGCAATGACTAAAAACACTTCAAAAACTGTCTGAACCAAGAAGTAGGAGATCAAAAACTGTCTACGAAAATGAGGCAATTTCCAGAAAATTAAATTTTCTGATGCAGTTTCATTAAAGCAATTTAATCAAAGCTCGACCCCAGCCAGGGGCTCTGCCCCTTGGACCCTGCTCCTAGGGGCGCTGCCCCCGGACCCCGTCAAGATCGTAAAACGCAATGACTCAATTCAAAAACCCAGATCGTAAAAATGCAATTAAATAATTTCTTACATGGATCGAAGCCGATTTCTTCAACGATTGACGAAATTTGAATGATAAAAACACTTATCAGCGAGCGATCGAAACAAACTGATCGAGTGATTCACTTCAAAATCACAGGAAAAAAATGAGATATTGTATGAAGTTAAACTGGGTTTCTTCAAAAAAGTTGAAGAACACGTTGATCGGGTGTTTGAATCATTGATTGGTGACGAAAATCGCACTATATTGTAGTGATTATTGAGATAGAAAGTGAAGAAAAGGTTGAAGATAGTGGGTTTTGAAGTTACTGGGGAGAAGAAGGAAGAAGATTAGATACGATTGACTAACATACCATTCCTCTTTATTTTAAATTTTGCCACATGTCATAATCCTATTGATTCCTATCCTTCCTAGCCAAAATAAACTTCCTATTTGATCATCACCCATTGGGGTTAATCTACTTTTTATTTTTTTGATTTAATTGGAAATTTTGTGTGTCAAACTTTAGGTGGTGTAAAATTGATGAATTTTGTACTTAATGTTTCAAAATCTTACACGCTTTGTCCTTTAGTCCTAACCCAGTTAATTTTAACTATTAAGTGAAGGGCAAATTGGTCTTTTACCCATTTATTCTATAAAACCATTTTCATGATTAAAACAAAATATATCTCATTAAACACCCACTGTTTGTATCTATTATCTCCCTCTATAGGGCAAACCCTACCCTCACTACCACATACCGCCACTAGCACCACCACCACAACAATCGGTTAACACTTCATCGAAGCGTCGTCCTTCACCACCGTCACACCCATCACAACCTCTCTATCACCATCGTTAGACCACCGCAAACCAACCCCAGCATTGTCACACCCGTCACAACCTCACCATCACCATTGTTACTGGCCTTCGTGATTTGAATCAGAGATCTATAAAGATTTGGGCATCTGGGGTAAATTAGGGTTATGGATTGAAGAAGTAGGGATTTGAAGGGATGTGAGATAGTGACTGCTTCTCAAAACCATGGCTTTACCTCACGTTGATGAACCAGACTTGCTATCGGTAGAGGTGATGAATTTTACTCACCAGCCAATGTCTCTCGCTTTGCTTCTGATGGTTAAAATTTTGTTGAATTGGATGCCGCTCTCATAAAAAAATGATGACGAATCTGAGTCACTACTAAAATCTCTTGATCTTCAAGAGATGCTTCTGTTGGTTTTAAGTTTAATGATCTACATCTTGCTAAGATCAATGATTCTACATGTGTTTTCCGGTTCTACAGCAAATGTAGAGAATGACGTTGTAGAGAATGACAGGTGGAGCTCCAAAATCTCCCACTCAACTGCTATCATCAAACAAGACACAATTAACTGAAGATTTTGAAACATTAAGTACAAAACTCGTCAGTTTTAAAGGCAAAGGACACCACCAAGATAAAAGACAAAACTTGTAATTTACTCTCATTTTTTTATTGATCTTGTTGTTAGGGGACGGGGTACGTACGGCTATGCCCCTCCCGGGTTTAAATCAGAGCCGGAACATCGTCGTCACCCATGCATGTTAGGCGGACGGGTTCGGCTTGCCTAAGGGTGAACATAAATAGATCTGGACCGAAAATAACTGAGGACCAACATGAAAAGATACCCAAATCAGACTGAACCGAATCTGGTGGGTATGAAATTCGGTTCCTGTATTTATACTATAATTGGGTTCGGGTCGGTTCAGTCCAAAAACAGGGTAATAACGGAAATCAAGTTGTTGGACCGAATTATGAAAGATGTAACAGATAGGCTTTCTAGTTTTGGACTTTTGAGTTTTGACCCTAGGTTATGGGCTGGTATAAGCGACCCATTTGAGTTATAATTTCTTTATAACCTACTTGATGAAATTTACGACAGAAACAAACCAACTTTCATCATTCGCTTTTTTTGATCATTAAGTTACTGTGCTTAATTCTTTGATACTAGTACTGTGCTGAATTCATCAATTGAAGCCTACGTTAGGTACATGACATGCTCTAAGTTTAATTTAACAGGCAACAAAAATTGATGCAAATAGTTCGCAAAGAAAACAAATCGACCGTATCACATAGTTCGCAATTTCTCACGAACTTATAATGATTTCAACAAATTTAATTCGGTGTCGTTTTGTTGTTTTTGTTTATACTTAATGGTTCGAAACATAATTAATGCAAATACTAATGTTTGGGATGATTTTGAGAAGTTTTCTAATGAGGACAGGAATACTAAGGCAAGATGCAAGCACAGCTGACTACACGATGGTTATCAATGCAGACAAGGTTAAAAATGGAAAAGTGACATTGATAAGACATCTTAAAAGACGTGGGAAACGCCCTGTATCAAACCAATCCATGTTATGTTATTCGTTTATGGTATAATAATTATAATCGCTGATATAACTTTATGCGGATAATAATGATAACTAACGAGCGTTTGTGGATATATATGGAAAAGAATCTACAAACGAAGGCTTTATGCTTTGTTCGATTATGGATTTTTGTTTTCTTGAATTCTTGTATTGAATTCACTTGATTGATTTGGCTTGAACTTGGTGTTGAATTCTACAATCAAACGGGTCGACAAGTTGGCGGGTTGTAATAACCACCCCATACTTCGTTTCACTCAAATCTTATACCATTCTCCCTCAAATCCTATTACAGTTTCACTCTAATCAATATCATTTCTCAATAGCTAATTTCTCCTACGACGACTTGGGTTTTTTTTACCCATCGACAATTTTAAAGATGATTTTTCAACCGATAGTAGCTTACTTTTTTAAAGAGATGCCTGAGGAAGCCGAAGCGGAAGACATGGCAACGTTGTCGGGCATTCAAAAAAATCATCAAATGTGATCACGTATAAGGTAACAAAAATCTTATGAATGATTATTTTGTTGATGAACCAAAGCATAATCATGAAACATTTTGTTACCCGTTTCGTATGTTGAAACAATTGTACTTAAAAATTGTTGGTGATGTGGAAACACAATATCCTTGGTATCAAGAAGGGATATGGCGGGCGGATGAAAAAGAGTTTTACCACAATACAAAAAGTCACATCCGCTATTAAACAACTCGCGAGCGGTAATACTCCCTATGAGAATGACGAGTACTTATAAATGTTCGAAAAGACTTCACGGGAATGCCTATAATTTTTTTTTGTAATGCCGTGAATCAATTGTACGATGACGAGTTCTTGCGTAGGCCGACAAGCACCGACGTAGCGAATTTGTACAAAAAATACCCCATTCTAGGAATGTTAGGTAGCATTGATTGTACGCATCTTGTTTGAAGGATGTGTCCCACTGAGTTACGAGGCCAATATATGAGAGGTGATCACGAATACCCAACGGTCATGGTCGAAGTGGTCGCGTCACAAGCTTTATGTTTTTGGCTTGCGTATTGTGGTCCGCCCGGTTCACTAAATGACATCAATGTGTTCCGACAATCTTGAATATATCTCATTGAACGCGGAACGGAATGGAATCGCACTTAAGTGTCCATTTCAAGTGAATGGACATACATACAAACGTGGATACTATTTAACTGACGGGATCTACCCTACTTGGTCAACGTTTATGAAAACGTATCCATATCCCGTCGATCCGAATGAAAAGAAGTTCAAGAGATTGCAAGAATGGGCAAGAAAAGATGTGGAGCGTGCTTTTAGTGTGCTAAAAGGAAAATGGGACATACTTAAGAGGCTCATGTGTGTTATGACTGTAGACAAGATTATGAGCGAAAGGTATACATGTATCATATTGCACAATACTGTACTTGAGGAGTTGATGGATCGAGATACGCATTTTCGACTTAGAAATGATCTTGTGGTCCATCTTGCAGCTCAAGATCTACCGTACCTCGAGGAGGAAGGCGAGGATTAGTTTATTTCTATTTTTTAATTTTATTAGTTTATTTTGAATTACGGATTTTTTTTTAATGAAGTTTAAATTTTACTTTGCATTTGACTTTATTAAAAAAGTAGTTTATGACAAGGGTAAGGTGTCGCTGGCTAATTGGTACTTTATAAGAAATTTGACATGGGCGGGATTTGGTTGGTTAGGGCAAGGGTACTACCCTCGGGTGCCCCTTCTCCCTTAGACCCGGTTAAACTAATTATAACTTTGGAAACCTCGATTCAAGAGTTGATATAAGGTCATGTGTAATGGGTTGGCGTTTCACTACATATCACCATGACACCTCACCATTAAGGGTGTTAACCCATTACGCTTAGTTAACGAGGGGCGCCAATGAAGGGTTTGGCCAACCCAATAATGAGTGCCAAACACTTGAGAGATGGGGTCCATCCTCTTTGACCAATCATGTCTATTTTATTTGTTTTATTTTTTTTCTTTTTATTTTGTAGTTAGTTAAACAACTATACATAGTTATTGTGTTAAAATTAAGTAGAATTACATTTTAACCTTTTCAATAATAAACAAAAAATGTTTGCGACCTAAACTCTTACTCTAGCCAATGCACAAACCTTGTCGATACCATCACGCAAAAGTAGTTGTCCAGAAACGATAGCGTGGGTGGCGACAAGAAGTACATTATTCATTGCGGACTAATCAACTACATAAGAGTATTATCCTCTTCTTTTGTTCGCAGACAATTGCCTTCATGTGTCACCCTCAAAATGCCGATCTTCAAGATGGACTAATTGTGGATGGTTATGACCACATGACACTTACTAAGCCAAGTCCCTACGAAAGGCAACGCATGAGATTTCACTTGTGAGAACTGAAAAGTAATAAGACCAGTTTTCACAAAAGTCTTACACATGTTCTGAATAACCATCCGAACCTTCTTCAGTTCCATCAGCTTCTTCTCAACCCTCCAACTTTGGAATACAACTATACAACCCCCTCAAGGTAATGTATAACTTAAACATATTATATTGAACAGTGTAATTTAACATTTACAATACTTCATGAACTTCAAAAGGATAACATTTCAAATTTATTCAGGCAATGGTGTTCAATTGCGCATTCAGTTAATCAAATTCATTGAAATGAATGTTATGCGCTCGGGCCCCTGTCAATGCCAGCGAGGGGGAGCATTAATCACTGCCCCAAAGGGGCGTGAGTTAGTTGATAGGGGCGCATGGATGAGGTAATTCAAGGGAGTGGGGTAGAGGCGAAGCTTTGTGGGGCCGAACTATTACACACCTCAACAAATCACAATTAACCACATAAACTTTATTTTCTTTTATCTTTTACCATTATACACCTCATAAAGAAAATGAGTGAAAGCCCTCTTGACTACGTGACAGTGACGTTGCAGCCACTTTTTTTCACTTTTTCGTGAAACCATAACGCATGTTCTTAAGCAAATTGTAACAGTTTGCGGGGTATAGAACAGGCCTCCTTATGAACTTTTTTAAGCGTTTTATGCACTAGCTCGTAAACTATGTTAAGACTTGCAAATAGAGCTTAAGAATGTAACTACTCTTTTTCCCCATGTGGTTTCATATGTTGGAAGTATCATCGTTACAATTATAACTAAACTTTAGTTATGTCTTTATTATTATTCGAATATGTATGTGTGTATGATATGTAGTCTGGATGTTAACGTATTAGGACAAGATGATAAGCGGTTTAAGAAGATAAGCGGGTTAAACTTTCAAACTAAACTGCCAAGGCAGTTACCCGCCAAGATTAACCGCCATTATGTAATTTATATAGTAGTTTACCGGCAAACTTTGCTGGTTACCAAGACATTTTCAAGTTACCGAATTTGTCCACTCAATTCTCATTATTTTCTGCATATTCTGCATCGTTTATTACACTGCATATTTATATCACTATGTCTGCAAATCAAGAAAAACCCTTCCGCTGCAACTGCATATTCATATGCATATGATGATGATGTTTCGGATGTCCAACATAGTGGTATCAGAGCCACTACAAGAATCGATGCAAAAGTTAAACCGACTGCAACATCTATGCCTTGCCAACATTGCATTGATGAGAAAAATGAGAAAAAACGCCGAACCCCTCGTGAAAGATTATGTTATTACTGCCATCTGCCTGGACACCAAATTTATATGTGTAAGGCCAAGGAGAATGACGAAGCGACGCAACTGATTAGACAAGCAATTAATGCCGGAATCAGAAAGCAAGAAGATGATGTGCACTGCCGAGAGGAGATGATTGTCACCGGAACCGACGGTGGACAATGGAAAGAAATCTGGTATGTTAATCCGACATTTAATCATCATTTTGTGGGTAATCTCGATGTTTTCAAGCGAGTAAAACATATAATGGGTGTCGAAACAAGATCCGGAATGAATAATTTCTTATTCATTCGAGGAGTGGGTACAGTGGAAATGAAAATGGGAACCGAAACACTGTGTATTTCTAGTGTTTTCTACTCGTCGGATATTGACCGGAATGTTTTAAGCCTAGAACAGTTAACACTTCAAAGCTTCACGGTCAGAAAATCCGGCGATACATGCAAAATCTTTCCCATGTTTTCATCTCCGGTAATAAATACAATAAATGATGTGCCTGGATTGACGAAGGAGGAGGAATTGGGTTTAAAGGAGAGAAGAAGACTGCAAGACATGTGCGGTATAGATGATGAATTTAAAAATGATTATCTGAATTCTTATTTCGAAACTCTAAATGTTTCGAATGAATATGAGGCTGACTGGAATCTGATGATTCTAAAGACATTAGAATTTCATGAATTTGCTGATTGCAAGGCCCTAATTAATATGCTCGATGATCAAGAATACGTATTCAAGTATAAGGTTGATCTTCAAAAGAAGTTTGAAGAAATGATCCGCTGGTTCCTGAATGAGTATATGGGAATCACTTCAAGGCCTGTTCCACCCTACTTCTCGGATCAAAGAAAGATAGATTTATTAAGTCTGTATATTTTGGTGGCAAGAGATGGCGGATACCGAGAAGTGACCACTGAAAACACATGGCCAATCATAGCAAAAGATTTAGGATTTGAATATAAAGATGGAGATTACATGAGGATTACATACGCTATGTACCTTGATGTCCTAGAATACTATTATAAGTTCAAATCGGTGCAGGAAGTAGTGCATGTGAAAGAAATGGTGAATGATGGTGCTGATTCTCAGGAGGCAGACACAGGAAGACACGGAGTGCAGGTACTGCTCATGATGAAGATGCAAGTAATGATCGCAATGGTGCAGATTCGACACAATTTGCATTATTTGCTGGAAATGGATGGGAGGATGATTGGAACTTGCACAAAAGGAGGACGCGTTTCAATTTCAGCTACATGAAGAAAGCGGTAGAAGATGCTAATCGAAGTGTCATGCAACAGGGCTCTAACATAACCAAAGTTTAAGGGGGTTGTGTTGGAAGTATCATCGTTACAATTATAATTAAACTTTAGTTATGTCTTTATTATTATTCGAATATGTATGTGTGTATGATATGTAGTCTGGATGTTAACGTATTAGGACAAGATGATAATCGGTTTAAGAAGATAAGCGGGTTAAACTTTCAAACTAAACTGCCAAGGCAGTTACCCGCCAAGATTAACCGCCATTATGTAATTTATATAGTAGTTTACCGGCAAACTTTGCTGGTTACCAAGACATTTTCAAGTTACAGAATTTGTCCACTCAATTCTCATTATTTTCTGCATATTCTGCATCATTTCTTACACTGCATATTTATATCACTATGTCTGCAAATCAAGAAAAACCTTCCGCTGCAACTGCATATTCATATGCATATGATGATGATGTTTCGGATGTTCAACATCATATATATTTCAAAACAATTTGGTTTCCCATGTTGGTCATAAACATACTCAAGTAGAAAATACTTTGCATAATCACACATTTTATAAAAGTTATAAAAAGTACTACCAATAAACAGATTTAGGTTGTGTTGCATCTCAAATGGGTCAAATAAAAAAATTCTAGCTTATAAGGGAAATGTTCAGAAGCAATGCTAGAGTGACGAAACAGATATCAAACATTGATAGTTGTCTTGAAGTGATAATCATCGACCGTATTGTAAACCAGTGACTCATCTACCAAAGTGTTAAGTGCAGCCCTGTTAAAAACAAAACAAACATTACTATGTCATTCCATGTGTGTCAGTGTGTAAATGCACAGAGTTAAGAGCAAGAGAGTTACACTATCTTGTCCAAAGGGATGCCCAGTTGCTTAACAAGTTCTTCTAGGTGTACCCCATGTTGCATTGCTCTAATACATAAAATATTCTCTCTATGTTAACTTATAAGATTTCATATACATGGACATTTGAACATTATATTCGTTTATATTTGAAAAAAAAAATCAAACTGATAAAAGTACTTGTAAAACTTACACACTAGCCGGCTGTATCAAATAATCTAACACCATTTTATCGATTCCATTGAGCCCATCCGCAGCACCATAAGGACCAGTGAACTTACAATTAATAAATAAATAGGATGCAGTTAGTAACATTCAGTCAGTAATGGGTTAACAGGGTTGGGACAATTTTTATAATTCTAAAAGGTATAAATATACTAGATATCATAGTTATGAAAAGCGCTCGCTTTTCCCGCCTAGGCGACATATTTGGGCGAGTCGACCTTCTTGCGCCTTTTCCCTCCTAGGTAAAAAAAGCTACGTGATTTGAAAGCCTATCTTATTGACGATCATCTATTTTTAACAGATTATATTTACAGATGTTTATCTATTTTTTTGGAAATCATATCTCACTCAAATCTTATATATATTTGAATTTAAAAAAAAAAGTTTAAGATATCTTATCTTTTTATAATTTTATGCTCTTTTTTTGGCCGGCAAAATACTACAATATTACCTTATGACGATTCTGCAGTATATTCAACAATTCATATGTATTTATCATTTATATTTTGATTCATATTCACAGGTTATGGCTTCTCAATTTGAAAAAAAAAATGTGTTTTTAATACGTTATATTATTTTTCTATGTTTTTATTTGCTTGCGCTTTTTTTTCTCAGGTCCGCGCTTTTTTTGCGCTTCTCGCCTAGGCGAGAGCCGATGCCTATGCGCCTTGGGTGCGCCTAGCTAGCGCATTTCATAACTATGCTAGATATGATTATAAAAATTAATCAACCTTTTTAGTAGTAAGTTTTATGCATTCAGATACACTTTAAACATGTTCAACCCATTTAACAAGTTTCTTTTCTAGTTAAATCGCTTAAGCTTAATCCGAAGAGATAACTGAAAAGAGAGGCTTTATATTGACTCACTTGATTTGATGTTGCGGTTTGATAGGCGTGTGTGTTAACAGCAGAGCCTGGCATATGAGTTTGATTACTAGTACCAGCTTGTTGTTTCTAACACAGACAAAACATCATCTTTGTTATAAACAACTACAGTTTAAAGGTTACAAAAACTCATCTTTGATGAATATTACACCTAAAATACGAAGAAATCAGAGTAAAGTTGTGAAACCTTACCATTAACCTTGTGTTATAACAATGGACATATATGCATTCCACAAAGTGATGTGTGATTTCATCAAAATCAGTCACAGGCCTGCAAGTTGAAGCATTGTATGCGTGATTGAGTAACACGGGATAGCTCAGGTTTTTTAAAGAAGCTCCAAAATCCAAATATGATACGCGTTTCAGGTTAACGAAAACAACATAATTCACTATCTATGACTTAAAACACAAATTAAAGTATTGCTCAACGAAGAAAGTTAATTAAGAACTAAAGAAGTAAAGATCATACTTGATACCAAAGACCATCAAGTGCTGTTTCCCTTGTAATCCTTTAAGTTGGCCATGAACTCGAACATACACTCCTTTCCTAAATACAATCAACGTTAAGATTCTAACCAAACAACATCTATCCAACTTAAATATTGATTCACAAATCAATAAAAAAAACCGTAACATACATAACCGGTTCCATCTCCTTTATGTCAACGGGCTCATTAACCCTAAAACATCAAACCAAAACAAAATCACGTCGTAAAACCACATAACAAAAACAAAAATATAACCATAACCATATTACCATAACAAAAACTTGTATACCATTTGAGGCAGTCAATACGGCCAGTACCATCATCGAGTACAAACCGAATGTCATTAACTCCCTCAGCCTTATTCAACACCATCCCCACCAACTTAACCTTCATTCAACAAACCAACACTTTTATAAAGTTCAAAACCAAACAAAAAACAAAGATCAAAACAAAACCCAAAACCCTACATTGTTTACATCAACACCATCTATGAGAAAATTCACTTTATCATCATTTAACAGCAATGCTTTATTGATTTGGTTGACGGTCAATGGTAGCAGCGTCTCACGTTTCTGCATGTAACAAAATCACACGATGACAAAACATAACTACCTTAATTTTGTGAAAAAACAAAAGCAATGGGTACCTACCTTAGTAAACACAGAGGGTGAAGGGTCTGCAGTCTGGGTAGCCGGAGGAGGCATAAAGCCGCCGCCGGAGAAGGCGGCGGCGCCGTCAAACTCGTGGTCGTACATAATTTTTGGATTAGAAAAATGTATTCCCGCCAATATATATAATAGGCCGTGGGGAAGAAACTTCTGAAATAAGGATGGGTTTATATTAAGAAAAAATCAATTGTTTTAGTAAAGATATAAATCATTTTTATAACCACAAGTCATGGATAAGTGATTTTTTTTCTTCTTTTTTTTTTTTTTCACTAGCGTCCGGTTATACCTTATCACATCCCACATAATTACATGTGTGTTTTTGTACGCACATTTGTGTATGTTGTAGTTAACTGATAATAAATATTATATGTGAATATTGTCATGTGTTTCTTTCTGGTCGTGTATCGTCACGTTCTGTTCGTGTATGATACTGGTAATAACTAATAACACAAGGGTTTATTTTAATATAAAATTTAGGTTTATAAGAAAACGTGTAGTAATTCATTCTCGAATTGTTTGATGGAAGTTATTAAATAAACAAACATGACGAAGTGGTTACTCGAAAATCCCATTTAGCAAAACTAAGACTAATAGTAATCGCAAATAACTAACAAAGAATAATAAAAAAAACGGAAATAAGAAGCTCGAGACTCCTAACAGGAAGCTGATACGCCAATAGCTAGTGATAGGGAGCTAAAGTTACTGTACAACATTGGAACTCGAACTCAGCAGGTCTGGTCTACCCGATTCACTAAACGACATTAATGTGCTCCAACAATCTTGAATATATTACATTGAACAAAATGGGATCGCACCTAAGTAGGGCTGTATGTAAGATTAAATATATTATTTTATATTTAATCTAGTAGCCATTATAATCATTTACATTATATGGATCAAAATATATAACAATCCTATTATATAATTAGTTGGTAATTGTTGATGGGCCTAATTACCCTTATTAACTAATTAGGGTTTCCTCCTGGGTGCATATATAAGGAGAATAATGTGGAGGTTAAAGGGTTAGACAATTTCACAAACCCTAATAGCACATAACATCAATCGACCTCCTCTCCTAACCGATACCCTTTTCGGTTTCTTATCATCACCATCATTAGATTGCACCCTAAGGAGGAACCAGATCAAGCTGACAATCATGTCGAACCTAATGCTGCGACTACATCTGGATTCTCTGCTGACCTGTACTGATGCAATCAAAGGTATGTTTTCATATTTTCCATTATGCCTAAAACAGAACTGACCAACATGTGGTATCAGAGCATATGTTGATTAGTCAGTTCTGTTTTTCGTATCCATTAATTCTGGGATTGAAATCTGGAAAACAGAAATTTTAAAAGCCTAATATAATCAATCAGCATGGTTTCGAGTCCCTCATGAAGTCATCGATATCACTGTTTCGGAAATTTAATTGGTTTATTACATTACTCGAGACCAATATGGTTAAAGTTCATGTCCGAAATCTGTTTAGAAGCCTTAATTTTCAGATTTCGGGTTCCAGAATTATTATTTTATTTTTTTAGGGTTCATCATGTGTTCTTAGAAAATTCGAAAATTCCTTTATGTTTTGGAATGTAATTAGGATTATTGAGTGTTTTTCCTGTTTTGATCCAATTTTATCATCTAAGTTTATTCGAAAACTGTTAATTGATAATCAGATAAAATTTTTGAAATATTTTGACAAAATTAGATCATCATTAAAACAGGAAAACATATCTCGAAATCCCTTAGAATTCGATTTTTCAGTTATTATCACTAACAGCTGTAACAGGAAGTTTCGAGATCCCTTTAACGAGCCGAGACCAAGATCTCGACTCGAGACCATAAGGTCTCTACTCGAAATCATAAGTGTTCTCAAATCTTCATAACTCGAGACAACGATTTCGACTCGAGACCACAGGGTATCGACTCGAGACCACTGAGGTTTCGACTAAGGGCTTAAATTTGTACAACTCGAGACAAAGGTCTCGACTCGAGACCATAAGGTCATGACTCGAGACCATAAGGTTGCGACTCGAGACCATAAAGGTCACAACTCGAGACCATGGTTGCGACTCGAAATCTCATCAAGCACTCGAGATTTCATAAAACACAGTAGTCGAGACCATGATTCCGACTCGAGACCGTGGTTGCGACTCGAGACCTCATCATGACTCGAGATCTCATAAGATATAGTAGTCGAGACCATGGCTCCGACTCGTGACAACAAGGTTGCGACTCGAGACCTCATAACTGACTCGAGATCTCATAACTCAGTCGAGACCTGACTCGATCCGCGCTAACGGGTGGTTTGCTATTAAATGATTGGTTTTTGTAATTAATTAGTTAATTAATGAGGATCAAATAATGTTTTACAAAACCAAAATGGCTTAACTTGAATGAGTTTTTGATATATCATTTCTGGCCAAAGCTGACTTGATACATCTACTTATCGTTCAAGTATTACGAAAGCTATGTTAAGTGTGCATCATAAGCATGAATGTTTTAATATCTGGCCAAAGCTGATTTAATTCCTTCATAGATGGCATACTTAACAAGTGCATAACTAAAGTGATTGTCTCAATTTCTGGCCAAAGCTGATTTGTTACAACCACTTTGCACACATGCTTAAATGATTACACTTCTGGCCAAAGTTGTTTTGTCTTCGTTTAAGTAGAACTTTAAGTAGTCTATTATTTTGATGTTAGTAATAGACGTATCACAATCTCTTCACATAATGATCCTTATATTAATGATCCTCAATTATTTTTTTGTGATCATTTTGTCTGCCTTATTCTTAGTACCCATAATTTTACTCACTATAATTTTCTTCTATAAATCTCATCCACTCTAATTCCTAAACCTAAAATGTTTGCTTTATTTAAAGTTTCTATAAGAATTAGCTCTTAAGTTAAATCCTTGATTATCTCTTAAGACACTACAGAAGAAAAGTAGAGCATGATGATTAGGATAAATCGAACATGATGTCTCTTATGATAATCAAGAACTCTGTAATATAAGTGCTGTCACTAAAAGGTTATTCCAGATTAGGTCTTTCCTAAGACTAATCTATAATTGTGAAATAATCAGTAGAACTCCTAAGATGCATGCCTTCATTTAAAATTATAAATTATAAAGCTAAGTGGTATATGTGAATACATAACAATGTACAATACCATGACCCATAAAGTTAAGGGCTTACACATGGAAATAAGTATATTTTTCCAGCACATTACATACTAAGATTTTCACTTGTACAATTTGATGCCTTATAAATCAACTATAACACTCAAAAAATACCAAAGTATAACGAGTGTGTTGATAAGCAACATATGTACATAGAAATAAATGTCTGAAACTGGAAAATAAGATGTTATTCACCTTACAACCACTAAAACTTTAAAAAGAGGATTGTTCTAAGGTCCATAGACAAATTACAAGTGCTAATCCCAACGTTAAGGTTCTTCAAGGGAAAATCTCACTGCATAATTATGTCATTAGACTAGGCATAAGCAACGAGACTATCCATTATTCTAAAGAACAGTTGGATAAATTAATTAGATAGTAACTTACTAATGATATTTAAGTCTGATAATTTTAATATTCCAATTAACACATGATTAGTTGACTCTAGTTCCATACGTTTCTTTACCAGACTTCGACAAATAACTAACATGAGAGTTAGTGACAAAACTAATTGTTAAGGCTATAAGAACCATAATAAGCAGTCTTCTAACAACGCTTTTCGATACCTTATATATTCTGAAGATTAATCAGAATATAGTATCATAATTAAGCAATGTTATGAAGGTTGTGAGGTTTGCATGGTCATCATAAAGTCACACTTATTTTAAACTCTCCTTTTATTTGTTCTAAATATCTGGATAGAAACATTACTAAGATGAAACTAGATGATACCTTACTTTTCACAACTTTTGTCATCATGCTAATGAGAATATGACAAAAGGAAAATGAGACTTATAAATTTCATCCATTAGAACCAAAATTCATGAGAAATCATAACATGGTTAATGAGGATGATTTTTTTTCATCTAATCTCATTTTAAGTGATTTTAAATCATGACGTTAAAGCCCTAAAATATGACTTGGCTTAAGGAATAAGCATGGGTCCATCATAAGTCATTCATTGACATTCGTGGAACTTATTCCAAATGGAATATTCAGACATAATTCATTTATCATTTAACAGACTATCAACTTGTATCTAAATTTTGTCACATATGGCCCACTGTCTTAGAAGAACTCTATTCATATATGCACTTAATAAGATTTCTATTAAATATGTCCCTAAAGTTTCTTATGATATCTGGACATTAAAGAAATCAAATAAAGTCTAACGTATATATATGATAGGTTCCCACGTCACGTAACTTATTGAAACTTCTCTTGTGGCATTCTAGAGATATTAAAGATCAGTGGGAGCATTAAGTGTCTTAATAATAACTTGCAATAGTTGCAAGAGGTGGGGAGTGAAAATTTTACATTACCTAAATTTACACCTCTTGTATAAGACACCGCTCCATCACGACACTGTTCTATCAAAACTTGTCTCATTAAAATCTAATGCTACTCTTACAAAAGTTTCATTGTTGCTTAATTGTGGGCACACTTAGATTTCTTACCTAAACTAACATAATCCTCAACAAGAGAAACTACAACAACTAATGTCATTAACTTGTTTCTCTATTAGAATTTGTTGGTCGTTACATATTGACCTTACGCATGCTGAGTTCCTAAAGATTTCTAAAGTCGGTGGGAGCAGTCAAAGTCCTTATCATGACTTGCAAGGAATACAAGAGGCGGGGGGAAGAGTGTCATTAAATTTCACTCCGAATTTAACTCCGATTACACCTCTTGTACACCATACTGCACCAACCCTGACAAACTTAGAATGAAAATGATAGCAACCTAACTAAGAGCTAATTCATAAAACTGAAACTTCTAAAACTGAAACTTCTAATGAACCCAATAATCAACTTAGGAGGTCATCTAGGTTTAAAAGCCTACTAACTTTGATGATTACATTCCCTCCCTAATGAAGTTGAAATGGATTTTGGAAATGTTTAATGATCCTATCTCTTAAAATCAAGCCATTAGCGTAAATCAATCATCTGAATGGAATAAAACAGTTTTCTAGTAAAACTGATTTTATGTGTTCTTATAACGTTTGGGATTTGATTGAATTACCTAAGAGTGTTCATAACTAAACCAAATCCTAATATAAGCGTTAAGACACAAAGAGGCATGATTGGTTGTCAAAGGTTGTACTCAGGAAGAGATAAATTATTAAAGAATCTTTATTACATATCTAACAAAAGATTTCTTTGAGGATCATCACTGTTCTAGTAGCTTATAATAGTTTAAAGCTACATTAGATGAACATTAAAAACAATTTTCCTTAACAAATGGCTGACACATTTACATGTTCATTAGATAACAACCTAAAGTTCCAAACTAAAGGTTAAAGAACACTTTATTTGTAAGCCAACAAAATCCATGTATGGGTTAATGCAAACATCATAATGTGATGAAAAACTAACGTAATTATTTTCATCAAGGATCAAGTGGATTAATGTACCTACCTCAAGATGAGTGGGAGCAACTAAGATAAACTTGTCTATATAGATGATATTCTTTTGACAAGTATATGTTACATAAGTCAAAGCATTGTTAACACAAACTTTGATATAATAAATCTCAGAGATATCTCTTACGTGATTGATATCATAACATACTGAGATAGACCCAATGGGATATTAGTTCCGTTCCATAAGTTTAACCTTAAATGGGTCCTCACACATGTAACAAACAATTTTGCTCTCCTTTAGAGGATAATAGGATAAATGAGATTATTTCCTTACGCTTCATTAATTAGAAGCCTTATGTAAGTTTAAGTCTATACTCGTTTAGATATTACTCACATTGCAACACACTAGATATGTCTTGATTAATGTGTAGCATCTAATGGAGTATTACAATATCTTTAAAAGAAACGAGAGACTACAATTTAAAGAAGAAGTGAGAATTAAAACCGGTTTATTACTCTAACTTTGAGATATTCAAAGGTGATAAAATGTAATTTCGGGTATATCTTTATGTCAGCAGACAAAACCTGTTTCATGGAGGAGTCATAATGCACTGATTTTAACAACCTAAGTTATAACGACATAACATAGTCACTAAATGTTGTTGGAAATTTATCAGTGGACTCATAAGTTTATTAACTCCATATAATTAATGTTTTGAAGAATTAGTGTGATAAAGTCAGCTTCCATAACTCCTTGAACAGTAACAGTTCAAGAGGTGCTGCATTAAGTTTCGATACGCAATTAATTATTCGTTTATGAACGAATTGAGGAAACTAAGTTTTGTATCGAATACATTCATGATATGCTTAAGGATCCTATAACTGAAGGGCTATTACCCATAAGTCTTATTAAGAGAGCTCATAGACGGGTATTAATTAATAGTCGTGCGCAATTGCATATCGTACTATGAATGACTAAGTATTAGTTAATTTTCCTCATCAGTTTGATTTTGTATGTCTCTAAGAATATGTCAAGCCGGCATAATGGCATATAGACAAATAAAGTTACAAATCAAACAAAGGGCTTATGCGTATTTTGATCATAACGATTAGGTTTTAAATTAAGGCTATAGTATGATTAATGGGGGTCCTGAGTCGCATAATGATTCAACGGCTGTATTTCTCTGCTATTGTACTTGTTTAAGGCTAAAATGAGTGTTAACTCCTGATCAGGCTTATCTAATACTCATAGTAAATGATTACTCGGCTAAGTGGGAGAATGTAAGATTAAATATATTATTTTATATTTAATCTAGTAGCCATTATAATCATTTACATTATATGGATCAAAATATATAACAATCCTATTATATAATTAGTTTGTAATTGTTGATGGGCCTAATTACCCTTATTAACTAATTAGGGTTTCCTCCTGGGTGCATATATAAGGAGAATAATGTGGAGGTTAAAGGGTTAGACAATTTCACAAACCCTAATAGCACATAACATCAATCGACCTCTTCTCCTAACCGATACCCTTTTCGGTTTCTTATCATCACCATTATTAGATTGCACCCTAAGGAGGAACCAGATCAAGCTGACAATCATGTCGAACCTAATGCTGCGACTACATCTGGATTCTCTGCTGACCTGTACTGATGCAATCAAAGGTATGTTTTCATGTTTTCCATTATGCCTAAAACAGAACTGACCAACACTGTAAACGAACCGAACGTTCAGCGAACAGTTCGTGAACCGTTCGGCGGGAAGTTCGGTTATATTCGTTCGATTAGCTTAACGAACGGACACGAACAAAAAATTTGTTCGGTTAGCTTAGCGAATGAACACGAACACAGGTCTCGTTCGTTCGATTGCGTTCGTGAACGTTCGGTAATATGTTCGTTTAATTATATTAAAAAAATAAATAATAAACCTTTTATCTAAATATTGAAAACTTGAAACCGTATTTTTTCTAAGTTAGCTAAAATTTGGACATTTTAAGACATTTTTGGGGATAATTATGTCTAAGTTAGTTAAACTTTATTCATCGTTTGGTGGCGTGGTAGACTTCTTGTGTTTTGATTTATCATTTGATTTGATGGTTGTATTTAACTACTTATATCCTATGTTTAAGGATAACAATGTTTTCATTTTTTTTATTTTCAAGTTAAATGTTCGTTTGCGTTCATTTTTATTTGCTTGCTTTCATTTGTGTTCGAGACCAGTGTTCGCGAACTGTTCGTAAACAATTAAATTTTCTTAACAAACGAACACGAACATAAACTTATGTTTGGTATGCGTTCGTGAACAGTTCGCGAACATGTTAGTTTCCTTAGCAAACGAACACGAACATGGCCTTGTTCGTGTTCGTTCGGTTCATTTACTGCTCCACACCTAGGTGTCCATTTCAAGTGAATGGACATACATACAAACGTGGATACTATTTAACATACAGGATCAACCCGAATGAAAAGAAGTTCAAGAAATTGCAAGAATAGGCAAGAAAAGATGTAGAGCGTGATTTTGGAGTGCTAAAATGAAAATGGGACATACTTAAGAGACCCATGTGTGTTATGACTATGGACACGATTATTAGCAAGAGGTATACGTGCACCATACTCCACAATATGATCTTAAAGGACGACGGACATGCCTTCCACCGGTCCACATCCGGGATCCAGTCATCGAACCTATCTTTGATAATACTGTTCCTGGGGAGTTAATGGATCGAGATACGCATTTTCGACTTAGAAATGATCTTGTGATCCATCTTGCAGCTCAAGATCTATTGTACCTCGAGTAGGAAGGCGCGGAGTAGTTTTTTTTATTGTTTTTCTAATTTTTTAAATTTTATTAGTTTATTTTGAATCATGTATTTTTTTATTTAAATGAAGTTTAAATTTTACTTAACGTTTGACTTTATGAAAATAAAAAAATATATATAGTTTACGACAAAGGTAAGGCGTCGATGGCTAATGGGTACTTTATAAGAAATTTGATATGGCGGGATTTGGTTGGTTGGGGCAAGGGTACTACCCTTGGGTGCCCGTGCCCCCCTTAGACCCGGTTAAACTAATTCTGACTTTGGAAACCTCGATTCAAGAGTTGATATAAGGTCATGTGTAGTGGGTTAGCGTTTCACTATATATCACCATGACACCTCATCATTAAAGGTGTTAACCCATTACACTTCATTAATGAGGGGCGCGAATGAGGGGCTTCGCCAACTCAATAATGAGCGCTAAGCACTTGAGAGATGGGGTCCATCCTGTTTGACCAATCATGTCTATTTTATTTGTTTTATTCTTTGTCGTTTTCTTTTGTAGTTAATTAAACCACTATACATAGTTATTGTGTATTTACTATTTACTTATAACTCAAATGCCTGTTTGACTAATCATGTCTATTTTATTTGTTTTATTCTTTTTCGTTTTCTTTTGTAGTTAGTTAAACCACTATAAAAATGTTGTTTCTAACTATTATGAGAATAAATTATATTAACGGTCTATGTAATCTATTGAAATTTTTATTGGAAATTAAATCTTCGGTACCAATGATTTGATTTTTTTTTCTTTTGTAAAGATTTAGGTTATTCTTACTCACAACGTTCAAATGAGTGTTAAAATTAAGTAGAATTACATTTTAACCTTTTCTATAATAAACAAAAAAAATGTTTGTGACCTAAACTCTTACTCTTACCCAATGCATAAACCTTGTCGATACCATCACGCAAAAGTAGTTCTTAAGCAAATTGTAACAGTTTGCGGGGTATAGAACGGGCCTCCTTATGAACTTTTTTAGCGTTTTATGCATTAGCGACTAAATTTCGTCACGATAGGGTATGGCGATGACATTTAATCGCAATAGGGTCGTTCCTATTGCTCGGTCGTATTAGGCTGTTTTTTCGTCGCTATACACGGCGTCGCAATAGGTTGACCTATAGAGACAAAATTTCGTTGCTATAGGTTTTTAATATTTTTTTAGAACTTTCACATGTAGAGACTAAATTTCGTCACAATAGGCTTTAATGGTTTTTTTTTAGTATGTCACCTATAGCCACCAAATTTCGTCACTATAGGTGAAAAGAAAATTCATATTTTTTTTATTTTTTAAATATTTTCCAGGTTCCCAAATAAAAAAAACTGTAAAATCCAAAATAAACTAAAGATTATAAAGCAAACTATGTTCAATTCTAATATTAACTTGGATTTAAACCGCGGGCGCGCTTCGCGGCGTGTAGGCGGTCAAAATAATTACTGTGTTCAAAACTCAATAACATTTATGTTCCATTTGTGCAAAACATGAACTCTAAGCCTTAAACCATATAAGAGAGAGAGGGGGGGGGGAGGATGTACTCAAGCACACTGTAACACGACTTCTCTCTCTCTAATCGCCGTAGGCTCGACGGAGTGAAATTTCACCGGTTAGCGTGCAAGGTCGTCGTGTCTCCGGCTTGACCTTTCATTCTAAGTGGTGCTCTCTCATCTCCCATTCGCCTGTGGGATTAGTTTTTTCTTTGCGGGATTCCCTCGCTGACGGCTCGACGGAGTGAAGAAACGGGAAATAGTGGATGAGGGTGTCGGCTTTAGCTTTCTCTTGGCTGACCTTCTGTAACCTTGGTCCCTATCTTTCTTTTTTGTTTGCTCCCATTCGCTGTTGGGGTTGGGTTTCGTAGTTGGTGTTCAATGGAGGAGGAAGGCCCCTGGATGGACCCCCACCATCTCAATAAGAAGGATAAGCCTGGTAGCAAGGGGAAATCGAACAAGGAGTTTATCACTAAGTTCTTTGTCACGAATCTGCCGCAAGGTTGCACCCTGTGAGAAGTTTCGAAATTCGTTAAGGTTTTCGGGGAAGTTGCTGGGGTGTACATTGCTAAAAAGAAGGATAAAGTTGGTAACAGGTTTGGGTTTATCAGTTTCAAGAATATCTGGGATGCAAAGGAGCTAGAGAGAGCCCTGAATGGGACGAAGATGGCGGACTCGAAGTTAAGGGTGAACATTGCCAGATTTGCCTCGGAAAATGCTGGCCTTTTTTAGTTTTCGAACTCGGTGAAAGGTAATAGTTCGGAGGAGGTGAAGGGTGGAGCACAGGCTAAATTTCAGTTCAAGAACCAGGCGTTCGTCAAAGAAGGAGGAGGTAAATTGTTTAAAGACCTGTTCTCGAAGGAGAATGGCTCTAAGGGAGGTGGGACGTCTAATCAGCTTTAGTCTGGGATTAAGGTGGAAGCTCCAGAGAAGACAACAGCCTTTGAAGATCTCGTTGGTAAGGCGGCTGTGGGAAGATGCATTAATCTCTCGACTCTTAACAACCTAAACTCGATGCTTAGCAATGCTGGTATTAGTGACTTTAGTCTAAGTTATGTTGGGGGTTTGGTGATGCTTATCAAGTTCGCTGATGAAGAGAAGTGCAGCAGTTTTGTTTGTAATTTTGAACTTTAGCGGGAGTGGTTTTGCTCCTTGGATCCGTGGAGTGGTCAATTGTCACACCCCCAAAATCCACTCGCGGAGTATCACCGCTTGGAGGCGTGACATGACCAGGATCAAGCCACCAATCATATTGAACATGTAAGTAATAAGTAAAAGTAAATGTAATTCAACCAAACCAATTTGAATGGTGTTCAAAACACAAGTGCAATGTCAATGTTTAGCGGAAGCATAAAAATAAACCCAACATAAGTATGAATATGTAATGTCAAAATGTTAAATCAAAGCATTCACGATCCTTGTCCACAACGACCGCGCCTCCCAGTGCAAGCTCCATGTATACCTAACGACCTGCAAGGCATGTAACAGAGAGTCAACAACTAGTTGAGCGAGTTCACAATGGGTTGTATAGTAAAAGTGTTCCTTTCGTAAAACGTTTGTTTGTTTAGTAACCCATGTATCGTTTATAATTACATCGCAGCCCTCTAGGCATGTTTGCGAAGATTAGTGGGGGTTTCTGTCACGGCCCTCGGCCCTGGGTTGACCCGGTTCCAGAGCCGCAAGGCAGGAAACCTGCGGTATCTGTTTTAGGCGACAGCGGAAGTCTTTTTAATTCAGGATCTTTTCACCGAAAATGCTCGTCATTGGTCCACCATTCTTCCATTTGGCCTAATGGTCGTGTGTGGATTAGTGGGTCTGGAATCATTGGTGCTAGGTTTATGGGGATTTGAGCTGTAACAGGATAAGAGAAGAGATTATTGTTGACAGGCTCTATAACATCACAATTGGCCAGTAGACGATCTATTTCGTCTTGGAATGTGATTTCTCCCGGTTGTTTTGAGCTTTCTCCAATCTCTATTCCCTTTTGTTTTAGATCTATCCCTATTTCCGTTTCTGCTTGTTTAGAACTTTCTCCGGGTTCTATTTCCTTTCCCTTGTTCATACTCACAGGATTTTCTACTTTAGGAAGTCTCCTAGTGGCTGGCTTCCTACGACGTACTTTTCTCCATCCTACGTATCTTCTCTTCTTTTTAGGTTTGGCTTTTTCCAGCGGTGGAGCTTGGAATTCCACGGGTTCTTCTATGTCAGCAATGTAACCAGTAAAGTCGTGAGAGACTTCGATAGGCACTGGATATAAGTTGAGATTCTGAAATGCTTCCGATATGTCATTCATGCTGCATAGCATATATGCAAAATACAGGATGGTAATGTTAAAACTTTGGAACAAAGTTTAACAAACAAATACTGAAGTTTTATTGCATACCAATTTGTACAGAGGATAACAGAAATAAACACACTAGGATTTTATTTATTTACTGGATAGTGATTTCTTTTACTAGACCCAACTTATCGGATATTTAGAGGTTTGCATTTTCTGCTACAGTAGCTAGCATATAAAGATTTGCCCATTTCTCGTCTAGTTTATCTTCCCAAGGTGAACTATTACCTAATTCCTGAATTTCTGGGTTAAACCTAACATTCTTGGTTCGGGGTTTCTTTTTCTCCTGACTCTTTTTAAGTATCGAATTTCTTTTCTCTGGAGTAAGAGGATTTTCATAATTTGCCTTTCGGACAAAGATTCCTTCTTCTAGGTTTACTGGGTTTTTGGAGGAAGAGGTTTCTTTTTCCTGGGATGCAATATCTAATTTGTGGTAGATAGCAGAAAGCTTTTGTTTACCCATACTGTAACTAACAAATAATCAGTTAATAAAACATATAATCACAGAATAGCAATTTGCAGAATTTAAGTATTTCCTCAAATACTTAATTTATAGGCTTAAATCAGTGGCTCGATCAGTGGCTCAAAAGTTAGCTCTGATACCACCTTTTACCTGTCACGGCCCTCGGCCCCGGGTTGACCCGGTTCCAGAGCCGCGAGGCAGGAAACCTGCGGTATCTATTTTAGGCGACAGCGGAAGTCTTTTTAATTCAGGATCTTTTCACCGAAAATGCTCGTTTAATATATTACACAAAGGTTTAGGACTAAAATCCTATAATTTACAATAAGTTGATTTCACAAAGAAATCTTTATTTTCCAAATCATGTTTATTTTATTTATTCACAATGAGCCACTTCTCTGAGCTTGTAGTGCTTTACTGCACATTTCCTGGATCACACAGATCACCTGAAACATGTTTGAAAAAGGTTTTGTCAGCGGGGAAATACTGAGTAAATCATTCGGTTTTCTAAAACGACCCGTTAGTTACAAATTACAGTATTAAGAGCGATTACAATGTTTCTGATATCAATCCAACTACCCACAGTATTTGTCACTCGACCATCCATTGGCTAGCCCATTTGTCCAATGGTGTCTGTGACTGTGGTCAGATCACCCCTTGGCCACCCGTTTGTCCAAGTGTGACGGGAAACAAGTAATGTATACAAAACCCCACATACCGGCTGTAATATGGTGATTACAAAGACTTAATCCCTGTAATTATAACTTTGAAAATAACTTGGAGTTTTGTAAAACAATTGATAAAAAGAGAATGACTCACAAACTGTGAGAAAAGAGTTTATAAAAGAGGAATGACTCACTTTGCAGATTTAACGAGCGAGATATAAGCCTACTGATTAGCCTCGATTAAACCTAATTTAACACAATGCACACACAAACGGGTTAGTAACTAATACCGCAGTTACGTCAATTCACGAGATTAAACCCTCACAAAGATTATCAAGTGCAATACTTAATAATTCAATCGGATTCACAACGAATAACAGAGCATAGTCCGGATTCGAACAGCACTCTAATATTCAAGTTGAAATCACGACGAATAATCAAAGTACAAGCTCAATTTGAGCAGCACTCGGACAATCGTTGGATAGTTATAATCGATCGGACGTTGAATCGTAATAGCGACCGAGTTATTACCCTGATTGCAGCAGCACTTTGAGTTTAGTGTGTGGTTGTGTAGTATTCAGACGATATCTCCGTGTATAAACGGAATTTGGACGTTGAATTATCACAGAATTTCAAGTGCCAACATCCCCTATTTATATCTGAAAAATGCACTCCCTCGTGCCACGCGAAGGATTTCCTTGCGCGTGTCGCGTGGCGCGAGAGACCCTAGTCTAGCATAGGGTGTGTTCGTGTACAAGTAGCTTGGGTGAGTTGGTTTCGACTGAAAACTTATCTCCCACGTAAAACTGTTAAGATATTACCAACTAGGGTTTACCCCCCCCCCCCCCCCCCGAGTTTTAGGGGCCCTGATCCTGATTCCGATTGTTATGAAAATTTTAGGGTTTATGCGGAATCACTTGGGTGTTTCAATTAGGGTTTTCTTATTGCCAAATTATCATCCTAATTATTGATTTTCGTGACAGTTGTTACATCCTCCCCACCTTAAGAAAAATCTCGTCCTCGAGATTTATTGGAATAAATGAGGATATTTGCGCTTCATTTCTGATTCCAGCTCCCAAGTGTATTCTGGTCCTCTCCTTGAATTCCATTTGACTTTGACCAACACCAGTCGTTTGTGTTTGAGAAACTTGACTTTTCTATCTTCGATCTGTAGTGGTTTCTCTATAAACTTCAACTTTTCGTTCACCTCTACATCTTGAAGAGGTACTACCAGGGACTCATCTGATAGACATTTCTTGAGATTGGATACATGAAATACATCATGTACTCCAGCTAATTCTTCTGGTAGTTGTAAACGATAAGCAACTGGTCCTATTCGTTGACTTATTGGAAATGGTCCTACGTATCTGGGACTCAGCTTTCCTTTCTTACCGAATCGTACTACTCCTTTCCAAGGAGAAACTTTTAAAAGTACTTTATCTCCGACTTGAAATTCTAAAGGCTTGCGACGATTGTCTGCATAGCTTTTCTGACGATCTCGAGCTGTTTTCAGTCTTTCCTTGATCTGAGTTATCTTGTCAGTAGTTTCTTGTACAATCTCAGGACCTGATAATTGACTTTCTCCTATTTCTGCCCAACATACTAGGGTTCTGCACTTGCGTCCATACAGTGCTTCGAATGGAGCAGCTTCGATGCTCGAATGATAACTATTATTATAGGAGAATTCAATTAAAGGTAGGTGGCTATCCCAGTTTCCACCAAAATCTATTACACATGCTCGGAGTATGTCTTCCAGAGTTTGTATCGTTCTTTCACTCTGTCCGTCTGTTTGTGGATGATATGCTGTACTTAGATTTAGTCGAGTTCCCATTGCTTTCTGAAAACTTGTCCAGAAATGAGAAGTAAAACGACTATCTCTGTCCGATACAATGGAGAGCGGAACTCAATGTAGGGATACCACTTCGTCTACGTACAGCTGTGCTAACCTTTCCATGTTAAAGGTTTCTTTCATTGGTAGGAAATGAGCTGATTTGGTTAATCGGTCCACAATCACCCAAATCGCATCATTACCCTTTCTGGTTTTGGGTAACTTAGTAACAAAGTCCATTGTTATGAGTTCCCATTTCCATACTGGCATTTCTAACTGTTGTAGTAGACCTGAAGGTTTCTGATGTTCGGCCTTAACTTGTGAACAGGTTAGACACTTAGATACGTATTCGGCTATATCCTTTTTCATTCCTATCCACCAGAAATTGTTTCTTAAATCTTGGTACATCTTATTATTTCCTAGGTGCATGGTATACCTAGATTTATGGGCTTCTTCTAGAATCTTATTTCTTAATTCTCCCTGCTTAGGTATCCAAACTCGTTTCTTATGGAATCTCCTGATTCCATCATTTCCTTGTTCTAGTTCTTTCATATAACCTTTCATTCCTTCAGCATCATTCTTGATCGCTGTTTCCTGAACTTCCTTGATTTGTTCCATTAGATCTACTTGTAGATTTAATCTAAGAGCACCGGACTCGTTTCTGCTTCTCATGGAACTTACGACTTAAGGCATCAGCGACTACATTCGCCTTTCCTTCGTGATATTGGATATCACAGTCGTAATCGCTCAGGATTTCCATCCATCTTCTTTGCCTCATATTTAATTCTTTTTGCCCAAATATGTATCTTAAACTTTTATGATCTGTATAAATAGTAAACTTACTTCCATACAGATAATGTCTCCAGATCTTAAGGGCAAAGATTATGGCTCCTAATTCCAAATCATGAGTCGTATAATTCTCTTCGTGCTTTTTCAATTGTCTAGAAGCATACGCAATTACCTTCTTGCGTTGCAACAAGACACATCCGTATCCTAATTTTGAAGCATCACAATATACTTCAAAATCTTCTGTTCCCTCGGGTAAGGCTAAAATTGGTGCATTTGTCAATCGGTGCTTTAAAATTTTAAAAGCTTCTTCTTGTCTATGTCCCCATTCAAACTTGGTGGCTTTACAGGTTAACTTAGTTAAGGGTACGGCTATCTTAGAGAAGTCTTGGATAAATCGTCTATAGTATCCAGCTAGGCCTAGGAAACTTCTTATTTCCATTGCTGTCTGTGGGACTTTCCATTTCGTGATTGCTTCTATTTTGGCAGGATCTACATGGATACCTTTGTGATTTACCACATGACCTAAGAATTGTACTTCTTGCAGCCAAAATTCACACTTCGAGAATTTGGCATAGAGCCTTTCTTTCCTTAACAAAGCTAAGAGTACATGCAAGTGCTCACAATGCTCTTTTTGACTTTTGGAGTAAATAAGTATACCGTCAATGAAAACGATCACAAATTTATCCAAGTATGGTTTACAGATTCGATTCATCATGTCCATAAATGCTGCTGGGGCATTTGTTAATCCAAAGGGCATGACTGTAAACTCATAATGACCATACCTAGTTCTGAAAGCAGTTTTAGGTATGTCTTCTTCTTGTACTTTCAACTGGTGATATCCGGATCTTAAATCTATCTTTGAGAAATACCTAGCTCCTTGAAGTTGATCAAAAAGATCATCAATCCTAGGTAATGGGTATCGATTCTTAATGGTAACCTTATTCAATTCTCTATAATCGATACACATTCTCATCGATCCATCCTTCTTTTTCACAAACAATACTGGTGCTCCCCAAGGGGATGAACTAGGTTGTATGAATCCTTTGCTTAGTAATTCATCTAACTGCTTTTTCAATTCTAGCATTTCGGTAGATGCTAATCTATAAGGTGCTTTAGCTATTGGTGCAGTACCTGGAATTAAATGAATTCTAAACTCTACTTCTCTATCAGGTGGTAATCCAGGTAATTCTTCCGGAAAAACATCTGGGTATTCTGAGACTACGGGGATGTCCTGAAATTCCTTATCTTTAGTGTTAATGATTACGGAAATCATATACACCATTTCCTGTTTTCTCGAATAACTAGCCAATTTCATTACTGATATGAATTTCAATGGCTTTCGAGGTTTATCTCCAGTAATCAAAATTACTTCTCCTGTGGGGGTTTGAATTTCTACGGCATTCTTATCACATAGGATTCGAGCATGGTTGGCTACTAACCAATCCATTCCTAGTACCACATCGAATCCAGCTAAATTCATTGGTAACAGATTTGCAGAAAACTTATGGCCTAATAGTTCTATTTTTCCTTCTTGCAAAATTTTATCTATGTTCACAGAATTTCCTTCTGTCGTTTCGACCGTAAAAATCTGCCTAAAAGTGGCTAAGGGTAGCTTAAGATCTTGGCAAAATGAAGTATTAATAAAACTTTGGTTTGCACCAGAGTCAAATAATACTTTTGCAAACACGTCATGAACTAGGAACGTACCAGCTATCACGTCTGGAATAAGTTCGGCTTCTTGAGTGGTTAGCTGGAATGCTCGTACATTCTTCTTGGTTGCTCCTTCAGCCGTTTTAGCTTTATTGTCTGCTGGTTTAGCTAACTTAGGACATTCAGATTGGAAATGTCCCCTTTCTCTGCAGTTATAGCAAATTCTTGTTTTCCTCCTACAGTCTTCTTCACGGTGTCCTCTTGTCTTGCAAAAATTGCAAATTATATTGCATTGTCCATAATGTTTCTTTTTGCAATTTCTGCAGAAAGGAGGTGATGAGGATTGCCCTGTTCCTCTTTTCTTGGTATTACCCGCACGAAATCCCTGGGTAATCTTTTGAGCTAATTCCTTCCTGCGATCTCCTTCTCTTGTGCGCACCAGTTCATCTGTTGGGGTATTAGCTAATTCCACAGCATCGTCAATAGTACGAGGTCTCGCAGCCTTAACGATGTTACGGATCTCACTAATTAAACCCCAAATGTAACGGGAAATGAGTACCGGTTCTAGCGAAGCCAGTGTTGGCACTACTCTCGCGTATTCAAAGAATGTCGAAGTATAACCCCGACCATCTACACCTGTCATGCGGTGACTTAGGAATTTGTTTGCCATTTGGTCTTTCTCATATTCGGGACAAAATTTTCTTTCTACAAGACTCTTAAATTTTTCCCAACCCATGGCATAGGCTATCCTTCTTCCTTTTGCCTGTAGGACTGTGTTCCACCATTCTAGCGCCCCTTCTTTGAACAAATTTGATGCATACATCACTTGATCCTCTTCGGCACATTTGCTTATTGCAATTACTGCTTCGGTTTTCTCTAACCAACGCAGTGTTGCAGTTGCCCCTTCGTTACCTGCATTCAGTGGGTTTGCAAGCAAGAAACTCTTTGTAAGTGCAACCAGGCGTTGCAACTTTCATTCTTTTTGGGAGTGGGGCCTGATGCGGATCATGATTGCCGCCTCCATTTATGCTGTTACTGCCGTTATCTTCCAGAGTACGTTTACTAGAAATTAATTGTTGAGGTTCGGCAGGTTTTTGAACAGCATCTACAATTTCTGGAATAGCATTGGCTATCCCTTGAGCGATAAAGTGCTCAATATCTTGTCTAGTTATATATTGATCTTCCTGATTTTGCTCAGACTGATTTACTTCATTAATTGGTTCACTATTAGCGTTTTCTATCTGCTAATTAGTAGGAATTATTAGTGTCTAATTTATTGGCAACAAAATCAGCACAGGTGAACACATAAATTATCACAACATACAAGTATAACCAAAATTGTCGATTTCTCGACTTTCATTTTGTTTTTGTATATTGTATATGCATCCATACACACCGTTTCTTACAAAGTTTTATTGCCCATTTTACAGAGTTTTATTTTTTTTATTTTTTTTTTACTATTTACACTATCATACAATATACTTTCCTGACTTCACTATTTCGTTGGTTGACTGACAGTTCTAATAACGATACTCCCTCTCATCGTACTTCCAAGATAGTTGTTCCCCCATTTCCCTGATCCTATTACCTGTACCTATCAGTTCTTCACCGAACTGACGGAGTTCGGCTAGGTTTTCATTACTCATGGGAGGATTGGGGATTGGTTCTGGATCGAATTGAGGAAGGAAACTATAAGGACTATTGACTATATTTTGGAATTGCCAGTCATTGGTCCACCATTCTTCCATTTGGCCTAATGGTCGTGTGTGGATTAGTGGGTCTGGAATCATTGGTGCTAGGTTTATGGGGATTTGAGCTGTAACAGGATAAGAGAAGAGATTATTGTTGACAGGCTCTATAACATCACAATTGGCCAGTAGACGATCTATTTCGTCTTGGAATGTGATTTCTCCCGGTTGTTTTGAGCTTTCTCCAATCTCTATTCCCTTTTGTTTTAGATCTATCCCTATTTCCGTTTCTGCTTGTTTAGAACTTTCTCCGGGTTCTATTTCCTTTCCCTTGTTCATACTCACAGGATTTTCTATTTTAGGAAGTCTCCTAGTGGCTGGCTTCCTACGGCGTACTTTTCTCCATCCTACGTATCTTCTCTTCTTTTTAGGTTTGGCTTTTTCCAGCGGTGGAGCTTGGAATTCCACTGGTTCTTCTATGTCAGCAATGTAACCAGTAAAGTCGTGAGAGACTTCGATAGGCACTGGATATAAGTTGAGATTCTGAAATGCTTCCGATATGTCATTCATGCTGCATAGCATATATGCAAAATACAGGATGGTAATGTTAAAACTTTGGAACAAAGTTTAACAAACAAATACTGAAGTTTTATTGCATACCAATTTGTACAGAGGATAACAGAAATAAACACACTAGGATTTTATTTATTTACTGGATAGTGATTTCTTTTACTAGACACAACTTATCGGATATTTAGAGGTTTGCATTTTCAGCTACAGTAGCTAGCATATAAAGATTTGCCCATTTCTCGTCTAGTTTATCTTCCCAAGGTGAACTATTACCTAATTCCTGAATTTCTGGGTTAAACCTAACTTTCTTGGTTCGGGGTTTCTTTTTCTCCTGACTCTTTTTAAGTATCGAATTTCTTTTCTCTGGAGTAAGAGGATTTTCATAATTTGCCTTTCGGACAAAGATTCCTTCTTCTAGGTTTACTGGGTTTTTGGAGGAAGAGGTTTCTTTTTCCTGGGATGCAATATCTAATTTGTGGTAGATAGCAGAAAGCTTTTGTTTACCCATACTGTAACTAACAAATAATCAGTTAATAAAACATATAATCACAGAATAGCAATTTGCAGAATTTAAGTATTTCCTCAAATACTTAATTTATAGGCTTAAATCAGTGGCTCGATCAGTGGCTCAAAAGTTAGCTCTGATACCACCTTTTCCCTGTCACGGCCCTCAGCCCCGGGTTGACCCGGTTCCAGAGCCGCGAGGCAGGAAACCTGCGGTATCTGTTTTAGGCGACAGCGGAAGTCTTTTTAATTCAGGATCTTTTCACCGAAAATGCTCGTTTAATATATTACACAAAGGTTTAGGACTAAAATCCTATAATTTACAATAAGTTGATTTCACAAAGAAATCTTTATTTTCCAAATCATGTTTATTTTATTTATTCACAATGAGCCACTTCTCTGAGCTTGTAGTGCTTTACTGCACATTTCCTGGATCACACAGATCACCTGAAACATGTTTGAAAAAGGTTTTGTCAGCGGGGAAATACTGAGTGAATCATTCAGTTTTCTAAAACGACCCGTTAGTTACAAATTACAGTATTAAGAGCGATTACAATGTTTCTGATATCAATCCAACTACCCATAGTATTTGTCACTCGACCATCCATTGGCTAGCCCATTTGTCCAATGGTGTCTGTGATTGTGGTCAGATCACCCCTTGGCCACCCGTTTGTCCAAGTGTGACGGGAAACAAGTAATGTATATAAAACCCCACATACCGGCTGTAATATGGTGATTACAAAGACTTAATCCCTGTAATTATAACTTTGAAAATAACTTGGAGTTTTGTAAAACAATTGATAAAAAGAGAATGACTCACAAACTGTGAGAAAAGAGTTTATAAAAGAGGAATGACTCACTTTGCAGATTTAACGAGCGAGATATAAGCCTACTGATTAGCCTCGATTAAACCTAATTTAACACAATGCACACACAAACGGGTTAGTAACTAATACCGCAGTTACGTCAATTCACGAGATTAAACCCTCACAAAGATTATCAAGTGCAATACTTAATAATTCAATCGGATTCACAACGAATAACAGAGCATAGTCCGGATTCGAACAGCACTCTAATATTCAAGTTGAAATCACGACGAATAATCAAAGTACAAGCTCAATTTGAGCAGCACTCGGACAATCGTTGGATAGTTATAATCGATCGGACGTTGAATCGTAATAGCGACCGAGTTATTACCCTGATTGCAGCAGCACTTTGAGTTTAGTGTGTGGTTGTGTAGTATTCAGACGATATCTCCGTGTATAAACGGAATTTGGATGTTGAATTATCACAGAATTTCAAGTGCCAACATCCCCTATTTATATCTGAAAAATGCACTCCCTCGCGCCAGGCGAAGGATTTCCTTGCGCGTGTCGCGTGGCGCGAGAGACCCTAGTCTAGCATAGGGTGTGTTCGTGTACAGGTAGCTTGGGTGAGTTGGTTTCGACTGAAAACTTAGCTCCCACGTAAAACTGTTAAGATATTACCAACTAGGGTTTACCCCCCCCCCTGAGTTTTAGGGGCCCTGATACTGATTCCGATTGTTATGAAAATTTTAGGGTTTATGCGGAATCACTTGGGTGTTTCAATTAGGGTTTTCTTATTGCCTAATTATCATCCTAATTATTGATTTTTGTGACAGTTGTTACAGTTTCCCATGTATTGTAGACTAGTTTTATTTGTATCGCGGCCCTCCAGGCATGTGTGCGAAGTTTAGTATCAGTATCGCGGCCATTCCCGGCATGTGTGCGAAGATCAGTATCAGTATCGCGGCCATTACAAGCATGTGTGCAAAGAGTAGTGGGGGCTTCCCCATGTATCACTAGTCTAGCAGTATCTATAAGTGACCTTTCCCAACCGAGGTCAGTATTTCATAGTTCCCAACAACAACGTAAATACAGATAATCATCCAATCCCATTCCCTACCCCGGGAATCCCATGCCTTGGTAAGAGTGTGAACTCACCTTGGTTTGCTTGGTATGCTAAGTTAAGTGCTCACAAATAATCAATCAAGTCCTATAGTATGCACGTATACTAAATCAGTTCAAGTTTATAAAGTTCCACATGAAACCGAAATCTCTAAGTGTACGGGATAGCTAACATCAAGTAACACGTAAACAGATAGTCACCTTCATATCATTCATGCTTCACATAATTGTCTTTCACAGTTTGTGCTAATGTGGTTATTAAATAACACAATTGTGAGTTATCAGTCATAACGAAGTTAATAACTCAACGGGGTTTATAAACATACCGGAATGATAAACTAACAGTGTAGTTAACTAACAGAGTTAACCAACAAATAAAGTTAACCACTTAACAACTTAACAGGAGTGTACATGCTTAGCAAAGTTTGTATATTTAACAGAGTTGACACTAAATGAACCAACAACAAACTCGGACTATACACCAACCAAAAACTCGGACCATATAGCACATAAAAACTCGGACCATACATTCCCTTGTAAAACTCGGACCAAACACCCCTTATGAAACTCGGACCAACACCCCTTATAAAAGTCGGACCAAACACCCCTTATAAAAGTTCGGACCACCCATACTTAACAAAATTCGGACCTTACAAGCTTACAAAATTCGGACCATTACAATCTAACAAAATTCGGACCATGTATCAATCAAAAGTCGGACTATACAATCATCAAAAGGTCGGACCATACATTACATCTCAAAAGTCGGACCATGTTTTCCCTTCACAAAATTCGGACTTGTGACTTCACAAAGCCCTGACACAAATCTCCGGACTAACAATCATGCGTAATTTTCAAAAACAAATCACAGTTTTCAATGGAACAGTTACGCTGCAGGTTACGATCAAAAACCCTAATTTTCATACATTGGCAATGTTGTAATCTAATCAACAATCAAACACCTCTAACATAACAGGCATCTTAATGTCAGGCAAGTGATTACACAACTATTCACAAACCATTTCACAATAATCAGGATAATCAATAAACACAGAACCATTGCTTGGAGAACTAGGGTTTGCAAGAATCAAATAACCAATGATTAACAACAAATAATCATTAAATGTTTACCTTAGATTGATTCTAGATGAAGAGAGAGATCAAAAGTGATGATTGAGAGCTTGTGCCACCAAGAATGATGAAAAAGATGATTGCAGGAGATGATTGTAGAGGAAGATTGAAAATACGTACAATGATTTGTGAGAGAGATTAGGGTTAGGGGTTATTAAGGTTTCACTAACTCCTCTACTCGCCCCTAAGTATCATCTTTTACATAAAACACACACACCACATATAATTTTACAGTTTCATCATCAAGTTCATGTATTTGTCAAATCATTCGTAAAATAACACATAACCATGCAACAATCACAATACACTTTATCATATCACAACGTATACAGTTACAAAGCAAACAATTTGTGTAAGTAAACAACTAAACAAACAGTTAACGTGCAATAAATGCGAAAGTGGAATCTCGGAAACTCGAGTTGTCACATCAATCATTACCGTTTGAGAGGATAGCTTGGCTAAGGGTATTGGGGGTGCCCATTCATCTGGCGGTTGATGAGGTTTTTGACTCAATTGCTCGTCACTTTGGCAAAATCATCCATGGTTCTCAAAGATCTTCGGAGGATGTAGATGTCTCGGTAAACTGCATCGGCGTTTTGAGAGGAGACGGGGTTAGGATTGCTGAGGTGGCGACTCTTATTTGGAAAGACAAAACGTTTATGGTTTGGGTAGAAGAAGAATTGTCTAAATGGATCCCAGAATGCCTAGTTGAGACCGGTGCGGCATTGTCGGAAAATTCGTTACCGGAGGATGACATGTCGTCTCAATTCCAGGGTGACAGCCTGGAAGATGAACAGTTCGTGGATAGTGAGGAGGCAGTTATTGAAGGCAACCAAGAGGTTTTGAAGAAGGTGCATGAAAATTCCAATGTGCATGGGGAGGGTGCTTACCACCTCGTGAATGAGGAGGAGGTAAATGACAGTTTGCATGCGGACGGTGATCCCGAGGTCAATTATGTAAATCAAAAGCAAGGTATATTTATTAATGACCCTCTGGTCCCACAAGTTCAGGCTACTTCATGAATATCAAAGGTCAAAAAAAAAACCGTTCAACATTTTATCAGATAAGCACCCAAGGAGGCCCAATGTTAAAAGCCTAAGCAGTGACCATAGACCCAAGAAGAGGCCAAGGAGTGACATGGAGGAGCCCAAGGTTTTTTCATGGCCTATTGGGCTGGATTATAAGGTTAACCAAACGGTTGGTTCGGAACCCCATATGAGGACTGAATCTGGGATCTTAGATACTAGTGAAGGAACTGAGGATATCAACGGTATTTGTCGGCAGAGGGTGTTGGATATCGGCCAAATGGGGAGTTTTTCATTGCCATTGGAGGCACGCAAGAGGTGGCCCCGGTAGGTATTAGTGACAAAGATAGTTGTTAGCAGGAGTTGGATGCCACAGTCAAGGTAGGGAAGTTACTGGGAGTCCAACTTGAAGAACATGCCAGCAAGATCAAGGAGGCTCTGGTAAATGAAGGTAATAATGTGGTGTATAAATGAATTTTATGATTCTTAATGTGAGAGGTATTGGGGGTGCCAAAAATTGGGGTGGATCAAGGGTTTAAAGTTCAAAAATAAGGTCGATTTCTTGATTCTTCAAGAAACTAAACAAGAGGATTTGAGCAGTTTTAGGTGTGAAAGTTTCTGGGGAAATAACAATTTTGGTATGGAGTTTGTGGGGTCAGTTGGAAATTCTGGGGGTCTCCTTAGCATATGGAATTTGGGGATTTTCGATTTAGAAAGCTCCATCAAACGTAGGAATCTGCTGGTTACTAGGGGTAAGCTTAAAGGCAGTGGGGAGGTGATTAACATCATCAACGTTTATGCCCCACAAAGCATGAGGGCAAAACATGATCTATGGAATGAAATCTTGGAGATAATGGGAGGTCTGGACGGTAAATGGGTGGTGGCGGGGGATTTCAACATTGTGCGGTGTGTGTCGCAGAGAAGGAATTCAGGTTTCAAAGTGGCTTGTGCTAACAATTTTAATGAGTTCATTTCACATGGTAACCTTCTCGAATATGACATGAAGGGTTTCAATTTCACTTGTGTGAGAGACAACGGGAAGAAGTGGAGCAAGCTTGATAGATTTTTGGTATGTCCGGAGTTTTTTAGTAAATGGCCGAGTGCGAATCTCAGGGCGTTACCTTTCCTTTACTCGGATCAATGTCCGATCTTGCTTGAGGTGGGGGATAAGAATTTTGGTCCGAAATCGTTTAGGGTTTTTGATGTTTGGTTGGGTAAAGAGGGATTCAGCGAGATGGTGGAAAATGTTGCTAAGACGGGTGAGTTTTTTGGTCCACCTGACAGCCGGTTATCGGCTAAATTCGCCAGAATTAGGAAGGCTATAAAAGGTTGGCGAGATAACTACCTTAAAAAGAGGGGGAGGAGTATGTTGGGGCGTTGTCGGAGCTGGAAATTTCTGGAGAAAAGTTTGGAAGAAAGGGAGTTGAACGAAGAGGAAGAATGGGCTTTGGTCGAAAACAAAAAAGTGACTATGGATATGGATTTGAAAAAGTGCTTGGAGGCGAAGCAAAGAGCTAGGGTCAACTGGGCAGTGGATGGTGACGCTAATACAAAATATTTCCATTCCCTGGTTAATCTTAGGAAGGCCGCGAACCTGATCCCAGGGCTGGATATTAATGGTAATTGGGTGTCGAAACCCTCAAAGGTTAAGAAAGAGGTTATGGCATTTTTTCGCAATCGTTTCAAGGAAGAATGGCCTGTGCGGCCTCAAATATCGTGTACCGACTCGAAGGTGCTGGAGGAATCGGATAGTATGTTTTTGGTTCAGCAATTCTCGGTTGAGGAAATCAAAGCTGCGGTGGCAGACTGTGGTAGTGAGAGGGCGCCCGGTCCGGATGGTCTAAATATGAAGTTTATAAAAAAACTTTTGGTACTTATTCGATAAAGATTTTAAAGACGTGTTGGACTCTTTTTTCCACAGCGGCAAGTTTAGCGTGGGTAGCGGCTCTTCCTTTATCACATTGGTCCCCAAAGTTAAAGACCCTGTGGAGCTTAAAAACTATAGGCCAATAAATCTTATCGGTATCATTAGCAAGGTAGTTTCTAAGGTCCTTGCGAACCGTTTAAAGAAGGTCATTGGGTCGGTTGTGTCTGATACCCAATCTGCGTTTTTGGAAGGAAACTTCATATTAGACGGGCCCCTGGTGGTTAACGAAATTTATAAGTAGGGAAATCATTTTAAAAGGAAAGGCTTTTTCTTCAAAATTGATTTTGAACGAGCCTATGATAACGTAAATTGTAACTTTCTCCTTGATACTATGAGCAAAAAGGTTTTCCCTGATCGTTGGTGCTTGTGGATTAAAGGTCTTCTTGAATCTGCTCGGTCTTCGGTCCTTGTCAACGGATCGCCCACGTTCGAATTTCAATGTTGCAAGGGTCTAAGGCAAGGAGATCCTATCTCCCCATTTCTGTTTATCATGGTGATGGACGTTCTCTCGAGCTTGTTGGATAAGGCTAAATCGGATGGTCTTATCAAAGGTTTGAATCTGCCTAATAATGGTCCTAATATTTCGCACCTATTTTATGCGGATGACGCTATCATCCTTGGCGAGTGGTCGGAAGAGAGTATCCTCAATGTGGTGCGCGTTTTGAGAATTTTTCATTTGTGCTCGGGTTTAAAGATTAACCTTGACAAATCAAGTATTTTTGGTATGGGTTTGGATATTGACGTTTTGAATTCAATGGCTTCGCGTATAGGCTGTAAAGTTGGTGCCTTTCCTTTTATCTATCTTGGGATTAAAGTTGGTGCCAACATGAACCGGGTAGCTAACTGGAGTCAGGTGTATGAGATATTCGATGCGCGGTTATCTAGTTGGAAAGCTTCATTACTTTCGATCGGGGGTAGAGTGGTGCTTATTAAATCCGTGCTCGAGAGTCTTCCTATTTACTATTTCTCTCTATTCAAGGCTCCGAGTAAAGTTATCGCTGATTTGGAAGCTAAAATCAGAAAGTTCCTATGGGGTGGTCTCGAGGACAACAGAAAACTCCATTGGGTAGCATGGAATACGGTTATTCTCCCAAAAAATATAGAGGGTCTCGGCTTGAGCAAGCTTAAAAATATTAATGTTTCGCTTCTAGCCAAGTGGGGGTGGAGAATGAAGACAGAAAGGAACAAGTTGTGGGTCAGAGTTGTGGAAGCTATTCACAGTACTAGGCTCAATTGGGATTTCCTGCCTTGTAGGAGAACGATGGGTGGAGTTTGGTGCAACATAGCTAAGGTGCTGTCGAAAACAACGGTAGATGGTCGTCAACTTAGACATTTTTTTAGAACTAAAGTTGGAAATGGGGCTGAAACTTCATTCTGGTTAGATCCTTGGTTGTGTAACGAGCCCTTAAAAGAGGTGTATCCTGAATTATTTAAGATTGAGAAGGAAAAAAGGTGCAAAGTGTTGGATCGGTTTTGTGATCGGGTGACCGAAGGCGGCCTGCCTTCCAGGTTTGTTTGGGCCTGGGCCAGACCATTATCGGCTGGGGTTGAAGTCATGGAGTTGGCGGATCTATGCGGTAGATTGAACCAAGTCTGTTTAGGTGATAATCCGGATGTTTGGGAATGGATTGGTGCTAATGACAAAGAATTCAGTGTTAAAGCGGTTAAGAATCTTCTAAACAAAGCTGGGCAGCAGGACAGTAATCATCTTGAACCGATTGAAGAGTGTAAATGGATTCCTGTAAAGTGCAATATTTTCATGTGGAGGGCTGCCATGAACAAGGTCGCGACAGTGGAAGCTCTGAAAAGAAGGAATATCCAGGTGGAGGAAGAGTCGTGTGTCTTTTGCAGGGATGGGGTCGATTCGGTCCCGCATATCTTCTCATCTTGCATCATTGCTTCGGTAGTGTGGAACCATATAAGTAGGTGGTGTAATATTCAAAACCTATTTTTCTTCGGTTTCAAAGATATTGTGAAGATTCACGAGTATGTGGGAATTACCGAAACCAAAAAGGAAGCTCTCAAAGGTATCGTTAGGATTGCGGTTTGGTGTAGATGGAAAGCTAGAAACAAGGCAAGGTTCGAGAATAAAGAGATTAGAGCAGAAGATATTATCAGTGAGGTGAAAGCTTCGAGTTTTTTATGGTTCAAAAATAGGACTAGCTTTAAAAATTTGTCTTCGTTTAATTAGTGTAAATTTGTAATTATGTAAGTTGGTTTTTTTGTCGCCTCGATTTGAGGTGGGCCGGTAGGTGGAATGAAGTTTACCTTTCCAAAAAAAAGCCTTAAACCATACATAAAAGTATAAAACAATACAAAAGCAAAATCTACAGTTCTACACTACACAAAAACAGATCTACTGTCTTCAAAAATCCAGCTTCATCTAGCTTCCAAGTAGTATCAGGCTATCAGCAACATCCATCTTCACATTCCTTTGCCAAGCAACTCTTCTATCATGCAAACATAAACACAAGACCAGAAGACAACCAACAACTATTAATCTAAGTAATCAGAAATGTGACCAGATAGATCTAACATTGGATAGTAAACCAGCAGGTAATGAAAGCGCATCTCAAAAACCAAGTTCAAAAGGCTGGTCCTTGTTCAACAATGATGTTCTTCTACCCTTGTAATAATTTCAATATATTACTTGGGTACGTGTTTGATATTTAGACTTATAGACTTGATGGCGAAAACATTTAAAGGTGGTGTTACTTTCCCTGTTTAAGTCATGGACGTTATATAAGTTGCTAATTGTGTATAAGAATTAATTTTAAAAGGGTAAATTTAGTTTAGATTTCAAAATTTATCAGTAGAGTATTAGATCTCAAGTTTTGTAACGTGCATCGAGTTTTTGTGATTTTGATTTATATTATCTACGGTTTTGCATTTACTAGTCATATGTTGGACGTTTGAACAACTTGTACATGTATTGAACTTAAAAATCTTACATGATCAGTGTGTAATTTATAATAGAGTTTGAGATAAGAAAGTTGTAAATTCATAAATAAAAAAAAATATATATATATCAAATATTTATATATTCCTTTTCAGTAGCAAAGGGCTAAAATGGTCATTTGCTTTAGCAATTGGCCCTGATAAATGAACTATTGTTATCTGCCATTTTGTGTTCAGATATAATTTAAATGATTTTTTAATTAATTATGCTGAAATTTAATAGCTTTTTTTGTAAAAAGTTTCAACGATTTTGTATTGGTTTTTCGAATTCTTATGTTAGATAAAAGCAACTCCAAATGTGCAATATTTTTACATAAAGGTGAAAATTTCAACTCAGGTACTTACGAAACTTGAGAATCAAATAGCTACAAGAACAAGACAGATGGGTCAAACAATTCAACAACATCTAGGGTCTGTTGGTCAAACTCGACCCGCCCATTGCAACACATCCATAAAATGACTATTACCCAACCCGCCCATTGAGTAGGCATCCAATAATACTTACAGAAGTTGATGTTTTGAGCAGCTCCCTGATTGCCATAGTTGCATAGCAAGATGCTGCAAGTGTGAAGCTCAATTTGAGGGCTAACTGCTCCCCTTGCAATACTGCTTCTTCATTTTGTGTTTTGTTCGCTTTTGTAACGATGTCTAAATCCGTCCGTGAAGTAAAGATTTGTAGCCGTTCCAAAACAAAGACAATCATTAAAATTTTGTAATCGTAAAAGTATATGGCATACATATCATACATGGTTGTTTAGACAACCGCAAATCATTAAAGAACAAAGGGAACCACTCTACCCTCTCCTTATTTGAGTTCACTAAATAACCTCCCTCTATCTATACATGACTTACAGGATCAACTGCTTCTATATCTCCGGTCAAGGATGATCCGTAGACCTCACAAACGGGTCGGGCCGGTCATGGGTCAAAACGGGTTCGGGTCAATTATAAAAGGGTTGTTTTGGTTCGGGTCGGAACGAGTCTGGGTCAGAACGGGTTCGGGTCAATTATAAAAGGGTTGTTTTGGTTCGGGTCGGAACGGGTCTGGGTCAGAACGGGTCTGGGTCAGAACGGGTCTGGGTTGGGTCAGAACGGGTTTCGGGTCGGGTTAGTTTTTTTTTGGTGGGAGTTATCAACATTGGCATATAAGGTATAACCATATTCAACTGTTAAAGCATTAAAAAAATCGCTAAACTCAGAAGCTCAAAATGTTACCTCTAAGCATTCAACTGTATATATTCAGCTGTTTGGCAAGATCAATAGAGATCAATCCAGCACTGCAACCCATCCCATCAAACAAATTCGCATCACCGTCCACTTGATCATCATCATCATCTGACATTGTCGCACACTCGCATCCGTTCCTTCTCCAGGTGACACCCCTGTTTCAACAACCAAACTTCAACCATCATCATCATCAAACAACAACATGAACAAATATCAAACCGAAATCCAAACCAACAAAGCCACAAAACCTGTCAACCTCTGTAAACGGGCCTAATATTGACCTCATCCGAGCAATCAATTTTGAGTCGTCTTCATTTTTTAGTCAACATCTTCTGTTTCAAATAAGTCGGGCATGATAAACTTTTACAATGACCAAAGCTCCTGCAATCAAACAATAAATCAACAAACCAAGAAACAAAACTTTATTATTATATTAAGAAAAAACTCTAAAAATGAAGCATACATGTAGATCATTCTGCAAAAAAAGTCCCAGTAAGCATTAAACGCTGGTTAGCATTTCTTATTGGCCTGAAAAACCCTACCCGGTGTAACCGATTCCGGGTAGGGTTCGGGTACAGGTACCTTATACTTCAATACCTTTTTCAAATTTCTAATTATTCGACGAAACAACTAAGGTCTCATAGATGAGTACAAAGGTGAAATTATTTCATTAATAGCCGATAGAAAATGAACACATGTACAAGTAAATGGAAAAAAATGCATTAAATGAGGAATTACTAACCTGTGTTGTTCAAAATGTAACATACGAGAACGACAATGAATGGGGGCGGCATTCTACTAACCTTTATTGGAAAGATATCGTTCCGAACATACTTAGACTTCTATTAGATGCTGCATCTGTCATTAACCGATAAGATACTAGTCATTCAACTCGAAGATTGCATAACCAACAAAAAACGTATGGCTGAAAATCATTTTTAGAGCCTACAGTAGACAAATGAAATGGATGCCATCTTATATGACTCTCATGCAGTAAAGGTGTAAGTATCTTAAATAAAAGCAAGAGAATATGTGACATATAATAAAGCTATAAACTTCTTCACTCGTTATATGCCAACATAAAAAAAGACTTGAGGCCTAGAACAACTATTGGTCGATCAAATCGGCTGTAATGTCAATGATAACTCACTAAGTGTAGCCTCATTGCACGACACCTAACCAAACAAATAGAAATTTCACAAACTAGCATACCCCATTCTTAGATGTATGGGATCTTCATAATTATATACTTAAAGCATGTTTCATGCTTCTCGTTGTACTCAACTAACATGAAGGCTCTCATACAAATGTCCTTGGTTTAAAAAAGCGTGACGCGCTCCGAAGCGTTTTGGTTCCAAAAGCTTTAAGCGAAGCTTCAAGCGCAAAGCGAGAGCTTCACGTATAGGAAGCGCTCAAAATAAAAAAAAATTAAAAAAAAATTTTACACATCAATATGACATATTCTACTTGTTAATCAATAATAAACACAAAAACATGATTAAGAAACACACTAAACACATAAAAAAACATAGTTAAAACATAAACCAAAGTCGATTATTGGAGAAAGTATGAAGAATCGATGGAGAAGAGGGAGGGAGGGGCTGAAGATGTTAACTAACGTTCTTTTTTTAGGGTAAAGAAGTAGCGGGCCTCAATTAAACCCTATTAGAGACTATTGGACCTAAATAAAAAACCCAAATCTGACCTGATTGGGCTGAAGCGTCGCTTCGGGCTTAAAGCGCGCTTCAAAACGCTTCACATGATTTGTCGCCTCAGAGCAAAAAGAGCGACATCCCTAGCGCTTCATTGCCTCACGCTTTAAGCTCGCTTTTTTAAACCAAGCAAATGTCAAATGTTGGGATTCATCGTCACCCGGTTAAAGTTTATGAACAATAAACTTGTAACTCTCCAAACCAAAATCTTAGCATACGAGGTTAATAAACAGCTTACAGTTACAAGGGAAATACAAAAAAAAGTGTGCGGGGTAGTTCCAGAGTTCCGGTGGGTTGGTTTCGTGGTTCCACGGTTCCTAAAAAATTAAATACAAATTCCTAAAAACATATCTACATACTAAACTCACTGAAAATACCTAAAAATAAAACAATTTTGGGAAACACAATTTCCAAATCAAAACAATTCATTCGTATCTAGAATCGTATAGCAAGCTCATCTGTGTGATAAATCAACAGTATGCAAATTTATAAGGCGTTTCATTCGTTTATATTTGTAAAACCATGCACTATTTAAGCCAATTAAACTGCTACGACTGATACATAATACATATAAACAACGAATAACTGATGCAGATTAGCTCATACAAAATGAAATTGACGCCTAAAGAGAGAGATGTGTTACATGTCAAAATAAGTAGATGGAACCAAATGTAATTGTTGTATATAGTGTGTGCGTTGTAACAGACTTAACCATCGAATGAATTGAGTTTTCCTCTTCTCTTATATTCTTCTTCTCTATCTTTTGATCATCTACTGTTATTACAAAACTGTTCGTAACAATGGTATCAGAGCTCCCTTTCCTTTTGACTGTGGGTTACTGTTAGGGCAACATCGAATTTCTACAACAACAATCACAATTAGGGCAAGAAAGGGGGAATTGTTACAACAATCAAAATTAGGGCAACAAACGGGTTCAACCATCAGTAGTTCTGGTGATTCACAACAATATTCAACAATCAAGAAATCATTGGTACAACATGGAATTGGCTCTGGAAAGTATTATGTCAATATCGCAAGAGGGTACTGTTAAAGATTACTGCGATTAGTTTTAAATCTTGTTCGATCAAGTTAGAAATCTTGAAGAAATTTCTGAAATCTATGCTATATACCTATTCATATGTGGTTTAGAACCGAAAATTAGGAAAATCTTTGCTAGATGGCATCAATATAGCTGCACTACAGTGAAAGATGTGATTTCATTGGCTTTAAAAATTGATTCTAATGGCTTGCAAGATTCTTTTTCTCCATTTAATCCTAATTCGTCTTTTTATAACAAAGATTTAGAGTTTGACATTAACATCACTCTTGAGGAATTGATGAAAGATAATGAGTTGTTTCGGAATGGAAAGATTCAAGAAACTATTGATGGCTCTAATTAAATGAATGGGTTAGGGAGTATTTTTGTGGATGAAAGCTTAGAAAATGAAAAGGATGAGGAAGTTACAGATTCTGAAAATGAAATTGAAATAGATGATGCTTGTAACAAAGAATTGGTGGTATGGTTTGAACTTGAGGGAGAAGAAACTTCAAAGGATATTAGGTTTGTGATTAGGTCATCCAGTATCCGGTTAGACAGCCAGGTTAGATTGGACAAGCATGTGGGATTCTTGGGTTTAATGAAAGAATCATGTTTTTGGAAGATGAAGAAACGATTAAATAGATACGGGTTGGGTTTTTAACATAGAATGTAAAAGTGGAGAGATTGCTAAGTTGAAATTTTTTGTAGAACTGGTAGACAAAAACAGGGTCTGGGACGTTGGATTACAGTTGGGTTCAGTCCTACAGTTGGGTTCAGTCCTGAAAGTATCACACCTGGATTGGGTGAAACATACTAAGGCTTACAAAATTATTCCAAGTATTAAGCCTAAACTAATGAATGTCATTTTAAGTCTATTAAAGATGTTATTTGGCATTGAAATTGTCTGCTTAAGCAATCAAATGGTGATGCAAAGGTGTTATGTCATAAATTGCATTAGAAGTGGTGAGGTTGATCTATTAATTGTTGTGAAGGCTTGTGCAAAAGGCAATATGCGTGGTGTATGTTTTGGTCTTAGAACCAAATTGGTCAGGTTGTTTGGGCTTAGATACTCGATCACCCAAACTCCCAAATTATCTAGAATAAAAATGCACAAAGTTAAAAATCAAGATAATGTTGATTTTCAGCTTGTTAAGGATGATACATTTTTACACAAAATCAAAGTGAGGAAGAAGGTGCATTCGGGTGATGGTGAAGAGTATGCTAGTGTTCAAGGGTGTTATGGGTTGGCAGCAGCTGATACGAAACAGAGAAACATTGATGTAATGAAAATGATAGTTACAATTGAAGATGATTATGGGAACTACTGGCTAGGTATCGGCTATGGTTTAATCTACTGTGGCAATTCTAGCACTATCAACCAGTGGCCTAAATTGTTGAAGGGCGGTTGTCAATGGTCTCATGATCAAATACGGGTTCCGATGTTAAGAGTAATGAAGCATAAAAATGATAACGATGAGTGGGCAACTCGATATCATGTTGAGGGAAGTAGACAAGCTGAGTTGGTTGTGATATTGTTGTTGTATTTTAACAAAAAGCAACAACTGGTTTTTAAACGGTTAAAGAAATGTATTATGGGTACAATTAGACAATGTAGAATCGTTATGATGTTGCTGTAGCTTGAAGTCCAAGAGGTTACTCTATGGGTATGGGATCCTGGTCCTACAATAATTAACAGTAGTAAAAGTAGTAAGATCGGTAGTGGGTGGAACACCATGATCAAGGGAAGGTGCTGAAATACAAAAAAAAAAAAAAAAAAAAAAAAAAAAAAGATTACAAAGGAACTGAAGACTGGACTGTGTCACTTTAGCAACTGAAACAAGTTGTTATTGGGTCATATGTTGCTACCGATGTATAAAGAAACAATTTTCATGGTTCTATTATGTGGTTGACCATTGCAATTGCTTGCTCAACAGGCTTACCACACAAGTAAAGATATTTTACAAAGCCCAGGCATTTCTGCACCATCTCGTTTACATTGCTTTCTTTTTCAGTTTGTTTGGTCTTTGGAAGTTGACTTTTGAGGTCAAAAGTCTTATATAGGAGGGAAGTATTGTTACATGTCAAAATAAGTAGATGGAACCAAATGTAATTGTTGTATAGTGTAGGGGGTTATTGGTAGTTAGTGGCTATATAGTGTGTGCGTTGTAACAGACTTAACCATCGAATGAATTGAGTTTTCCTCTTCTCTTATGTTCTTCTTCTCTATCTTTCGATCATCTACTGTTATTACAAAACTGTTCGTAACAAGATGTGCCTAATACGAAGAGACTGGAGGCCAAAGGAACCGTGGCCGCCACCGTTGTCGCCGTCTTACAATTGAACTCACTGGACTTGCTCGACGAACCCTAATAGCCCCAAAACGAACAACAAATCATGGTTGCGTTCTGTTTCTTGTCGGAAATCTGTAAATAGAGAGAACAATTACACCCTAAACGAACGTAAATGACGAAAAAGAGGGATGGGGCTTACAAGCGACGAGTGAAGGCTGTGGCCTCTTGCCGTAAATCGCCATATGAGAGGAAGGGAATTACGAGTGGGTTTAGGGCTGAAGTTGCAAATCAGATATGGACCAGTACTTTTTGGTGTATTATTATTTAATAAATTAAAAATTAATGTCCGAACCTATAGGAACTGTATTTATTCGCAATAGGTTAGCAAAAATAGTTTTTCTTTTCTTTTTTCTCACTTTTCTCCCCCGTTTAGGTTAATAAAAATGAAAAAGAAAAAAATTTTCTTAATCAAAACTAAATTAGTCGCTACACGTATTTCCCCAAAGCGGGATATTTTCCCTCCATCCTGCCAAACCTATAGCGACGAAATTTAGTTGCTATAGGGTTCAGAAAATTAAAATTTGTGAAAAACTTGTTGCCACCAATTTTCGTTGCTACATGTTGTCTATCGCGACGACATAATTTCGTCGCTAAAGGGTTTGTCGCTAAAAGCCAGATTTCTTGTAGAGTAGCCCGTAAACTATGTTAAGACTTGCCAAATAGAGCTTAACAACGTTACTACTCTATTTCCCCATGTGGTTTCATATATATTTCGAAACAATTTAGTTTTCCATGTTGGTCATAAACATCCTCAAGTAGAAAATACTTTGCATAATCACACATTTTGTAAAAGTTATAAAAAGTACTAACTACCACCAATAAACAGATTTAGGTTGTGTTGCATCTCAAATGGGTCAAATAAAAAAATTCTAGCTTATAAAGGAAATGTTCAGAGGCAATGCTAAAGTGACGAAACAGATATCAAACATTGAAAGTTGACTTGAAGTGATACTCATCGACCGAATTGTAAATCAGCCCCTCATCTACCAGAGTGTTAAGTGCAGCCCTGTTAAAAACAAAACAAACATTAGTATGTCATTCCATGTGTGTCAGTGTGTAAATGCACAAAGATAAGAGCAAGAGAGTTACAGTATCTTGTCCAAAGGGATGTCCAGTTGGTTAACAAGTTCTTCTTGGTGTACCCCATCACTACTAGAAAAATGTCAATTTGTTACGAAAATTTCCAATGCAAAAAAATGCTTTACAAATTCGGACATAATTGCAACGCATTTTTGACAAAAAAAAAAATGCGTCACAAGTGCGTTGCAAAACTTTAAAGCTCTAAACTGAAATTGCGTTGAAAATTCGTCACAAATTTCCGACACCATATTTTTGTTGTAAATGCGTTGAAGATTGTGTAGTAAATGCGTAGCAAATAGTTTTCAACGGGGCTTTTTCCAACATCAAGGTTTTGTTGCAAATGCGTAGCAAACCTGAATTTGCTACGCAATTGTAACGGAAAAGCTTGTTAGAGAATGCCAAATTTCTAGTAGTGCATGTTCCGTTGCTCTAATATAAAAAAAACATTCTCTCTATGTTAACTTATAAGATTTCATATACATGGACATTTGAACGTTATATTCGTTTATATTTGAGTATAAAACAAAAATCAAACTGATAAAATGTACTTGTAAAACTTACACACTAGACGACTGCATCAAATAATCTAACACCATTTTATCGATTCCACTGAGCCCATCCGAAGCACCATAAGGACCAGTGAACTTACAATTAATAAACAAATAGTATGCAGTTAGTAACATTCAATCAGTAATGGGTTAACAGGCCGGGTTGGGACAATTTTTATAATTCTAAACGGTATAAATGTACTAGATATGATTATAAAAATTAATCAACCTTTTTAGTAGTAAGTTTTATGCATTCAGATACACTTTAAACATGTTCAACCCATTTAACAAGTTTCTTTTCTAGTTAAATCGCTTAAGCTTAATCCGAAGAGATAACTGAAAAGAGAGGCTTTATATTGACTCACTTGATTTGATGTTGCGGTTTGATAGGCGTGTGTGTTAACAGCAGAGCCTGGCATATGAGTTTGATTACTAGTACCAGCTTGTTGTTTCTAACACAGACAAAACATCATCTTTGTTATAAACAAGAACAGTTTAAAGGTTTCAAAAACTCATCTTTGATGAATATCATACGTAAAATACGAAGAAATCAGAGTAAAGTTGTGAAACCTTACCATTAACCTTGTGTTATAAGAATGGACATCTATACATTCCACAAAGTGATGTGTGACTGTGATTTCATCAAAATCAGTCACAGGCCTGCAAGTTGAAGCAGTGTAAGCGTGATTGAGTAACACGGGATAGCTCAGGTTTTTTAAAGAAGCTCCACAATCCAAATATGATACGCGTTTCAGGTTAACGAAAACAACCTAATTTACTATCATACAACTCCATGACTTTAAGTTTTCAATTACCTTTATAACTATTTTAGCTAAAACACAATTTAAAGTAACGCTCAACGAAGAAAGGTAATCTAGAGCTAAAGAAGTAAAGATCATACTTGATACCAAAGACCATCAAATGCTTTTTCCCTTGTAATTCTTTAACTTGGCCGTGAACTCGAACATACACTCCTTCCCTAAATGCAATCAACCTTAAGATTCTAACCAAACAACATCGATCCAACTTAAATATCGATTCATAAATCAACAAAAAAAAAACTGTAACATACATTATCGGTTCCATCTCCTTTATGTCAACGGGCTCATTAACCCTAAAACATCAAACCAAAACAAAATCACGCCGTAAAACCACATAACAAAAACAAAAATATAACCATAACAAAACTTGTATACCATTTGAGGCAGTCAATACGGCCTGTACCATCATCGAGTACAAACCGAATCTCATTAACTGATCCCTCAGCCTTATTCAATACCATTCCCACCAACTTAACCTTCATTCAACAAACCAACACTTTTATAAAGTTCAAAACCAAACAAAAAACAAAAATCAAAACAAAAACAAAACCCTACATTGTTTACATCAACACCATCATTGATTTGGTTGACGGTCAATGGTAGCAGCCTCTTTGCATCACGTTTCTGCATGTAACAAAATCACATGATGACAAAACATAACTACCTTAATTTTGTGAAAAAACAAAAGCAATGGGTACCTCAGTAAACACAGAGGGTGAAGGATCTGCAGTCTGGGCAGCCGGAGGAGGCATAAAGCCGCCGCCGGAGAAGGCGGCAGTTCCGTCAAACTCGTTGTCGTACATAATTTTTGGATTAGAAAATGTAATCCCGCCAATATATATAATAGGCCGTGGGGAAGAAACTTCTGAAATAAGGATGGGTTTATATTAAGAAATAATCAATTGTTTTAGTAAAGATATAAATCATTTTTATAACCACAAGTCACGAATAAGTGATATATATATATATATATATATATATATATATATATATACCCCCCAAAAAAAAAACCTAACCCCCCCTCCCCCCAAGCTAAATGCTAAAAACTAAAACCCTCAAAAAACCTAAAAAAAACCTAACCCCCCCCCCCCACCCTCCCCCCCCCCAAAAAAAACCTAAACCCCCCTCCCCCCAAGCTAAAATGCTAAAAACTAAACCCCCAAAAAACCTAAAAAATCAAAAAAAAATCTAAAAATTTTTTTTTATTTTTTTACTATTTTTTATGTTCAAATCGCTACTTTTAGTAGCCAAAAAAAATTTTTTTTTTTTTAAATTTAAAAAAAAAAAAATTTTGGATACTAAAAGTAGCGATTTTTAAATAAAAAATAGTAAAAAAATAAAAAAAAAATTTAGGTGTTTTTTAGATTTTTTTAGGTATTACTGTTTGTGTTCACACTGGTTCTCGCGGTTCTCGCAATAAAGGGTGGTTCCTAACGGATCTTTGTCCTATATATATATATATATATATATATATATATATATATATATATGGTGGAGTTATTGTAAAAAAGACCAAAAGTGTGAGAAAGAGAAGAAAAGAATCTCAACCATTAGATCTAAATTAATTGAAAAGGGTAAGATTGTAAATGCATTAACAAATTCAAATATGGTAATCCTTGATTTAAGGATTTGGAGAGAGAAAATCCTTGATTTAAGGAATATAACCGTCCATAACATCATTCATTTTAATTTTTTTTGCATCATTTACAGAATCAGAGCCATGTTCATGACATGGTGTTTTAAAAAAATTCATAGTTCAATTCATGGTGTTTTTACGAAAATAATATAACACCATTCAGTAAACAAAAATATAACACCATTCAGTACACAAAATAACACTATTCAGTACAAGATATAACACCATTCAGTAAACAAAAAATAACACCATTCAGAAACAAAATAACACCATTCAGAAACAAAATAACACCATTTAGAAACAAAATAACACCATTCAGAAACAAAAAAAAAAAAACCATCCAGCAAACAAAAAATAACATCATTCAGTAAACAAAATAACACCATTCAGTAAATAATATAACACCATTCAGTACAAGAATATAACACCATTTAGTAAATAAATATAACACCATTTAGAAAAAGAAAATAACATCATTCAGAAACAAAATAACACCATTCAGAAACAAAATAACATTATTCAGAAAAGAGAAAAAAAAACACCATTCATTCATATACCTTCTGATTCAAAATGTGATTTCATTTATGTTCGTCTCCACACAATTCAAAACCACCATGGATGCTTCTGCTTCAGCTTCCACAAGATTCAAAAACAATCTTACCTTCTCCTCCACTTTGCTCGACGATATTTACCGCTCAATCGACGAACAATCCACAGTTTGCACCCAAACTTCACGAAAAAAACACAACAAATCCGTCGGAAACCGTTGTTTTCAACACGATGATGACGATCATGAACACCGAGCCACCACCACTGCCACTCGCACCAGCACCACCGCCGCTGTCGCTCGCACCACCACCACCGCCGCTGCCGCTCGCACCACCACCACCACCACCGCCGCCGCTGCCGCTGTCGTGTTTGATCTTCCAATTGGCCACTGTCGTGTTTCTTCTTCAGATTGATTACGAGAGAGATCAAAATCGTAGATGGAGATCATCTGGAGAGAGAGAGATATTGTAGGGATTTTGATTTACAGTTTCCATTTTTTGAATGGATATAAAGACTTTATTACCCCTAAAATTTTCAATTCAGTCTAAAAAATAAATCAAATTTTACAATTTGGTCCCTATTAATCTCAACCATTAGATCAAAGATCTAATGGTGTAGATTCTTTCTTATCTTTCTCACACTTTAGGCCTTTTTTACAGGATCTTCTACCTATATATATATATATATATATATATATATATATATATAGGGGAGGGTTATCTTGAGAACACTAAATATTGCGAGAACCGTGAGAACGAATGAAAAAACCAATCAAAACCAATTTTTTTTTGTACAAACCTCATTGTAATTAAGATACAACATCAAAACAAGAATTTATAACATCAAATAATTCATTTCTCATTTCAAAATCATTCTTTTTAGATTTTTAACACATGTGTAAATATAGCAGATTTACACATGTGTAAATGGCAAACTTACACATGTGTAAATTTTCTTTATTTATGAATTCACGTAAATTTAAACGTGTAAATTGAATTTCTAACATTGTATTCGAATAATAATGATAAGTGTAGAAAAAAATTTTGAATTTGAATTGTTTTTGACCAAGTTCTCATGGTTTTTTCATTTGTTCTCACGGTTCTCACAAATATTTAGCGTTCTCATTTAAACCCTCCCCTATATATATATTTCAGTTAGACCGAAGGGTATGGGCTCCGTCCCCGGTCCGTCGCCGCCGTCCCGAATCGTCCCACACCGCCCCCTCCCGCCCCGTCGCGTCGGTGGCGTCCTCTCCCGGACGCTGGAGACGAGCCAAAATGTGGTGGGGCCCTTCAATTGTGCCGTTGATATAACGGCTACTTTAAAAAAAATCATTTAATTTAAAACCTATATAAATACCCACACATTTAACCATTTTTAAACAAAAATTCACCCACTTTCTCCAAACAACTCCCTTTACACACCATTTTTATACAAAAATTCACCCACATTCTCACATAATCTTCTATAAAAAATACACAATGTCATCTTCCTCTTCATCGGGTTTGACGGACACCATGGAAGCCGTAAAATATTTTATAAACAAGGTGGTAGAGTCGACACAACTAATTCTGGAAGAAGAAGAAGAGGAGGAGGAGGTTTCGTCACAACCACGAAACAGAAACCCACACATCGAGCGAGACCGAGAAAGTTAGTTATATTTTTATTCTTATATTTTTATTCTTATGTTTTTAGTCTTATATTTTTATTCCTATTTTTATAGCGTTGCATTATATTTTTATTTATAAGTTGTATATATTTTTTTTATCTTGTAGATGCTCACCAAAGATTAGTCGACGATTACTTGGCCGACGCGTTGTTGTACTCGGAAGCTATTTTTAGACGCCGATTCAGAATGAGTCGTCGACTTTTCTTACGTATAGCCGACGATTTAGCCGCTTATGACCCGTTTTTTACCTTGCGACCCGATGCTAGAGGCAAAATGGGCTTCACCACCTTACAGAAATGCACTGCGGCGATTCGTCAACTAGCTTATGGGATGGCAGCCGATGCTTGGGACGAATACTTAAAGATGTCCGAAAGAAGTGCTAGAGAATGTTTATACAAGTTTTGCAAATTTGTGGTGAGGCTCTACAGCCAAAAATATTTGCAAAAACCGAATTACAATGACGTCCAAAATTTGTATCAACACCACCAAGCAAGGCGCGGTTTTCCAGGCATTCTCGGGAGCATTGATTGCATGCATTGGCCATGGCGGAATTGTCCTACCGCTTGGCGAGGAATGTATACGTGAGGCGATCAGAGACATCCAACAATAATTCTAGAAGCGGTTGCGTCTCAAGACCTATGGATTTGGCATGCTTTCTTTGGGATTCCTGGTTCGAATAACGATATCAATGATCTACAAAATTCCGAGGTTTTTTACGAGGTTATATATAACAACCCTCCTAAATTTTTTGACACCCTAAAAATAATTAGAATATCCTTATATGTCCTAAAATACACTTATATATATATATATACATGTTTGAAGATAACTAAACATAGGTAGGCATATAGATATGACAACAAATCTAACATAAAATTTAAAGTCATGTACTTCTTTACCTCCACAGATGTAGCAGCTCTCCCGGAACCTTTAACGTGACCCTAGACGCTCCTAAACACACCCCGAATACGAAAACGGGCCCCGAATACCTTTATTTTTATTAAAAATAATTAAAAACAATTTTTAATAGTCTGTCGCGGGCCGCGTAAGACCCCTCCTTGGTCTACGCGGGGCGCGAGCGAAGGGACATGAGGCGCAGCCCGGTGCTGCAACGTGTCATGCGATGTGTCGAAGCTAGGACCTGAGTCGGATCAGCTAGGGCCTACCCTAGCCACCCTCACGGGCCGCGTAGCCCTTGGCTACCACCTACGCGGGGAACGACAAAACCAGAATCAAGCCCTATAAATAGAGGCCAACGACCGTTCAGTCGAAATCGCTCACACACTTTTCTCTCGAATTTTCTTATAGTATAAGCTATTCTTGACAGTACCATGGGTGGTAATTAAAGTAGATGGAAACAAATGTAATTGCGCGACCGCCCTCAATACTATACAATGGTTTTACTTAACTTGATTAAACTGAGATTCACTCACCAGTATTTCCCACTAGCAAAATGTTTTTAAACGCGTTTCAGGTAACAAAATGTGAAAGCCAAATAGAAGCCAGCTAGACAGCACTGAAGGCTTGAAAAACTGGCTATAAAGTTACCTAAAATAAAGAGATGTTTTTATTAAATAAAATAGGGTTTATCCTTATGAAAATGTGTATACCTAAAACTTTGGATTTTCCTACGTGTTTAATATTATGAAAGTGTGGTATTTTACTTTGATAAAATATTTCCTAACTACGATCCTGATGTAAATTCCGCTGCCAAAATGATAAACATGGATACCACCGAAACTGGCCGCAGCCGCCCGTTCCCGGGTAGTTAGGGGACGGGGGTTGCGACAGAAGGTGGTATCAGAGCTAAGCCACTGATTCAGCCAAAGAAGTGTTCTGCTGACACCAAAATTTATTTAAAGTGTTAGGAAATTAATTACAGAAATACGTGCATAATTGTATTTTACTGTTGTGTGTTATTTGACTATTTGTTAGTTTACATTATGAGCGACCAAGGACCTTCCGACGCCTACCGTCAGTTATCCAGCTCACCTAGGAGCTAAGGCACCTCTTTACAGCCTGCCCTCTTAGGGTATTCAGCTGACAATGAAGATGGGATATTCGTGTTTAAGGCTCAGTCTGAAGAGTCATTCCCTCCTAAAAAAAGAGGATGGTTCAGTAGGGGAGCACATGAACATAGGAAGAGAATGAAAAAGTTACAACAACAGCGTGCTGTAGCAGCCACTAAGAGAGAAACAGATGCTCACACCCAGGATATGCTCAATAGAAGTTTAGCAAAGTTCCATATCCTAGCAACCACAGCTGCCGACCCTTACCTGGAGCAACTCATAGCACCCCAACCATTACCACTGTTTCCCACCCAGCCAATGGAAATTGAAAACAATCCAGAAAATCAAATCCCAATGCCTGATTTCAACCCAGATGAAATACCTAGAATACCAGCACCCAATCCCTTAGACCCAAACTACGACCCGTGGTTTGACGACCATAGGGATTACCAGCAACGCTACCCAATACCAGAAGACGAACCCATGCCAAACCTAGCAGCCTACCCAGATTTGGACCCTCTAGATCCCTACTATGATAACGATGAATACATCAGGGAAGTTGAATTCAGGATTCATCTGCTACCAGGGACAGCACCAATTGCCAAAGCACCTTACCGTTTGGCACCCGCAGAAATGCAGGAACTGAAGAAACAGTTAGACAAATTGTTGGAGAAAGGATTCATACAACCAAGTTCATCACCATGGGGAGCACCGATCTTATTCGTTAAGAAGAAAGACGGATCAATGCGTATGTGCATTAATTACCATGAATTGAACAAAGTCACGATTAAGAATCGGTATCCATTACCAAGGATTGATAATTTGTTCGATCAATTGCAAGGAGATCGATTTTTCTCTAAAATCGATCTACGCTCAGGATATCATCAATTAAAGGTACAGGAATAGGACATTCCTAAGACTGCATTTAGAACAAGGTATGGCCATTATGAATTTACTGTCATGCCATTTGGTTTAACCAATGCCCCAGCTGCATTTATGGACATGATGAACCGAATATGTAAGCCATATTTGGATAAATTCATAATTGTCTTTATAGACGATATTCTTATTTACTCTAAGAGTAAAGAGGAACATGCAAAGCATTTACACGCACTTCTAAGTTTATTGAGAAAAGAAAAGCTTTATGCAAAATTTTCAAAGTGCGAATTTTGGTTAGAACAGGTACAGTTTCTTGGACACTTAGTTAATCATGAAGGAATTCATGTGGTTCCCACCAAGATCGAGGCGATTACTAAATGGAAAACCCCTGAGTCACCAACCGAGGTTAGAAGTTTCTTAGGATTGGCCGGTTATTATAGAAGATTTATTCGAGATTTTTCTAGGATAGGCATTCCCTTAACTAAGCTAACCTGTAAATCTGTTAAGTTTGAATGGGGATCAAAACAAGACGAAGCCTTTAGAATTCTTAAGCTAAGACTAACCAATGCACCGATATTAGCGTTACCAGAAGGAACTGAAGACTTTGTAGTCTATTGTGACGCTTCCAAGTTAGGTTATGGATGTGTATTGATGCAACGTCAAAAAGTTATAGCCTATGCATCTAGACAACTTAAGAATCATGAAGAGAATTATTCAACCCATGATTTAGAATTAGGAGCAATTATTTTTGCCCTTAAAATTTGGAGACATTACCTTTATGGTAGTAAGTTTACCATTTTCACCGACCATAAGAGTTTAATGTATGTTTTTTGGGCAAAAGGAATTGAATATGAGACAAAGACGCTGGATAGAGATACTTACTGATTATGATTGTAATATCCAGCATCATGCAGGAAAGGCCAATGTAGTGGCTGATGCTTTAAGTCAAAAGTATCATGAAAAGCCAAAAAGAGTGTGTTCTCTTAAATTAAATCTACAGGTAGATTTAAATGAACAGATTAGAAAAGCACAAGAATCAGTAATCAAGGATGATACTGAAAAGTTAAAAGGAATGATTAAGGAATTAGAACAAGGAACAGATGGAATTTGGAGATTCCATAAGAAAAGAATGTGGATACCCAAATTAGGAAACCTACGCCACCGTATATTAGAAGAAGCTCATAAGTCTAAGTATACGATGCATCCTGGAAGTGATAAGATGTATCAGGATTTAAGAAAGAATTTTTGGTGGATAGGAATGAAAAAGGATATAGCAGCCTATGTATCGAAATGTTTAACCTGTTCCCAACTCAAAGCCGAACATCAGAAACCCTCAGGTTTATTGCAACAGTTAGAAATGCCAATGTGGAAGTGGGAATTGATAACAATGGATTTTGTTACCAAATTACCCAAGACAAGGAAAGGTAATGATACAATCTGGGTGATTGTAGACAGGCTAACTAAGTCAGCTCATTTTCTACCAATGAAGAAAACTTTTAGTATGGAACAATTGGCTAAGATGTATGTAAATGAAATAGTTTCAATACATGGAATTCCTTTATCAATTGTTTCTGATAGAGATAGCCGTTTTACCTCTCATTTTTGGAAAAGTTTCCAAAAAGCAATGGGAACCAAGTTGAATCTAAGCACAGCTTATCATCCTCAAACGGACGGGTAAAGTGAAAGGACAATTCAGACAATGGAGGACATGCTTAGAGCTTGTGTAATTGATTTCGGAGGTAATTGGGATGATCATCTGCCACTGATAGAATTTTCTTACAATAACAGTTATCACACAAGTATCAATGCTGCACCATTTGAAGCACTTTATGGACGAAAGTGCCGAACCCCGGTCTGTTGGGCAGAAATTGGAGAAAAGCAACTATCCGGACCCGAGATAGTACAAGAAACAACTGACAAAATCATTCAAGTCAAGGAACGACTGAAAGCAGCACGTGACCGACAAAAGAGTTATGCTGATAACAGACGAAAGCCATTGGAATTTCAGGTAGGAGACAAAGTGTTATTGAAAGTCTCTCCTTGGAAAGGAGTGGTAAGATTCATCAAAAAGAGGAAAGCTAAGCCCCAGGTATGTTGGACCTTTTGAGATTATTAAAAGAATAGGACCTGTAGCCTATTAGCTACAACTGCCAGAGGAAATGGCAGGAATACATGATGTATTTCATGTATCTAATCTCAAGAAATGCTTAGCTGATGAATCACTGGTAGTACCTCTTAAGGATATAGAGGTAAATGAACAGCTTAAATTTGTAGAGAGGCCTCTACAGATCGAAGAGAGGAAAGTCAAGAATCTCAAACACAAGAGATTAGTTTTGGTTAAAGTGAAATGGGATTCCAAAAGAGGACCAGAATACACTTGGGAGCTTGAATCAGAAATGCAAAGGAAATACCCACACCTATCCCAGTAGACCTCGAGGACGAGTTCTAAAACAAGGTGGGGAGGATATAACAACCCTCCTAAATTTTTTGACACCCTAAAAATAATTAGAATATCCCTATATGTCCTAAAATATATTATATATATATACATGTTTGAAGATAACTAAACATAGGTAGGCATATAGATATGACAACAAATCTAACATAAAATTTAAAGTCATGTACTTCTTTACCTCCACAGATGTAGCAGCTCTCCTGGAACCTTTAACGTGACTCTAGACGCTCCTAAATACACCCCGAATACGAAAACGGCTCCCGAATACCTTTATTTTTATTAAAATTAATTAAAAAACAAATTTATTAGTCTGTCGCGGGCCGCGTAAGACCCCTCCTTGGTCTACGCGGGGCGCGAGCGAAGGGACATGAGGCACAACCGGTGCTGCCACGTGTCATGTGATGTGTCGAAGCTAGGACCTGAGTCGGATAAGCTAGGGCCTACCCTAGCCACCCTCGCGGGCCGCGTAGCCCTTGGCTACCACCTACGCGGGGCGTGACAAAACCTGAATCAAGCCCTATAAATAGAGGCCATCGGCTGTTCAGTCGAAATCGCTCACACACTTTTCTCTCTTGAATTTTCTTATAGTATAAGCTATTCTCAGGCATAGTACCCCCCCCCTAAATAACGAAGTTCTGCCTCGTTGTAAGTATCATAACCCCAGTTACGTATTAGATACGTTGCCCGATTGATCCAGGGTTCCGTAACGGTTGTCGTGGCTCTGCCCGACGTAGTCGTTGGAATGCCGTCTCGGGGAGGGTATTACTAATGTAAATATTGGGTTATTATACTAACGCGTGTGCATTTGTGTTAATTATAGATAATCACCAGGGAAACCTTAAAGAAAACCCTAAGACAGCAATGTGAGTAATCTCCTTTTTGCAAACTGTTTTTACAAAACCTCATATGATTAATATTATATTAAACAGTGATTGAGTATTTGTATTCTACAATTATCGTCGGTATGTTGAGGTTCTGTATACAAAACTTGTTACTACATTGTGAGTAGAAGCGTGACCACAAGTCGGGTTGACAGTACCGTGGGTGGTAATTAAAGTAGATGGAAACAAATGTAATTGTGCGACCGCCCTCAATAGTGTACAGTGGTTTTACTTAACTTGATTAAACTGAGATTCACTCACCAGTATTTCCCACTGACAAAATATTTTTAAACGCGTTTCAGGTAACAAAATGTGAAAGCCAAATAGAAGCCAGCTGGACAGCACTGAAGGCTTGGAAAAGTGGCTATAAAGTTACCTAAAATAAAGAGATGTTTTTATTAAATAAAATAGGGTTTATCCCTATGAAAATGTGTGTACCTAAAACTTGGGATTTTCCCACGTGTTTAATATTATGAAAGTGTGGTATTTTACTCTGATAAAATATTTCCTAACTACGATCCTGATGTAAATTCCGCTGCCAAAATGATAAACTTGATTACCACTGAAACTGGCCGCGGTCGCCCGTTCCCGGGTAGTTAGGGGACGGGGGTTGCGATATTATAAAAGGGATCGGTCCTGATACGAGGTTTACGGTTTCGGGAGTGGAGTACAGACGCGGGTATTATCTTACCAATGGAATATACCCACAGTACTCGACAATTGTTAAAACGGTTAGGCATCCTCCAGATGAAAAAAGAAAGAAATTTGCCAAGTTTCAAGAAGCGGGTAGAAAAGATATTGAACGGTGTTTTAGGGTTCTCCAACAAAAAAGGCATATTATTGAAAACCCAGCACGCGCTTTTACACCCAAAAAGTTGCGATACTGTATGTATGCTTGTATTCTGCTGCATAACATGATCCTCGAAGACGAAGGACATGCAATTTGTGAGTATGACGAGAATGCGGTGGAGCAGAAAAATGTTCTAGTTAGCGGAGAACAACAAGATTTAAACAGGTTCTCGTTACATAACGATTTCAGACATGCCAATCTTCAATCGGACTTGATCGATCACATTTGGAATCTCGGAGAAAACAACGAGTAGTTTTTTTATTTATTTGTAACTTTAGGTTTTTTTAATGTAACTCTAGGTTTTTTTTAATGTAACTTTTGGTTTTTTTTATGTAGCTTTAGGATTTTTTAATGTAACTTTAGGTTTTTATTTAAATATACGTTTTTTTATTTTTATTTACTTTGTTTTAATTAAATCAAAAAAATAATAAAAAAAAACGGGGGAGGACCATCCACCACACCCTTGGGTAGTCCCCAAGGGGATGGTCCTCCACCTTTGCTTAGTTGGCGCCTACATGGCGGATGGTCCCTTTGGGGACTGTCCTCACCATACCTCATGGTCTTAGCGTTCGGTTATACCTTATCACATCCCACGTAACTACACATGCGTTTTTATACGAACATTTGTGTATGTTGCAGTTAACCGATAATAAATATTATATGTGAGTATTGTCATGTGTTTCTTTCTGGTCGTGTATCGTCACGTTCTGTTCGTGTATGATACTGGCAATAACTAATAACACAAGGGTTCATTTTACTATAAAATTTAGGTTTATAAGAAAATGTGTAGTAATTCATTCTCGAATTGTTTTATGGAAGTTAATAAATAAACAAACATGATGAAGTGGGTACTCGAAAATCCCATTTAGAAAAACAAAGACTAATAGTAATCGCAAATAACTAACAAAGAATAATAAACAAAAACCGGAAATAAGAAGCTCGAGGCTCCCGACAGGAAGCTGATATGCCAATAGCTGGTGACAGGGAGCTAAAGTTACTGTACAACATTGGAACTTGAACTCAGCAAGTCAAAGTGATTAGATTTCTCCATAAAACACATAAAGGTGACGTCGAAACACACAAACCTGAATTTTACCCAAAGAGGTAAGGCTAACTCTGCAAGCAACGTCAAGGGAGGATAAGTTTACCAAGACAAGAAGGTATGAGCTGGCACAAGGCTCCCTTGGGCAGAGCAATCTGTCTATAAAAGGGGAAACTTGTTCAACCTGAAGTAAGTTCACTTTTCTCATTCTCACTCTAAACTCTTATCCTACCATTTCGCTAAGACTCTTAAGAATCACCAACTGATTCTCACACCAGAGTCCAAACGTGGGAGGCCATCTCTCGCGTTAAGGCTAACGGTGTTCTTTGATTGTACATTCCGACCAATGAGCTATCTTTGGGAGTTGATCTTGGACCTTCCTCCTGCCATACTCTTGTTCCTTTAACAAGTGGCGCCCACCGTGGGGTTGCTCTACTTAGAACAGTATTTCCGGTAGTCCAGCCCTGTTCCTAAGTTATCACCTCTTTTATGGCCGGAAAGGATCATCATCCGAAGGAAGTTTCGAGCAGTTCCCTGCCTCCGTCTAGCCCTCCGGCTACTCCCAGAGTAGGCAGCTGCTCCACCAACACGGATGGACTTCAAGTCGCACCAGCAACACAAGATGCACAACAGTTTCAAACACTATAAGTCCCGATAAGGATCTTTCAATGATATCAACCACAAATCTTGTATTTGTGCGGAAACCAAACACAAGAGGATTCAAGAATAACAAAAACATAAACGAATATAAATCAGAAAGCTTCTCTTGCATACACCAAAGTGATGTTGGATACAAGAGTGTTTATGGTTTCGGCTGGCTCTTAGACTTCACAATTGCCGATTAACCCTAAACAAAACAAAGGGTTTTACATATATACTACCAAACTTGGGCCTAAAGCCCCTAACATGGTCTAGCCGAAACCTCCCAAGACCCACACAGTATCGATCCAACTACAAGTTAATTGATTACATCACAAGCCCAAACAAGTTAACTAACTAACCCATTATGCATAAACCTTCATGTTCCAACAATCTCCCCTTAGGTTTATAGCATAAGGGCACTTCGATCTTCAACCGCTTCCGCTGCCGCCAGTAGTATCTCTCAAGCCAGAAAATCCTTGTTTCTTGATGTGTAACGCACCAGCAACAACTCCAGTCCACTCTTTAGCAATCATTTCATACTTCTCAATAGATCGAATCTGATGTTGTGCTAGCACTTCAAGATCTTGCAAACTTACTGTCAACAAATCAACTTGATCTACCATTCTATATTGCAGGTCACCATCACACACCATCAAAGCTTGCCCCACAGACTCATCATATACCCAGAACTTCAGCTTCTTGAGACCACCTTCAGGGATTTTCTTCACTAACGGAATTGATTTCTCTTTGTTTGTAGGAAGCTAGATCACGGTCTTCATTCGCCTATTAGTTCTCGGATCACGAACCCCAAGAGTAGGTTTAAGATAGGATTCTGCAGTCTTCATGGAAGGAGCATTCACAAGCATGGATAAATCCACCTTGGTTAGAGACTGAAATTGACCTGGTTGAGAGTAATATTCTTCCGGACCAATCTTCCGTTTAATCCACAACATCTTTCTATCATGATCGTATCCCCAACTCACTATACCAGAATTATTTCCAACCTTGTCATACAAACTCGAACCAACATCCAGCAGATGATGAGTAGCTTCAACAGTAGGGTCTGCAGGGTTCAAATTTCTATTCTTAAGCACAACCAGATCCCTTTTCTTTTTAAGTCTCGCTGCTTTCTCTTTCGCTTTCTTTTTATCAGCAGGAGTGTTGAAGTACAAATTCATAGCAGCTTCACGTTCAGCATCATCTTTGGCAAACGCTCTAGCTCTATCTTCAGCGGCCTTTTCATATTTCTCCAAATCAGTTGGATCAGCAAATTCCTACCCAAACTTCTTTTCCAACTTGCCACGAATATCATAAACAATGGAGAATAACAAACCCACATCTCCTTACAATTGATCAATTTGCTGATTCTTTTGAACGATAGTGTCTTCCAGTTGAACAATCTTCGCAATAGACTAAAAACACTTCAAAAATGTGTTTTTCTAAAACGCAATGGCCAGAAAACACATAAAATTGTCTTATTTCTAAAACGCAATGGCCTAAAAACAGAAAAGAAAGTGTTCTCTATAAAACGCAATGGCCAGAAAACACTTAAAAATGTGTTTTACCTAAAACGCAATGACTAAAAACACTTCAAAAATTTTCTGAACCAGGAAGTAGGAGATCAAACACTGTCTACGAAAATGAGGCAATTTCCAGAAAATTAAATTTTCTGATGCAGTTTCATTAAAGCAATTTAATCAAAGCTCAACCCCAGCCAGGGGCTCTGCCCCTTGGACCCCGCCAGGGGCTGCCGCCCCTTGGACCCTGCTCCTAGGGGCGCTGCCCCCGGACCCCCGCCAAGATCGTAAAACGCAATGACTCAATTCAAAAACCCAGATCGTAAAAATGCAATTAAAGAATTTCTTACATGGATCGAAGCCGATTTCTTCAACGATTGACGAAATTTGAATGATAGAAACACTTATCAGCGATCGAATCGAAATGATTGAGTGATTCACTTCAAAATCACGGCAAAAAATGAGATATTCTATGAAGTTAAACTGGGTTTCTTCAAAAAAGTTGAAGAACACGTTGATTGGGTGTTTGAATCAATGATTGGTGACGAAAATCGCATTATATTGAAGTGATTATTGAGATAGAAAGTGAAGAAAAGGTTGAAGATGGTGGGTTTTGAAGTTACTGGGGAGAAGAAGGAAGAAGATTGGATACGATTGACTAACATACCCTTCCTCTTTATTTTAAATTTTGCCACATGTCATAATCCTATTGCTTCCTATCCTTCCTAGCCAAAATAAACTTCCTATTTGATCGTCACCCATTGGGGTTAATCTACTTTTTATTTTTTTGATTTAATTGGAAATTTTGTGTGTCAAATTTTAGGCGGTGCCATTTGCCTTTAAAATTGATGAGTTTTGTACTTAATGTTTCAAAATCGTACAGACTTTATCCTTTAGTCCTAACCCAGTTAATTTTAACTATTAAGTGAAGGGTAAATTGGTCTTTTACCCATTTATGCTATAAAACCATTTTCATGATTAAAACAAAATATATCTCATTAAATACCCACTGTTTGTATCTATTATCTCCCTCTATAGGGCAAACCCTACCCTCACTACCACATACCGCCACTAGCACCACCACCACAACAATCGGTCAACACTTCACACCCTAAACCCGACACATCTACTACCACCCATTAGAGTGTCGTCCTTCACCACCGTCACACCCATCACAACCTCTCTATCACCATCGTTAGACCACCGCAAACCAACCCCAGCATTGTCACACCCGTCACAACCTCACCATCACCATTGTTACTGGCCTTCGTGATTTGAATCAGAGATCTATGAAGATTTGGGCATCTGGGGTAAATTAGGGTTATGGATTGAAGAAGTAGAGATTTGAAGGGATGCGGAGGTAGTGACTGCTTCTCAAAACCATGGCTTTACCTCATGCTGATGAACTAGACTTGCTATTGGTAGAGGTGATGAATTTTACTCACCAGTCAATGTCTCTCGCTTTGCTTCTGATGGTTAAAATTTTGTTGAATTGGATGCCGCTCTCATAAAAAAATGATGACGAATATGAGTCACTACTAAAATCTCTTGATCTTCAAGAGATGCTTCTGTTGTTTTTAAGTTTAATGATCTGCATCTTGCTAAGATCAATGATTCTACAAGTGTTTTCTGGTTCTACAGCAAATGTAAAGAATGATGCTGTAGAGAATGACAGGTGGAGCTCCAAAATCTCCCACTCAACTGCTATCATCAAACAAGACACAATTAACTGAAGATTTTGAAACAATAAGTACAAAACTCGTAGTTTTAAAGGCAAAGGACACCACCAAGATAAAAGACAAAACTTGTAATTTACTCTTATTTTTTTATTGATCTTGTTGTTAGGGGGACGGGGCACGTACGGCTAAGCCCCTCCCGGGTTCAAATCAGAGCCGGAACATCGTTGTCACCCATGCAAGTTAGGCGGACGGGTTCGGCTTGCCTAAGGGTGAACATAAATAGATCTGGACCGAAAATAACTGAGGACCAACATGAAAAGATACCCAAATCAGACCGAATTGAATCTGGTGGGTATGAAATTCGGTTTCTGTATTCATACTATAATTGGGTTCGGGTCGGTTCGGGTCGGTTCGGTCCAAAAACAGGGTAATAACCGAAATCAAGTTGTTGGACCGAATTATGAAAGATAACAGATAGGCTTTCTAGTTTTGGACTTTTGAGTTTTGACCCTAGGTTATGGGCTGGTATAAGCGACCCATTTGAGTTATAATTTCTTTATAACCTACTTGATAAAATTTACGACAGAAACAAACCAACTTTCATCATTCGTTTTTTTTATCATTAAGTTACTGTGCTTAATTCTTTGATACTAATACTGTGCTGAATTCATCAATTGAAGCCTACGTTAGGTACATCACATGCTCTAAGTTTAATTTAACAGGCAACAAAAATTGATGCAAATAGTTCGCAAAGAAAACAAATCGATCGTATCACATAGTTCGCAATTTCTCATGAACTTATAATGATTTCAACAAATTTAATTGGGTGTCGTTTTGTTGTTTTTGTTTATACTTAATGGTTCGAAACATAATTAATGCAAATACTAATGTTTGGGACGATTTTGAGAAGTTTTCTAATGAGGACAGGAATGCTAAGGCAAGATGCAAGCACAGCTGACTGCACGATGGTTATCAATGCAGACAAGGTTAAAAACGGAAAAGTGACATTGATAAGACATCTTAAAAGACGTGGGAAACGCCCTGTACATGATCAAACCAATCCACGTTATGTTATTCGTTAATGGTATAATAATTATAATCGCTGATATAACTTTATGCGGATAATAATGATAACTAGCGAGCGTTTGTGGATATATATGGAAAAGAATCTACAAACGAAGGCTTTATGCTTTGTTCGATTATGGATTTTTGTTTTCTTGACTTCTTGTATTGAATTCACATGATTGATTTGGTTTGAACTTGGTGTTGAATTCTACAATCAAACGGGTCAACAAGTTGGCGAGTTGTAATAACCACCCCATACTTCGTTTCACTCAAATCTTATACCATTCTCCCTCAAATCCTATAACAGTTTCACTCTAATCAATATCATTTCTCAATAGCTAAATTCTCCTACGATGACTTGGGACCACCTTCTGGGATTTTCTTCACTAACGGAATTGATTTCTCTTTGTTTGTAGGAGGCCAGATCACGTGTTGGTGCACTTCATCTGTTGATTTCGTCTTGGATCAAGTCTTAGTATTAGAATGTTAATTTAGGGCTTATTGTACGAGAAAATAGGAAATTGTATAGGTGTTTTTTTCAGGTTCGCTTATAGGGACTTGGGAGATCCACTTTTATGTCAAAAGTGTGGTCCGCTTTTATGTCACAATGGAGGTCCGCTTTTAGGGACACGTCCATTGGAGCGGACCTACAACACTATAAATAGTCATATGAGCGAATCTGTAAAGAAACAGGTGTTGGTCTTGTTTGGTTAGGCGAAGCCCTGCCAATTTGTCTCCAGAGCTTGTAAACAGTTGATTAATCAATAAATGAGACATTAAATAGTGAAATCAAGCTGAACGGAGACCGAATCAATGAATTCCGCCTCTGATTCTGTCTAAGCGCTCTTCTGATCGACTCGTCAGGTCATCAAACATTCCCTACAAGTGGTATCAGAGCTCAGGAGGAAGAGTTCTTACCGTTTAGCTCGATTTTTGCTTAAAATTCTGATTTCTACCTCTTCTTTCATCAGTTCAGGGAATTTTATCGGATAAAATTGGACCAAAATCTCACAGATTGTGTATTATTGAACAAAGACAAACCCTTGAAAGTTTTGGACTGAAATACGGACTAAAAATGGGTCAAAACTGCTTCGAACTTAGGTCCGCTTATGCGGACAGTGGATAGGTCCGCTTATGCGGATCCGCTTTTAGATACGTTTTGAGGATAGGTCCGCTCCAAAATTGCACCTAGGTTCGCTCGAAGGTACAATCATCTGGTTCGCTTTTAGGGTATTGTCAGGTTCGCTCTTGGTTATTAATCTGGTCCGCTCATAGATCAACACATTAGGTCCGCTCCAAATTCGGTCGGTCCGCTCATTTGTCATTGGTCCGCTCCAAGGTCATTGGTCCGCTCCAAAGACCGTTCCGCTCCAAAGACAGATCCGCTCGAACAACAGTGATTCGGTCCGCTCCTATTGTTTCTGGTTCGCTCATAAGTTGCTGATCAGGTCCGCTCATTGGACTGATTGTGGTTCGCTTATTTGTCAGTACAAGAGTTACGCTTTTGTGTTCAACAAAGATCTGTCGGAATTATCTGTAAAATGACAATGATGGCTTTTGATGAACAAGAAAACAATAAGCTTGAAGATTTTAATAATTGGTATATGAGAAATATGGATACCGATTATAGAAATGTGAGTTCGGACATTTGGGTTAAAAGTTTTGAGCACTTCATATGTCAAAAAGATGAAACGTTGGATAAGATGGAAACACGATTTAAAATTTTAACGGACAATTTGTGGAGAAAGGGTATTAGAATGTCAAATGATGAACAAATATCGAAATTGACAACTGCATTACCTGCTAAATGGGATGAATTCATGGTTGAGCTAAAAAAGAAAGATTTCTTTCAAGAGCTTTATCCACATCAGTTCTTTAATGAGGTTAAAGCAGAGGTTCGTAAGGAAGATAAGAAAAGGAGAGACTTTGTGAACGAAATGGAAAAGAATTTAAATAAATTGGAGTTGGATGTACTTACTGAAATTGATGAAAGAGTTCGTGGGTTTCTTGCAACAAAGAGTATTCTGAAATATGATATCAAAAGGAAATGTTATATTGATGATAGTATGAATCCTTTTGATTTTGTTAAACTCTTTCATGCAGGAACATACAAGATGGAAACAAAGGATACTCCAAAGGATGAAGAATCTGTGGAGAATGAATCTTCATGTTCTGAATCAGTGTGCCTCAAATGTGTCAACTTTAAGACTGACAATGACAAACTTGTCAAAGATGCGGAAAGATTGGCATTAGAGGTCAAGAAGTTGAAAGATGAGAAGCAGACTGATGACAAGCAGATTCTTATTCTGAAAGACAATTGTGAGAAACTGAAAGCTGAAAATGACAAACTGTTAAGTAATTTGAACAGTTTGACATTTGAAAAATCAAGAAGTGAAAAAGAATTTCAAAATCAAATGAAAATTCTTGAAGATGGGAGAAATGTTTTTAGTACAAACAACATTGAAAAGCAAAAATTGATTAATTCCCATCTTCATAAAATTATTAAACTTGAAAAAGCATGTGAATGTGCTAGAAAGAAAATTGAAGAGTTGGAAAAAGAGCTTGAAAGCAAAAAAGAAATCTTCAGAAGATGAGGATTTCTGGATTAAGCTAGAAAACAAGAATTTGAAAGCAAATGAATCAAAATTCCAAGAACAGATAAAAATTTTGGAAAATGAAAAGTTTGTTCTTGAAAATTTGAAGAATGAGAATGAAGAAACAATCAAGACTCATTTTGGGAGAATATCTCGGCTTGAAAGTGAAGCTGAGAATTCGAGGAACAAAATTGAGGAACTTGAAAAGAAATTGAAAGGTTTTGTGACTTCATCTGAGTTTTTGAATATCCCCTGTCCAAAACCGATCAATTCAGTTCCAATAAGTGACAATGTCACAAACTTTGACTATGTCAAAGTTGAAGATTGTGATGAAAAATCTGATGATGAAAATGTTAAAATTGAAAAACAAAAATTGTTTTTAAATTTAAAAGAAAAATTTCAGAAAACTGTTCTACAATCGACTGAAAAAGGTGAATGTTCTAAACAGAAACCTTTGAAGAAGAAAGTAGAACAGAAACAAAAAGATAATAAAAGTTCATCAGATCGATCATCCAATCAAAATGAAAAATTACAAAAAGTAAAAAATGAAAATTCAAAAATTGTTGGTAATAAGTGGTGCAGGTCAGACCACAGTGCTCAAAAGTCAAATCCAGCAAACTTGAAGAAAGCGTATCATCAAGCCAAACAATGCTATGATCTGAGCATTTGGTGTGAAGGTGGTACATGGTACGATAACAGAATGTGTTACCGATGCGGTTATCAAGGACACATTGCTGTTAACTGCCAGAGAAGGAATTTTGAGATGAGGAGATGCTTTAATTGCAACATCAAAGGTCACATTGCCAGAGATTGCCCAAGGAGATCGAATGAAAGATTGAGGGTTAATTCTCATAAATCGGCAAAGATTCCAGTTAAAGTCAAGCCCCAGGAACAGAAGGTTCTGAAACCTAAAGTTCAAGAACAGTCAATTCAGGAAAAGAAAGTTAAACTTTCACAGGGGCAGAAAGACAGACTGAGGAAAAAGAGGAAGAAGGCAAGAGAGTATCTCGAGAAGATTTTGTCCTCAGGTTCACCGGACAGAAAGAATAAAAGTTCTGATGAATCAACTCCCTCAATTGCAAAGTCAAGCAAGACGGATTCATCAGATACAAATCTGAGGACGAAAGAAAAAAAGAAGAAGAAAAAGGTCGGCGATGAATCTGACAGGTCAAAGTCAGACAAGCCACCTACAGGCAATGATTCTGGTTCGTCAAAGCCAGAGGAGCCATTGGTTAAGGTAAAAAAGAAGAATTCTGGTTTAACTATGGATGAGAAAATTTTTCCACCATTGTTGAATAAGAATTCGAAATCACCCAAGGACCGTCAGGCTTGGGTGAATCTGTTTAAGTAAAAAAAACCTGACTTGCCGGAGTTCCCAGGTTGGTAAGCGTGGAACATGAATCGGCATCTTTCTTGAGAAATTTCACTTTGGTGATTTTTCGCCTTACATGTGGTAAATCAAGGACATTAAGTTGTACTTGATTTTCTACAAATGTTATTTGGGTTACTGGAAATGATAAATCTTTAAAAAAATGTTTGAAGAAAATAAGATGATGATATAACCCCAAACCTACAAATGGTTGATAAACAAACTAATTTTTCCGGAAAAACCATTTTGATTGAAACAAACTTAAGTGTTTTGAAATCATAATGGGACAATAGTTTGTTGTGAGGGGGAGTTCTGATTGTTTTTTGCATGAGAATGGTGAATTGAGGTAATTCACATAATGTTGTCAAATTTTCTTGTATAGTTTGTTTTCAATTTTTCCTCAGAAAATCAAAATTTGAAACATATTTTGATTTTAGGGGGAGTAATAAAATTTTGAAAAATTTAAAAAATTGAAAAATACAAAATGACACTTGTTGCTATAAGAGGAAATGATAGTAAATCGGTAGACTATCACAACACGCTAAAGATTTGTAAAGTCAAAATGTGATAAATAATCTTACTGTGGATGTGTCAGTAGGTTTTCACACATTTAGTAAATTGAAACGAGATATAAACCTAAATTCGAACTTGCTTAATTCGTGGGTAACTATTCTTGAAAGGTCTCGTATTCTGAGATACTAGGTCTTTATACTCAGTGATATCTGGGGTATTATTCCGGGACTTCATAGTATGGAAATACTGACCTAGTCCCCGAATAATACTTTCTGCATAAAGCTTTGAAATACAAGCTCGCCCTCAGCAATCTGATTAAACAATAAAATTGATAATCTTTGCTGTTGTAATAAAAGATCCTCTAAAGGGGACCCACCTAAAGTCGAACCCGTCATCTCTCTGCGTATACGGAAGTATCGACCTGAGCTCTCACGGCCCTCGCACATTACCCCTTTACAGATATCATCTGTGGTATACTCACCTGTAAGATTGAATATTTGGGATCTGGATACAGGAGTATATTCAAGTGGAGTGATACACAGTTAAGTTTAGTTTCTAAAACATTAATATCGTATCTCGAATCAATTGAAGTCTGTGTGAAAATTTAAGTGGACAAACATACTGACAATCTAGGTAAATTGTTTAGAACTTAAAATGTTTAAAGCTTAACGGTGTTAGTGATATGTTTCATAACTGATATGATCCTCTTGCACAAACTCACAAAAATATTGTTTGTAAATATTTGTTTTCTGCATTTACTTCTAAAAATTCAAAAAGATTTTTGGTGTGTTTTAGCATAAATTTAAAAAAAAAAACTCCAAAAAGATTTTCGACAACTGACTGTGAAAAGCTGATTTTCAACATTTCAAGTGTTAAACATGTTGAACTTGTGGTGTGGAAGAGAATGTGTGAAAATGTGAAGATTGAAACAGTTAAATGGTTCATTAAACTTGAAGTTTAAGTTGAATGTTAACCTACTTTTAGATCTTCATAGTTTTTGTTTAATGTTAAATCTGAAAGTGTTCTTATCAGTGTTTGAAGTTTTGTGTAGATATTTGAACTGATCAGAGAAAAGCCAGGAGTTGATTTCAATGGTGGTAACAAATCCCAGACGGCGATCCCAGCATGATGATAGGGGGAGTCTGATGAAAGTTATAGCCAGAGAAAGATCCAGGCACATGATTCCAGATAGAAGTTTCTAAAGATGAAATGATTCCAGGAGAATTTCCTGAAGAAGACCAAAGTTGAAAAGCCTAGAGATTGATCAAAGACTAAAGAATTACAGATAGGAAGCAGCCAAAGACTTGATGAACGACTCCATCAACATCTGAGGGGGAGTCTGTTGGTGCACTTCATCTGTTGATTTCGTCTTGGATTAAGTCTTAGTATTAGAATGTTAATTTAGGGCTTATTGTACGAGAAAATAGGAAATTGTATAGGTGTTTTATTTCAGGTTCGCTTATAGGGACTTGGGAGGTCCGCTTTTATGTCAAAAGTGTGGTCCGCTTTTATGTCACAATGGAGGTCCGCTTTTACGGACACGTCCATTGGAGCGGACCTACAACACTATAAATAGTCATATGAGCGAATCTGTAAAGAAACAGGTGTTGGTCTTGTTTGGTTAGGCGAAGCCCTGCCAATTTGTCTCCAGAGCTTGTAAACAGTTGATTAATCAATAAATGAGACATTAAATAGTGAAATCAAGCTGAACGAAGACCGAATCAATGAATTCCGCCTCTGATTCTGTCTAAGCGCTCTTCTGATCGACTCGTCAGGTCGTCAAACGTTCCTACATCACGGTCTTCATTCGCCTATTAGTTCTCGAATCACGAACTCCAAGAGTAGGTTTAAGATAGGATTATGCAGTCTTCATGGAAGGAAACCCTTTTTCAACGGCCTCTCTCTTAAGTATTTCAAGGAACATATATCCTTTTCCATTTGGCTTATCGTTTGTGCAAGGAGCATTCACAAGCATGGATAAATCCACCTTTGTTAGAGACTGAAATTGACCTGGTTGAGAGTAATATTCTTCCGGACCAATCTTCCGTTTAATCCACAACATCTTTCTATCATGATCGTATCCCCAACTCACAATACCAGACTTATTTCCAACCTTGTCATACAAACTCGAACCAACATCCAGCAGATGATAAGTAGCTTCAATAGTAGGATCTGCAGGGTTCAAATTTCTATTCTTAAGCACAACCAGTTCCCTTTTCTTTTTAAGTCTCGCTGCTTTCTCTTTCGCTTTCTCTTTATCAGCAGGAGTGTTGAAGTACAAATTCATAGCAGCTTCATGTTCAGCATCATCTTTGGCAAACGCTCTAGCTCTATCTTACTAACCAGGTTGAAAATAAACCTTAACAAGAGCCACTTATTTGGGGTTGGGGTTGATGACAAGGAGGTGAACCGGGTAGCAAAGCCCCTAAATTGTGAAGTTGGGAAGTTCCTGTTTACATACCTTCGGCTACCAATCGGTGCAAATTTAAAACGCGCGAAATTTTGGGAACCGGTTGTTGCCAAATTCCAAAAGAAGCTTTCGGCTTGGAAGGCGAATACCCTTTCCTTTGCCGGAAGGGTTACGTGAGCAAAAGCGGTCTTGGGGAGTCTTCCGTCTTACTACCTCAGGGTGTTTAAAACTCCTAAATTAGTTTTAAACACTCTCGAGGGTCTTAGGAAGTCGTTCATTTGGGGCAAAACAGGTTTGCGAAGCAAAATAAAATGGGTGAGGTGGGAAAAAAATACCAAACCAAAAAGCTTGGGCGGTCTCGGGGTGGGAGGGTTGGGAGAGTTTAATGTTTTCATGGTTGCGAAGTGGTGGTGGAGGTTTAAAGATAACCCGGACCAGTTTTGGACTAAGGTTATCTCCGCTATTCACGGGCCGCATCGGGGGGATGGGTTGATACCACTTAATAAGTCCATTCTAGGTTAGTGGAAGGACATCGGGTCGATGGATAGTGAACTCGCAAAGGTGGGTATTTGCATTAATGAAAATCTGAAAGTGGATGTGGGTAATGGCACAACGATTCGGTTTTGGAAAGATGTGTGGGTGGGGTCCGATGCACTATGTAAGCAGTTCCCCTTGGTCTTCCGGTTAGCTTCCGATAAGGGTATTTTGGTATCTAAGTGCGTGGAAGAGATGGGCAACTCTAATCTGTGGAAGTGGGATTGGACGAGAGACCTGGAAACATCGGGGGAATGGGCTCAGCTGAGGCTTTTGATGACTTCATTGCAGAATATAAAAATCCAGCAGAGGAAGGATGTTTGGAGCTAGGAAAATGGAGTCGGGCTGAATTTTTCAACAAAGTCTCTCATGTTCAAGTTAAGCACGAGGGAGTCAGTCGTTAGTGATTGTGCTCCGTTTAAGTGAAATGCGTGGGCTTCATTATAGGCGAACTATTTATTATGGAAAGATGAAATGGGCAGAGTTGCACCCAAGTCAGCCTTGCAAAAAAGAGGGGTTCATGTGACAAACATTTTTTGTTGCAGGTGTGGAATTAAGGAAGAGACCTGCGATCATATTTTTGCTTCATGCCTCTTCTCGCGAGCGGTTTGGTGGCATGTGCTAATGTGGGTAAAGGTGCCTATTTTGGTTGAATGTGACTCGGTTGCGAAGATTATTGACCACCTTTCGGCTCAAGTCGGTGCGGAGAAATGGAGGAAAGTGGTGCGGTTTATGGCTCTAGCAACCTTTTGGAGACTATGGATAGCTCGAAATGATAAAGAATTCAATGGCAACGCAATCACGGTTACGAGAGTGGTGGATCTTATCAAGGAGGACGCCTTTATCTGGCTTTCGAATAGAGGAGGGATTAGATCCGTTAACTGGATTGATTGGCTAGATATTAACATTCTGTTTATGCTGTAACCATTTTGTATGTTTCACCAACCTCTTGGGCCTTATTGTTTAATAAAGTTGTTGCATTTAAAAAATATATATATATATTTCAAAATATTTTTAAGAGCTATCTATTAGAAGCATATGTATGTTAATTAAGTGACTCAAATAAACTTTATATATAGTTTTGTTGAATCGAGAAAAGAAGCATTATTCATTTTTAGATCAGAATCTTGAATGATTTTTTTTTAAAATAAAATACAAATAAAAAGGGAGAGGTCAACATGAAAAACATGGGAGAGTTCTAAGAAACTATCAATTGATAATGAAATACATGTATTAGAAAATGTCATCAAAAGGCAAATCCCAACAAAGCATCTTATTTATTAAATACAAAGCTCGATTTCCACGAACCATAAAAGTAGATTATTTTACAAAAAGACATAACTGAACCATTGATGTTTGAGTGGTTTGGTTACTTTAACTAGCCTAAGATTCCGGGAGTTTCGCGGGTGGCTTAATACAAACATATAATATCTACTGACATTGAAGCCCATGTAAATAATTTTTTTTGTTCTAGGCCATTCCAAAGTTAGGCTTCACGTCTAAGGGTCGCCAGATGGATACCTTCTGGACCAAATATTAAAGCACCAAACAAAACTTTAGAATGAAAAGGTAACATAAACCATTGATGAAGCATGTCGGAACTAAATCACAACATACCACTATATTTTGCGCTTGAATATATGAAAACTCATGGTGTATCAACTTAAAATTAGATTTATATACGCTAAAATATACATATAAGTTGCCTAATATGCAATAAGTAATTACACAAATCAATCCCAAAGAAACTTGGTAATCGTTTTGTAAATCATCTTGGATAAGGACTTATTATCCCTTGCCAGTATATTTTAATGTTGTAGCCTTTAACCCTCGATTAACTCAGATGCATAGTGCTCGATGTTCTGTCCTGCAACCAAAATCATTATCACAGTATTTAAAACATTTTTATAACTGAAAGCAAAGTGTAGATATTACTGAGTCGGCCTAAAAGAATATACATTTGTTTTTAAAAGTTCATTATTGAATAAGAAGGAAAACCAAACACATACTACAAATGTTATTCTTCCTGGTAGATGGCTTAGTGATACCCACCTAAAACATACATGGGTTGAAGAACTCAAGGGTTAATCAACAATTATATTAATTAATATATATAGGGTAGCATACCTTTGTGCCAAGTTTCAAGTGCACCACTTACCACGTTATTTGCGTGCATCTTTCAGTTACTTCTGGTTTCTTTTCATCAACAAACACGACCCCGTGTGTTAGTCAGGTGGCCTAAAAAAATATTTACCGGTGTTGACATAAAACTTTTAATGAAAAATTTGTTTCAGTATTAGTACTACATAAATATAAAAATACACTTAATTAAAATAAATGAATACGAAATGTGACTTGGACATAATAGAACTGGCTTGATTTTTGGTCCATTAATGCACTTTGGTCGTTTTTTTCACGTGATACTCAATGTGACTTGGACGTTATGGCTTCAGCTCACCGGGTTTGTTTCTTTTTTTACCAATTACAGGACCAAGTCCGTTTGCAAACCACATGAATCCATCCACAGCCTAATAACAACAATAAGAACATCCGAACTCAAGAATATATAAACATAAAACACAATTAGTGCTCCTGGCTATCCCCACTTTCTATTCAAAGTTGCAGTAGTTTTCCGATTGATTAGGACCCGTGTTTTTCATCTTTAAATGATACGTTGGCATTTGAGAAAACTAGAGCAGAAAGTTTGAAGCAAAGATTTCTCATCTTAATTTTGATTTTAATTATTTGTCATCCAAAAGGCCAACAATCTAGAATTTGGCTTTATTATATTATCTATGAGCTGTAGAAAAAAAAGAAGAAGAAAAGTCAGCAGTAGTTTAGATTACCTTCAACGTGTGTATTCTTTGCAGGGTCTGCTCAAGCTTTTTAGAGGCCTAAAGCGACTAATAAATTCTGGGCCTTTTTCCAAGATTATTTTTTTTATTTGCTTTTGATCTAATTTGTAAATAAATTATGAAACCAAAAAACAATACTTAATACATAGACTACATCAAACACTTAAGCTTAAAACAATATGAATATGAAAATACATGTAAATAATGATAAAAAAAATAGGTAGAACCATTCTCACCTCAGCTAGTCTAGTATAGTTGATTTGTAGTCTTTGAAATAAAGATTATTGACCACTAATAATATCATCTAGTTGAAGATAGATGCATTACCTGCAAACAAAATAACTATTTTAATATGATCACGGAGGAGTGTAAAGTTTATTCATTCTAGCTGATAGCTTAGGCAATAGTTCAATACCCCTTAAAACACAATGACCAATATCCACTATGAGATTCAATGAATAAAGATTTCATGAACTTAGGAGTAAAATAGCAAAACGGCCCATTGGAAGTGCACTTATTTGATTAAGGGTATAATGGATTAGATGGATCAGAAAAACTGGTCAAAGGCCAGTCAAAGCAGTTCTGAGAGCCATTAGTGTGCTTTCTTTTATTATGTTCAATGTCTACCTCGGCATTTGAAGCGTCGATTGCAGTTTTTTACTATGAAGATGATTAAATCCCGTTGAAGCAAGTTGAGAAACATATTCATTAGGGAAAAGCTTTGTTGGCTCTTCCTTACTTCCTGCCACAACAAAATCATGAGATGAACGCTATTATTCAGTTAAACTATATATAATTATAGTATATAGTAGCATAAGCATTCATATCCACTAAAATAGACCAATACATGAATTAATAATAGACCAACTTCCAAATTAAGCAAGCACAATCAGGTAAGCTCAGTTTTGGACAATCAACAAAGAAGTCATCACTAAAATCCCCTCGAAGCAACAGATCATATTCATAACGTTTCTCATAAATAACCCTAACCCTAACTCACCTAACACACATTAACCATAAATTCTAGCATCCATGACCATTTGTAATAGTGTCATCAACTTCTACACCAAAAGAAGTCATAGAGAACATGCAATGACAGGCACACACATTCTATAAGAACTGGACATTTGTAATCAGATCCTTTATAGCCGCAGGCCAATGACCGAAATAACCGGTTAATTTACGTTACCCGTTATTAACCGAAACCGGTTAGTAACCGATTTAGGAATAACCGATTAGGGTTATTTTTAGCCGTAGGTTAGTAACGGGTTATAAGTATTTAGTATAGGAACCAGCATGTTAACCGGTTTTCTTAAACCGGTTTTTTAACCAATAGACCGGTTAACCGAAAAATTCAAAAAAAGGCAAAATAACCGGTTAATAACCGAAAATAACCGGTTAATTACTTATGTAAATTTTAAATACTATGAACCGAAAAAAAATAATACGAAAAAATCACAAGTCGTTAAAAGTTTCTTTATACACCACAAGAGTGTAAATATACAGCCACAAATTGTCCTAACCTTTTGAAGTTGCTTGTAAAATCACCAAAAAAAGCTTTAAACTTGAACACCTTAATCATTTTATCCTAACTTCCAAAAAATACAATGGGTTTTTGGATGTTAAAGTTAAGTACAATGGTTTTCTTGAAAGTTTAAGTCAAATAAAATGCTTACAAATGTTATAACTTCCCTGATAAGTGTTTTCCTCTCCTCTCCTCTAGTTCCCTAAAACTATAATAGTTTGTTTTAGAAGCTAAAGACAAATACTACTACTTTAGTCAAGAATATTTAACAACAGACACAAACACATAATAAAAATAACTAAAAATGCAAAGTTGGCCTAAAGACCTCTAGTTTATCAATGTCCTAAGTCGTGAAGCTACAAAAACCCAAACAGCATGCTTCTCTCTAAACAATGGGTTTGTTTTATAAGCTTGCTCAACTAACATAATGCTTCGAGCTTATTTGGTATCCCCATACTTGAAAGCTACACAGGGAGAATAATAAGGTCACCTAGTAACAAATGGTCATAAAAAAATACCTAAAATTGTCAAGTGTTAGTAGTTGGGTGATTTTGTTAAAAAGCTCTTTAGTAAAAGGGTTCTTAATGCTTTCAGGATCAAATGTCCATACTTTTACACCTCTGGTCCAGTCCAAATAATTTGTACACATAACCTGGTTATAACAACTTAATGGCATATTGTGTTTTAAAAAGTAGGTAAAAGATGGTTGTTTTTATTGTGGGGATCCTAGAGGTAATACTCTTAAGGCGTTTGACAGGCTTTAACTTAGGGCCTAGCTTTATTAAGTGCAAAGCAGTTCTGAGAGCCATTAGTGTCCTATCTTTTATTATGTTCTATGTCTACCTCGGCATTTGAAGCGTTGATTGCAGTTTTTTTACTATGAAGATGATTAAATCCCGTTGAAGCAAGTTGAGAAACATCTTCATTAGGCAAAAGCTTTGTTGGCTCTTCCTCACCTCCTGTCACAACAAAATCATGAGATGAGCGCTATTATTCAGTTAAACTATATATAATTATATGATATAGTAGCATAAGCATTCATATCCAAATGCCACCGATTTCATCTTCTTCATGATATCTTTAACTGGCTACCTGATTTTCGACTATATCGAACTTGCTTTGTACAGGTTTTCCTGCAGCATGACTCTTGTAAACTTGTTTTGTACATTCTATTCCTCCTCTTCCAGCCACTTCACAAATGACTCTAGTGCCTTCACAAAGCTTTGCCTGAACAATTAATAAAACATAGATATGTATTCAGGATCTCTATATTCTTTTGTTTATTCTTCACTACGATATTTCTTACAATCGAGTTTAAACTATCAAGACCACATACCTTCCTATTGGGTTGGTTCCTTTAGTGCACCGATGAATTATAGTTTCTTCAGCAAGAACGTCCTGAAGCATAAAACCATGTCTCATTAACATGTTGCTTTCAAATAATAGATATATGAATATTTTAAGCACATTCTCTGTTTAATTATCCATTTAACCAATTTAATGCCAACAAAATATCCTGGAAATGGAAGTTGTGATTGTAAGCCCAAGATGGATAGGACCCACAAGATGGAAGAGACTTTCACTGATGCAAGATCAATGAGCAAATAGGAATAAATGGGATACCTTCTTGCAGCCAAATACAAGAAAGGGAACAAAAGTGGACTGCCCGACCCCTCGACAGCATCCTCCCAAGCAAAACAGAGAAGACTGAAGACTGAACACGCCCCGTGCTTACCGAGCACGGGGCCGTGCCTAAGAAGCAGCAGAAAAGACAAACCTGTAGAAGCTTCTATTGCTCACCACGGGGGCGTGCCCGAAGTACTGCAGGCGCATTAATTGTAATTGCGAATTACAATTAATGAGGAGAGATAGTGTCAGACGGGCACGGGGCCGTGCCCAGCGGACACGGGGCCGTGCCCAGGCTTCTGTTCAGCCTATAAATAGGAGTGCTTGGATCCATTGCAGCTCATCCCTTGGCACACTACCTCTCTCACACTTCATCCACCACCCACCACCACCATCATCCATTGTCCATCATAAAGTGTGTGAGTCGTCTCGGGATCCAAGATTGATCGTAAGAGTTCTTGACAATCAAGGCCATGTTTGCCTAAGTCTCTTACATCACTTGGTGAAGACAAGTGTTTAGTATAATACTTTTTATTTTTAATCTTTTGCACTTCTTAATTGGTTTTGTATTAATGACTTTAATAACTAGTTTCTTATGTTGAAGGTGATTCTTCCTTATCATTTGTCCGTGGTGTCTTGGCATTATTTTACTGTCTATATAAAATAAAAGACTTTCACCATTCATATCTCCACTGTCTATATGGAGGTATGTTGGCTACCTGGTCGGGGGTTAAGGGAACGGTTTGGTAAGGGTCTTGCCCTTGTTCAGCGTTTAGAGGTCCTGCAAGGGACCTGGGTCAAATTTAGTAGGACCTCCTTCAATACACAAAGGTATTGGATGGCGGGGGTCCAAACTCTTTGATCCCCTCATAAGTTAACTACTATTAATACTATAACCCGGCTATTTAGGACTGTATCCCTGCTGACTCAGACTACTTAGTCGAGGGTAACGTCACCTCCAAAAGAGGGGCCTACCATAATTTGCATTAATAACTTAATTAATTATCTTTCAATAATCCGACCCTTTAGGATTGTATCCTTGCTGACTCAAACTACTGGGTTGAGGGTAACGTCGCCTTCAAAAGAGGGGCCTACTACAATAACTAAGATAATCTCTTAAACAAGTGCAAAAGTGCGAAAATAATCAAAGGTTATACTAACACACGAGTCGGATCCAAGTGATTCATCTTATCTATCTGTTTTTATTTTTATTTTATTTTTCAGCATTTAGTTAGTTTTATTTTCTTAGTTTAAAAAAAAATCTTTTTCTAACATTTTGATTTGATTAGACGTTGAGGATAAACCGGTACTAAAAGCTCTTGTGTCCTTGGACGACCTCGGTATCTTACCAACACTATACTACGTCCACGATGGGTGCACTTGCCCATATGTGTGTTTAGTGTTAGTAAATATCGTGTTTTATAAATTTAAAACTTGGCTAAAAGTGTAAAAAGGGCTTAAAATATGTATCTAAAACATATACACACTTACACGCATCAAGTTTTTGCCGCCGTTGCCGGGGACACAAGGATTTTAAGAAAGTTAGGAATCAACGGCCTAATCTTTTTCATTTTCTTTTTATTTTTTTTAGGATTTTCTTAAATTTTCAGCTTCTGCAGAACTCAGCACGGGCCGTGCCTGCTGAACACGCCCTGTGCCCAATCATTGGAACTGGCAATCTTGTTTTAAGTCAGACAGTAAGCTGAACAGGGGCCGTGTTTGCTCAACACGCCCCCGTGCCCAAGATTCAGTTACCGAAAACAGAACCGTAAGATCCCGACGGTTGGTAATTTCTGACACAAAAATGAGTGATAATGATTTTTTTTACTTTCGGCACTCTTATGGTACGTGGTGTCAATTATGTGGAGGCAAACATAAAGAATTAGAATGTTATTTTCTAAATTATAAGCCCCACTATATCGACCCACCGTCTCCCTATAACCTTAAGAGGGGCGAAAGTAAAAATAATCACTATCTCTCCCTCGAATGCGCCTAACCAGATATTCTAGGAGAAATGCTCCTTGACGAGTTATTTCAACTAGAAAATCTAGTTCTAAATTGGTTAAGAGAGCTTAGGAAGGATTTCATTGATCCATCCCAAGACGATGACCAAGAAGAAATGTTGGGGTCGCATGAAAACAACCTCGTTGTTCCCAATCCTATCTTCGTACCTAGCAAAGACATGGACGATAGTCGTCCCTGTGCCGTGAAGGACTCTCCATCGACTTCGTTCGGTGCATACATAGACCTGAGCGATTCGGCATATACCTTCTTTAACAAGAGCCCGGGAAAGGGTTGGACTTGTCCACCTACACATAGCATAGGAATCACCCTCACCGACAACCTCTTGCGTTCTCGTCTTAGTCTAGGACAATTAAGGTATCTTAGGCACTTTGGGGTTGTTCCATCCAGTAAGGAACCGCCCGATCCGGATAGATTCCTTAGAAATAGACTAACTTCATAATCAGCCCCTCGACACGGGGCCGTGTCCAGCCAACACGCCCCGTGTCCACCAAAAGATTCCCTTCTGACTTTTACGTCAGAATACGGACAAACTGTGTCAGGATTCTATCTGCACACGGGGCCGTGTCCAGCCGACACGGGGCCGTGTCCAGCACGCTGTCGTTTTCTATAAATGAAGCCAAGAATTCTGCACATTTGGACCATCTAGGAACAGAGATTTGAAGGAATCTTCTCTCAACTATCCTAGGTATGTTCTAAAAGAAGTTTCCAACAACCCTCTTGTCCTTTCCTCTTTTATCCATTTCCTCTTCTTCATCTTTCTCCAAAAACCTCCATTAAAGTTTGATAATTCAAGCTTTATGGCAAGAAATATTGAGTTTTGTTCAAGGAATCTTGTTAAAAATAAGTTGTATAACATTGTTTTAAGTTACTATTGATCAAAAAGGCTTCACAAGTTAGAAAAATAACTTAAAGCTTCAAGATTCCTTGTTTCAAAATTCTGCAGAAAGGTGAACACGGGGCCGTGCTCACTAAGCACGGGGCCGTGTCCAAGATACTGTTTCATTAAAATAAGCTGTTTTCGGTTTATTTTCACAGAATGTCAAGTGAAAACAGTGAAAACAGTGAAATATCGTCAGTGCATTCAAGAAACAGTAGTAGTGGAAGAAGGCCTTCCATTGAAGCTACCCTTGTACACTACGTCATGGCGCCAAGGGAAGCGATCGATGAAATGACTTCGGTAGAGGAGGTCCTAATAGACCGTATAAATTATCTTACGGTGGGGCTGGAAAATAGTTTTCAAGAAATTAACCTCTTGCACCAGAGGTTAAATATTCTTGTAACACCTCCCATGGACCCCATCCTCCCTCAAGAGGATTGGAACCTAGCACTTGGAGTCAATAACCCTACCGGATGGGATGATATTCCAGCGGAGCCTCCTCTTGAAGATCTACAAGAAGTCCCGGTGGAAGTCGCACCTCCTCAAACCGATGCCAACGAGCCCTCCTTTCTCCTCCCAAGGGAGATAGAGGAATGGCTCGCCGACATATGAGGGGTCCATAACCGGAGAAAGGAGTTCTATGAAGCCACATTCAACCGAGACTACTATCTTCTCGGAAATTTTGCTAATTAGAATAAGTTGTAGGCTAGGGCTCCTTGGGTTAAAAAGCTTCTTGTGCTTACTTATCTAATTTACTAGTATTTTAGGACTATGTAATTCTCTCTATGAATTTAATGAAATGATGGTTTTAAGGTTTGGATGATGTTGAAATAAATAAAACACACTCATGGTGGTCAGGGATAACAAGGGAAACGAGAAACGTGGGCCCATGCACGAAAACAGGGCCATCCGACAACAATTTCTCCATTACCGTAAGTTCAGCACGGGCTGTGCCCGGCTAACACGGCCCTGTGCTGAGCATCCTGCAGACAAATGCCCAGTTCAGGTAACTGGACACGGGCCGTGTTCACCGAACACGCCCCCGTGTCCAGGCTTCTGTTTCTTTTCTTTAATTATTGTTACTGGCACCTGAACACGGGGCCGTGTCCAGACTGCCAGTAACATAAAGTTTTGCTTTTAACACCATTTTACACATTCAATCAACCTAAAAAATTATTTTTGGGACACATTGAGGACAATGTGTAATTTAAGTGTGGGGGGGAGGGATGCTAAAACCTTTAATGTTGCAAGTCTTAATAACAAGCCTTACACAAAACTCTATTGGAACCGCTAATCACCCCAATTTTTTTTTTTCAAAAATTTTCATATTTTTACTTGTCTAAGTTTAAGTGGGAATTCTAAGTCTAACAAGGTTATATTTTTATAAGTTTACAACCGATAGCGTCGTGATAAAAAGAACCAACATAAGAAAATTATGAAACGGCATGATAAGCTTAGTTAAAATTTGATTATATATACTTGATCACATAAAAAACCCATTCCCACAAAAGTGAGTTTTGAGCCTTTATTGAGCATACAAATATACATCTTTACGCTAAATGCTCATTTTTCGTCTCTTGTGTGAATAGCCGCCTGGTTCTTACGACTCTAGAACTTGCCACGACAATACATTCCCGGTCCTTACCAACTTAAACCCAAGTAAGTAAATGATGGAGGCATTAGGACTAACCCTTTTTCTTTCAACACCATTATTTTTATTTTTCTTTTCACCTACCCAAAAATTCCTCCTAGTTAACCCCTTTGAGCCTAAACCTTTTCATTTCTTAACCCAAAACCCTTTTTACCCACCAAAAACCCTTTTTATTTTTACCTTTTATTTTAGTAACAAGCTCGGTTTTCGTGTGACTATCGAAAAAAATGATATTTTACAATGAAGTTGGAAATAAATAAACAAAGCTCCTCAAACAAAAGCTTGTTTGAATAAATACTTCATTAAAAAAAATAAAAAAATAAAAAAAATAAAAAGTCACAAAAACAAAATGTTTTACAAAAACCGACGCTTCTTACGCCTTTCGCCCTTTTCCACTAACCACTAACCCAACTACCCACCTTTAGCCCAAGCCTAACCCTTCACCCAAAAAGTCCTCTTGATATTTACAAAGGTATAAAGTTAAAAAGGAGGAGGATTGATTGCTTGGCAAGCTTATGGTAGAAATAAGTTCCATGCCGCTCTCGAGTGATTCACTAAAAATACACCTTCGGCCGAGTGTGAGTGATTTCCCCCGTGAGGTATGTGAACCTGTATATAAATGAAATTTTAAAAAGGAATGTTATGCCTTAATAAATAATTTACCTGATGAAAAGTTTTTAATAAATCATGACGAATAGAATTGTAAATAAGTAAAAATAAAACCTAAACAATCTTGGAAATTCCCGATACTCTACGACAAGCCCAAAACCTTCTCTTCTACCCATTCCATTTGGGAGTGTAAGCCACATATTAAAGAGTTTTGCTTCAGGACAAGCAAAAATTCAAGTGTGGGGATATTTGATGTGTGTAAAATGCAACATATAAATTACATCAAATAAGGCATAAAACTAACCCTTTTTAAGTGCTAATGTTGGAAAAAGTGTATTTTTGTCTTCCTTTTGTATTTTCAGGATTAAATGAGCTCAAATTAACAAAAGAAGCAAAAAGACAGCTAAATCTAACATAAATACAAGAAAGGGAACAAAAGTGGACTGTCCGACCCCTCGACAGCATGCTCCCAAGCAAAACAGAGAAGACAGAAGACTGAACACGCCCTGTGCTCAGCGAGCACGGGGCCGTGCCTAAGAAGCAGCAGTAAAGACAAACCTGTAGACCCAGTGAACACGGGGGCGTGCCCAAAGTACTGCAGGCGCATTAATTGTAATTGCGAATTACAATTAATGAGGAGAGATAGTGTCAGACGGGCACGGGGCCGTGCCCAGCGGACACGGGGCCGTGCCCAGGCTTCTGTTCAGCCTATAAATAGGAGTTCTTGGATCCATTACAACTCATCCCTTGGCACACCACCTCTCTCACACTTCATCCACCACCCACCACCATCACAACACCATCATCCACCACCATCATCCATTGTCCATCATAGAGTGTGTGAGTTGTCTCGGGATCCAAGATTGATCGTAAGAGTTCTTGACAATCAAGGCCATGTTTGCCTAAGTCTCTTACATCACTTGGTGAAGACAAGTGTTTAGTATAATACTTTTTATTTTTAATCTTTTGCACTTCTTAATTGGTTTTGTATTAATGACTTTAATAACTAGTTTCTTATGTTGAAGGTGATTCTTCCTTATCATTTGTCCGTGGTGTCTTGGCATTATTTTACTGTCTATATAAAATTAAATACTTTCACCATTCATATCTCCACGGTCTATATGGAGGTATGTTGGCTACCTGGTCGGGGGTTAAGGGAACGGTTTGGTAAGGGTCTTGCCCTTGTTCAGCGTTTAGAGGTCCTGCAAGGGACCTGGGTCAAATTTAGTAGGACCTCCTTCAATACACAAAGGTATTGGATGGCGGGGGTCCAAACTCTTTGATCCCCTCATAAGTTAACTACTATTAATACTATAACCCGGCTATTTAGGACTGTATCCCTGCTGACTCAGACTACTTAGTCGAGGGTAACGTCACCTCCAAAAGAGGGGCCTACCATAATTTGCATTAATAACTTAATTAATTATCTTTCAATAATCCGACCCTTTAGGATTGTATCCTTGCTGACTCAAACTACTGGGTTGAGGGTAACGTCGCCTTCAAAAGAGGGGCCTACTACAATAACTAAGATAATCTCTTAAACAAGTGCAAAAGTGCGAAAATAATCAAAGGTTATACTAACACACGAGTCGGATCCAAGTGATTCATCTTGTCTATCTGTTTTTATTTTTATTTTATTTTTCAGCATTTAGTTAGTTTTATTTTCTTAGTTTAAAAAAAATCTTTTTCTAACATTTTGATTTGATTAGACGTTGAGGATAAACCGGTACCAAAAGCTCTTGTGTCCTTGGACGACCTCGGTATCTTACCAACACTATACTACGTCCATGATGGGTGCACTTGTCCATATGTGTGTTTAGTGTTAGTAAATATCGTGTTTTATAAATTTAAAACTTGGTTAAAAGTGTAAAAAGGGCTTAAAATATATATCTATAACATATACACACTTACACGCATCAGTTATAGTACCAATGATATTGTTGTTGTAATACATCAAGGGCTACCTCACACTTTCGCCATAATTCACACAGATACAAAAGTTAATAATACCATCCAAAAAGAAAAAAAATAGAACATGAATAAACTTGGCACATTCTTTTTTCTATTTTTCTTTTTAAGAAAAAGATGAAGACATAGTTCTTGCATAACTGGCTAATTGACAACGAAAGCAAATACATTAACAGTAAGGAAATAATTTAAATTTTCACCTATGAGAATGTTATTTGGGTCTACACCCTAATTATCATGAACTCGAGCTGCTACACTTTCACCCAATTAGACATCAAATGCTTTAAAGTTTGTAGTTCGTTATGATTTACACCTACAAACCCCTCATATTTGGAATTGGTTTTTAGATCTAGGGGTTGGTTTCTAAAGATTTTAGTAGGATTATGGGAAACAATATTTGTAGAGAAACAAACACAGAGAGAAATGTAGAACGAAAAAAGAGCACGGGATCTTACTATAGTTGTCACACCCCCAAAATCCACACGCGGAGTACCACCGCTTGGAGGCGTGACATGACCAGGATCAAGCCACCAATCATATTGAACATATATGTAAATAGTAAATTTCATTCTTCAATACGAAAGGTGTTCCAAAAACCAAACATAAGTAAGTGTATAGCGGAAGCATTAATGTGAAAACCCAACATAAATATTAAGTTGATATGTCATAAAAGTGTTTATCATAATATCCACAATCCGTGCCCACAACGACTGCGCCTCCCGTGCAAGCTCCATGAGTACCTAATGTCCTGCAAGGCATGAAACAGAGAGTCAACAACTAGTTGAGCGAGTTCACAGTTGGTTATTCAGTGTTCGTGATAGAATAGTAAAGCGTATGTTCGTTTAGTAAACCATGTATTGTATGCATTTGTATCGCAGCCCTCTAGGCATGTGTGCGAAGATTAGTGGGAGTTTCCCAAGGTATTCTAGACTAGGTATATTTGTATCGCAGCCCACCCGGCATGTGTGCGAAGTTTAGTGTATGGTTCGTACCCATTCTAGGCATGTGTGCGAAGATTAGTTCTATTATCGCAGCCATTCCCGGCGTGTGTGCGAAGAGAAGTGTTTGTATCACTAGTCTAGCAGTATCTATTAATCCTTCCTCTCCCGAGGCCCAAGTACGTAATCCCAGTAATAACTTAAGTACAAGAAATCTTCCAAACCCATTCCCGACCCTGGGAACCCATGCCTTGGTAAGGGTGTGAACTCACCTTGGTTTGCTCGGCAGATACACAGGAAAAGTAAATCAAGCTATTTGGTGGTCAACCACGTCCTACCATGGTTACCATACAAATTAGGTTCGTATTCAAGTAGTGCACGTATATTCTACACGTATTGTACACAAGTAACGATCATAGCATATACGTATAACCATGGCAGTTCAACAATTCATACATTATATGTTCAACAGTAAGAAATCATGTAACAAACAAAAGCCCAAACATACAGCCCAACTACTTAAGCCCGTAACAGTGTGTAAGTCCAAATCAGTGTGCATATGTTCGTGGTCTCGAGTCGAGACTAGAGATCTCGAGTCGAGACAGTGCGGTCTCGAGTTGTGCTGGCCTCAAGGTCTCGAGTCGCAACCAAAGAGGTCTCGAGTCATGCATGTACTAGTCGAGACTAGGCGGTCTCGAGTCGCAACAGGACCCGTATCCATGGTCTCGAGTTGTGCTGGTTGTGTCGGTGTTGTGGTCTCGAGTCGAGACAGTGAGTTCTCTACTCGCAATTTGTGTCGAGACTAGGTGATGTAACAGACTTCCTGATTTGCAGCTCATGATTTCCGTAACAATTGCTAACAGTTTTGGCAGTTTCACAATTCAGATCAAATCACAATTATTCAGCAATCATGCACATTCATATTACCATTATCATCATCAATTCAAGAACAACAATTCAATATCCTATGGAACATACAATCGGATCATGCAACGAATAATTGACAATGATTTTACTAATAGAACCCTAACCGGATTAGATCATCATATGACAATACACAGTCATTGATCAACAATCATGTACCACTTACAATTCATCACATGAGACATGTATAATCACATAACATAACATCAACTAATAACAAACACTAACCGGTTGAGAGTGTATCACGAGGATGATCCGAACACAAGGATCTTCGATGGAAAGGATGTGTTTGCCGTCAAGTTCTAGAGAGAAGGGAGAGAGCTCCTAGGGTTTGTGTGTGTAAAGTGTTTGCAAGTTATGAGAAACTAGTCCTCCTAAGGGTTCCTGTATGCGTGCAAGGAGTGAGTGGGCCGAACCCTTACTTGGGTTGCCCTCTTGGTCTCGAGTCGTATAGAGTGGGCCGAGAGAGAGATGTAACGAGAGATGAAGTATGCGGCCCTAAAGGCTTGCGTGACAAATATACATATCCACATACATTCACATAACATGTAGCATTTATTCGTTAATATCAACATATCAAATAATCGCATAGAGTTCATACACGTCACAGTAAACACAAATATAGGTTCTGAAATACGAGTTGTCACAATAGTCGTCGGCCGCCACTGAAACCCTAGATAGCCACCAGAGCAAAGATCTAAACCTATATTTACTGTAGTCGTCTTCGTCTTCATTTAGAATTCAACAGCTAGCTATTGTGAAGTCCTCAGACATCCAGGGTTCTACTGGAACAGAGACTTGATTGAAGAGCAGAGGTTTTCAATTTGAAATTGGTGATTCAGACAAATTGTTTCCTCGTACCATTCCAATTTTGAATTTGAACCCTCGTTTCCATTTAGTTTTATTTTCAATTTTGGTGGAGAAAAGGAGAATACATGTCTTCTTCTTTGGTATAGAAACGATCAACAGTAGAGAAATTCAATCGGCTTAGATTCTTTTTGCCTCCCCATTAGGGTTTCGGTTAGGGAAAGATGAAACGTACCATGGAAGAAGATCGGAGAGAAGCTCAAGAGATGATTTTGAAACGGTTGGATATTAATTAGGTTTTAGAGAATACGGGAAAGAAGAGAAGGGTATGAGGAGAATGGTTTTGGCGGACAATTGAAAAAAAAGTGGTCTCAGCATATGTCACGTGGCATAAGTTATTTTGCTTTATTAGAAGTAGTAGATTTTTTCATCCTTTTTTTTCTTAGGATTTCGTTTAACTTGGCCCTTCTCACTATATCTTTATAGAACAATATTTATTTTATTTCATTTTTCTATTTTTTATTAATTATATGTTCTAATGACATATATAAAAACATGTATACATGTTTGAATAAGACACAAAAATATGGGTAAAAACACTAACTAAACCAAAAAAACTCGGAGAAGGCATGTAAAAAGGTTTAAAAAAACAAAAGAAACTTCAAGAAATAGATATTATTATCCAATTCAATAATAAAAATGGTCTTATGGTTATTCTTTTTAAGTAGAGGTATTTTGTCCATCAATCTCCAAGAATTCTGATATGGAGGAGAACGAATAAAAGAGATCGTCGTGAAAGAGAGAGGGAGTGATGACATTGTGTCATCTCAATTCTTCATGACAATGGGGAGAGAGAAAGCTAGGTTAGTGGGTGGGCGAGGAGAGGCAGTCAAGGCGCTCTGTGCGGCAATGGTTAGGCAATGTTGAGGTGGAAGTATGCGAGTGCAACACGTTGAAGATGGTTTTATGTATCACTAGGTTAATGCCCGCGTAATACGCAGGCTTCAACCAAAACCATATTAAAATCCATATATAACCTCATATTCTATAACACGTCTGTAAAGTTTATTAATACGTAGTCTTGTAATGTTGCATAAAAAATTCTGTTGATCAATATACACCGGTCAAGTAAAAAAGAAATTATCAAAATAAGAACCAAATGTTATAAAATGTGAATATATCGTATGGTTGAAAATAAAGAACATTATATAAAAAAGATAAAGTCATCTATTCATGTATAACAACTAATTATAGAAATTTTATCTTAAATATATTTTCAAATCATCTCGTAAAAGGGTCTAATCATTCATCACAAATTTGAATCATGTAATTTTAGAGAATCAATACACAAATCATATTAAGTAATAATTGTTATAGAAAGTGGTTAAGAGCATGAATATCATCCAAACACTTGCTAGTTGCTTGAACATCTTGACAATTTGAGATCATTCGGCTTCTTCTTTGTACCTAATATGAACAAAATAAATGTCACACGTAATGAATCTAGTCATATAAAAGAATTGAGTTTATAATTCTAAGAAATCTATGAAATGAAAGGTAAATAAATAAAAAAAATTAAATGTTCCAAGGACATACCCGAGCCGACCCAAATGAACAGTTGTCCTCATCAACCATCAACCCGAAAGATCCAGCGTGATATATAACCAACCCGACCAGGATGACCAGTTGTATCCATTAAGCATCAAACAGTCAATCTTGGCCCGTTTAGTACAAACAATTTTTAACAGAATAATCCAAACATAAAAACATATAAAAAACATGCCAAAAAGAATATACCTTCTTTAATCTTCTTGTAAGGCTTCAAAATTTAGCAAATCATGTGAATTAGTCAAGGTATAAAATAAAGCATCTAAGGTGATCAAAACTGTTCCGATCAATTTTCAAAATCAAAAAAATCCTAATTGAATCTTAATGTAACAACACATACAGGGTCAGTCAACACATTTCAGATGATACAGGTTCAGGCAAAACATTTATATTGTCAGACTGTCAGGCTCAGATTGTGCATCAAGATGACAACACCATGGCTGCAAGAGAGGTTGCATGAACAACTGTCATCCTACGACTTTGCCATACCATAATGCTATCTTTATTCAATTTTTACTCTGATCTACAAAATCATCATAGCCTCATGTTGAAAGGACAAGAAAAATGCACTTTGAATTCACTTTTTTATTCATCTTCACAGTCAACACTAAATGATTTGCTAAAGTAATTCAAATGATTTGAAAATGTCAGACCTCGCTTATTCGGGCAGACGTTTGCTTCATCATAGTTTTAGTCTCAGGTGAGAAGCATCTCATCAACATCATTGACTGAATATCCATTAGGTGACATCGATCTAATTATCATCAACCAAACATCGATTACACCTAACGCTATCTAGAACAGCCGCGAACGGCATCCAGCAACGATTAGTGTTGGTGCATCCGTCTGTCGACTACGTCTTGTATCGAGTCTTGCATTGTATAGGATAGAACAGGGCACGAAAATCAAGAAACTTGTATTAGAGGTGATTTCGCCCCAAATGACATGTGGTCATTTGGAGCGAAACCCCATGATATACTGATTTCGCCCTTGTGTCTATAGACCTGATTTCGCTTTTATGGTAACTTCCTGATTTCGCTCATGTGTACATGTATGTAGGAGCGAAATCAGTGAGACTATATATAGGGTTTGTAGGAGCGAAATCAGTAGGATAGTTTTAGGTGTTTTCTTCCGGTAAGCCACGAAGTGCTGTCGAAGTGTTGTCAGAGCTTGTAATTGCTTCAGTGATCAATACAACAACAGTTAAAAGTGAATCTAGCTGAAATTGCACCAAGACATTAGTTTCCGCCTCTTGTTTTGGATAGGAATTCTTCTGATCGACTCATTCAGGGCCGAAAACAATCCTACAAGCGGTATCAGAGCTCAGGAGGAAGAGTTCTTGCCATTTCAGCTACATATTCTGATTTTCTACACCTTCTTTGTCATTTTTGAAAATTTTTCACGGTAAAACCAGCTCAATTTCACACACAGCACTCGTAATCATGCATTAATAAACCCATGAAAGTTTCAAAGCTAAAATCGACCTAAAACTTAGTATTTTTGAGGTTTCGCTCGTAGTGACTCGTGCAAAAAGTGACGTCATGCCTGATTTCGCTCATGGATCATAGGTGATTTCGCTTTTAAGGACCAAAAGATCTTATTTCGCTCCTGGAACATAGCTGATTTCGCTTTTGAGAAACAAAAGATCTAATTTCGCTCATAGGAAACTCCCTGATTTCGCTCTTGTGGACCAGTAAATCTGATTTCGCTTTTGTGGACATTCAAGTGTGATTTCGCTCCAACGACTAAGTGTGATTTCGCTCATAAGTACACACTACATCTGATTTCGCTCAAAGATCGATCTGGGATTTCGCTCCAAGGTTAATTTTGCCTAAGCTTGGAAATTTGTGAATTTTTGATATTTGAACAATGGACAACGAATTTTATAACGCTTTTGCTAGTCCGATTACAATCACACAGAATGCTTTACTTGAAAATGAAACCGGGACGTCTTAGAAACCGCCTAAACTCATGGATATTGATGATTACAATGCATGGTCCGAACGGTTTGGAAATTGGGTTGAGGCGTATCATTTGGATGCGTCGGAACACACTGAAGAGCCGTATGTTAGGCCCACAAGAAATAATACTCAGTTAACAATTAGATAAATGAGTACTGAAGATAAAAAGAAATATAGGGATGAGAAATTGATGGTGAGTCTGCTTCAGCAAGCGATAAAAGAAGATATTTTGATACTGCTTCAACATGATGGAACTGCTAATTCAATTTGGACAGAATTGGAAGCAAAATTTGTTGGAAGTGATGATATGCTCAAAAACAAAATGTCTCTCATGAAGAAAGAATTTGATTTGTTTCGTGGTTTGAAATCCAAGAACACCAAGCAAATTATCGAGAGATATTGTAACTTGGTGAGAAATATGTCGAAACTTGGTATTAAAAAGGATACTGATGAATTGATTGAAAAACTTGCAGATGCGCTACCTCATGAAATCTGGGGAACGTTTCTGATGATGCTGAGATCCTACAGAAAAGATTATAAAAGTATGACACTGGAAGATTTCATCAAACACCTGGAAGCTCAAGAGATGGAACAGAGGAAGATCGCCAGGATGAAGAACTATGATGGAGAACAGGACATCAGCTTGTACTACAAGAGTGGTGTTACTGGAACAACAAATCATTCTCCAAAAATTGAAACTGCTTTCAGTGTGAAAGACTCTTCTGAAAAGAAATCTCAGGGACCAAGCAGCACAATATTTTCATCATTCGATCCAAACATTTCTGCAACAAAGAACGGAAGAAAACTTCAATGCAATATTGTATTAAATCTTGAAAGTGATCAAGATTATTCTGAAGAAGTAGCTAAAAATCAAATGTCTTTGTTGGGAATGGTGTTGGAATCCTATAGTAGTTTTGTGGCCGGAAAGATCGGTAATCCAATGCTAACGAAAGAGGATTACGATCAAATCGATGCTGAGGAAATGGAATTAATGGATATTAAATGGTGCATGGCCAGTGTGTTGAGAAGAGCCGAAAAGTTTAAACAAATTACAGGCCGAGATGATTTTTGTGAGGCTCATGTTTCTCCTTTAGGTTTTGATAAATCTAAAGTTACTTGTTTCCATTGCAGGGAAAAGGGGCATTTCAAGAGGGAGTGAACAAATCGAGAAGCAAGTGGAGCTCAGAACCCTTTCGGAAACAACGATTATCACAAAAAGGCGATCTATCATTAAATAACACCACAAGCATCGCATCAGGCATAAACTGCACATGGGAGAGATGTGATTGAAGGATCAAAAAGAGCATGTCTAGTTAATCAGGGCAAATATGATAATTTTAGCTGGGATAAATATCTTCCAACAAACAGCAAAGTGTGTTTGGCAGAACAAGATGATGAAAAACTGGCTGAAGGTTTCTGTTGGGACAATTTTTGCCCAGATCAAGAATTCATGGCCAAAGAGATGTCCAAAGACACTTCAAATGTTAAAGCATTCATTGCAAATGCCTACGATCTGAAATGGGCAGAAAAGTGCAGAAAAGTCATGGAAGCTACAGAGGAAAACGGAGAAAGCTTGAAGAAGAGGAAGAAGAGGAAGAGAGATTAAAAGCTGAAGCTGAAGCCAAGAAAAAGAGAAGAGCTGAATTTTTACGATCAAACAGAACAGTCAAGGATGTTCCTGAATTTGAAGTCAAAGTTGATGCAGAACCTGTCAAAGTTCCTGAAAAGTGCATGAACTGTGATTCTTTAATCAAGCAGAACAATGAGTTGCTGCATAACATAAACAGATTGAAAGAATCCTATGATACAATGAACAGAGAAATCAACAAGTATACTGATTCAAACGGTGAACAAGCTGTGGCAATGAATACACTGAAGAGAGCTTACATAGGACAGCTTGATAATGTTAATTTTCACATAAAGAAGTGTGCTGAGCTGGAATTAAAGCTGGAAACACAAAGAATCGAAACTAAAAGAGTCAACAAGTTATTAGAAAGTTACTCATGTTCTACTATTGTTGTTGACAGGATTTATCCGGTTGTGGAGAATTTGAAGACTTTTGAAGAAGTAAAGACTTCAGAAGAAGAGAAATCTGTGATAGAAGACGAAGATAAAGTGAAGATTTCTGGTAAGAAACCAAGTGTGGTCTACAATAGATGTCCGCCCCCAGTCGAAAATGGATTTTCACCTCGAAATCCAAATTCCGAAAGAGTCGAAAAGGCAATAAACTTACAATGGGAGTCTGGGCCGTCGGATAACTTGCCAGAAAATATTGATGTCACATACACGTCATCCGACACTGATCATGAGTCAAAGTTGATAAAAAGTGTGGTCGATCAGGTGTTAGATAAAGATGACATAGAGGAGTCAAAACCGGAGTCCAAATCCAAGTCAAAGTCTGAGTCCGATACGTCAAAGTCTACAGTCATAAAGGACAAACGGGTTTATGATAAAGAGTTTTTGCTATCAAAATCTAATTTGAATGATGAATCATTCAAAGTGGCATATACTTTGAAAGCTTCTGACAAATTATATTCTGATGAAGCTTTTCCAATAAGAAGTGTCAGATTTGAAATGATTCAAAAGGTTTTCAAAATTACAGAAATTAATATTTCTAAAATAAAAGATTTAAATCTTATTGGAAAACCTAAATAATACACTTCAAGAGAACAACAAAGAATTAACAAGAAAATGGGTTACAATTGTGGTTACAGTTTCCAAAAGAAACCAAACCATAATCGTAATTTCAAAAAGAAAGGTCTTGGTTTTATTCAACCAAAAAATTATAAAAATGAAAAAGTTTATAAACCAAAAACTGTGTTTATTTCAGGGAAAACATCAGAGGCTGAGAAAGAACAAATGTTCAGAAAGCAGACAAATCGAGAATTCCTTGCCAAGAAGTACGAAGAGTTGAGGAAGAATGTTGTTCAGAAGAAGATTGAAAAGAGAACATGTTTTCAGTGTAAAACTGTTGGTCATATTGCTAGAGACTGTCCGAAGACATTCAAACCAAAACAGGAAGTCTCTGGTAAATTGAAAGAGAAAGTTGTTGAGAAAACTGAACTTTCGACCCGAAAATTTACAGGCTTTGAAAATTCAACCTTTGAAAAGGGAGAATGCTCAAAGAGTGCTTTGAAAAGAAAAGAAAATGTAAAAAATCAAAAATGGGTTGTCAAAGGTTCAGGTAACAATTCTGGTGATGAATCTGATTCCATAAAATCAGAGGAGCCACGTGTTGAGAAAAAGGTTGAAAAATCAGTTCCAACTATGAATGATGAAAATTTTCCACCGTTGCGTGCTGAAAATTTTATGAAGAAAGTTGGAAAAGTAGAAATTTCAAATCAATTTTATTCTGACAAAAAGAAATTTGATGTTGAAAAGACTTTCAACGGAAATGTGAAACGTATCATTGGACAAATGGTCAATGGTAAGGCCAAAAGTGTCAAAGATTTTTATGCTTCTAAAAGACGTGTTCACAAGTCTGTTGAAAGAAAAGATGAAGAAGAATATGTTACACCCAAGGAAGGTCAGGCTTGGGTGGATATATTTTTCAAAGAATAAAAACCTGACTTGCCGGAGCTCCTAAGTTGGTAATCGCGGAGCATGAATCGGCATCATTCTTAAAATGTTTGTAAAATTTGTTTTGAGAAGCAGGAATTGTCGGAACTCCCAGGTTTGTAAGCGAGGAGTAGGAATCGGCACCTTGAGAATTCAACCAACAGATGGTAATTGGTTGAAAAACAGGTTTGAGTTGTATGTTTGTGATTCTTACAAGTGGTTCAGAATTTGAATCAGGATTGATCATACAAATGGTTAATCAAGGTCATTAAATTAAACTTGAGTTAACTATCATTCAAAAGATTGGTAAAACAAAGTGATGATTTGATCCCCAAACTTTACAAGTGGTAAAATCAACAAAACTTATTTTCCAGAAAAACCATTTTGATTAAAACAAACTTAAGTGTTTTGAAATCTTAATGGGAAAATAGTTTATTGTGAGGGGAGTTCTGATTGTTTATGCCAAGCATATGGAGATTTGAGGCAATTCGATATCAGTTGTCATGTTCTGTACAGTTTGTTTTCAATTTTCGTTAAATGTTTTTGAATTTTAGGGGGAGTAAGAAATTTCAGAAAATACAAAAACATCAGAAAATTTGAAAAAGCCAAAAACATGATAAAACTGAAAAATGAGTTTTTGTTGCATAAAAGAGGAAATGATAGTACATCAGTGGACTATCACAACACGCTAAAGAAATGTAAAGTGAAAAATATGATAAACAATCTCATTGTGGATGTATCAGTAGGTTTTTACACATTTAGTAAACTGTAACGAGATATAAACCTAAATTCAAACTTACTTATTCTGTGGGTTAACAACTTCTTGGATATATAGGTAACCCCTGAAATCTTGTTTGAAAGATCCCTTATTCTAAGATACTAGGTCTTTATGCTCAGTGATATCTGGGGTATTATCCCGGGACTTCTGCTGTATGGAAATACTGACCTAGTCCCCGGATAATGCTTTCTGCAAAAAGCTTTGAAATATAAGCTCGCCCTCAGCAAGCTGATGAAACAATAAAATTGATAGTCGCTGCTGTTGTAATAAAAGATCCTCTAAAGGGGACACACCGAAAGTCGAAGCCGTCATCTCTTTGCGTATACGGAAGTATCGACCTGAGCTCTCACGGCCCTCGCATTTAACCCCTTTACAGATATCATCTGTGGTATACTCACCTGTAAGACTGAATATTGGGATCTGGATACGGGAGTATATTCAAGTGGTGGGACACGCGAATAAGTTTAAGTAATTAAAACACTAATTGCGTATCTCGAAACAGTTGAAAATTGTGTGAAAATTTAAGAGGACAAACATACTGACAATCTAGGTGAATTGTTTAGAGCTTAAAATGAAATCTAGCTTAACGGTGTTGGTGATATGGTCTCAAAAACTGCTATGATCCTCTTGCACGAACTCACAAAAATATTGTCTGTAAATATTTTGTTTATGCATTTATTTTCTTTCAGAAAATCCAAAAAGATTTTAGTGTGTTTTAGCATAAATTTTGAAAAATTCAAAAAGATTTTCGACAAGCTGGTGTTGAGAAGCTGATTTTCGAAATTCCAAGTGCTAAACATGAAGAACAGGTTTGGGAGAAAGTATGTGAAGTTGTTAAGTTTGCATGATAAGAGCTAGAAAAAGATCCCGAATGTAAAAATTATTATTGTAGTCTCTTGCAAAAGTTTCTAAAAGTTTAAAAAAAATTCTTTAAAGAAACTTATGTGTTGGGTAGAGATTATGCAGGTAAATTTGAGCCAGGTGACGATACTGAGCTGAAAGAGAGCCTGATAATGATCTTGGAATGAATCTCGAAGCTGTGAATTCCAGACCAGGATCCCATCAGATTGAGAGGGGGAGTCTGAAGACAATGTTGATAAAGCAGGGAAAGCCAGTATTGATTCTGGATTTGCTGATGCTGATGAAGATTAAAGATTCAACATCCGAGAGAGAGAAGTTTGTTGAAGATAAAGATAGAGAATGAGGATTCTTGCAATGACAAATACTTCAGAGGAAGAATGAAGACTGATAAAGACTGAAGGTTGACACCCGAAGACTCGACACTGAAGACTCCGTCAACATCCGAGGGGGAGTTTGTTGGTGCATCCGTCTGTCGACTACGTCTTGTATCGAGTCTTGCATTGTATAGGATAGAACAGGGCACGAAAATCAAGAAACTTGTATTAGAGGTGATTTCGCCCCAAATGACATGTGGTCATTTGGAGCGAAACCCCATGATATACTGATTTCGCCCTTGTGTCTATAGACCTGATTTCGCTTTTATGGTAACTTCATGATTTCGCTCATGTGTACATGTATGTAGGAGCGAAATCAGTGAGACTATATATAGGGTTTGTAGGAGCGAAATCAGTAGGATAGTTTTAGGTGTTTTCTTCCGGTAAGCCACGAAGTGCTGCCGAAGTGTTGTCAAAGCTTGTAATTGCTTCAGTGATCAATACAACAATAGTTAAAAGTGAATCTAGCTGAAATTGCACCAAGACATTAGTTTCCGCCTCTTGTTTTGGATAGGAATTCTTCTGATCGACTCATTCAGGGCCGAAAACGATCCTACAATTAGGGAATGTTGCAACAACACGGCAGATCTAGCCATCATAGCCTCAGATGACAAAAGCATCTGTGGTGATCAAAACTGAATCGATCAATTTTCAAAATCAAAAAAATCCTAATTGAATCTTGATGTAACAACAGATACAGGGTCAATCAACACAGTTGAAATGATACAGGTTCAGGTAATAAAAAGAAACCCTCTGTTGTAGAAGCAGCCAGTGAGAGAGTTTTGATGGAATTTTTAAGAGGGGTCGGTGACATTGTCGAGGAGTTTCAGGAAATGCTATCACTTAGCATTTCCTGACACTCCTCGACAACGTCACCGACCCCTCCATGTTTCCAGCAAAACACTCTCACTGGTTGCTTCCTCAACAGAGGGTTTCTTCTTATTACCTTGAACATGTATCATCTAAACTGTGTTTGACACATCCTTTGTGTCTTCCTCTCTTCCCTAATAGCTAAGAACGTGACACGTAGCCAAATCGAGGTAATCATCTAATCTCCTTTAATAGATAGTATAGATTGTGAAAACACTACATGTAATCAAAATCCCCGAATTAAAACTATAATTTCTAAAATTAAGCAAATTACTACAAAAAGGTAATTAAATTATATAAAAGTGAACACTTCTAATTAGATAAACATTAAATTCATTCAAATTGTGCCACAAATAGCAATCGAGTCATATCCCAATTACTTTGTAGTCATCAGAAATCAACATAACAGAAAAAAACTAAATTTATATTAAGTAGTAAACAATTTGGAAATTTCACTGAACAATTTTATTGGTCGGCCAAATACGAAACATATATGTTTCGTAAAAGTCAACAACATATCTGACATAGTAAATATGCAACACACAACATTAAGTCGACATTTCAGATATTTTTTTTTCAGAATCGGCCATATAAAGTTGGCATTTATAGAAGGGCAAAACCTCAAAACAAAAAAATTTGGCATTTAGAGCAGTCAGAAATTGAAATTGATGACATAAACCATGCTCTCAAGTTTAGGTAAATTTATGCCAGTTCATACCAATCTACATTTAACCGATATTTGTTTTCCTTAACTAACCCTCGAACATCATTGCAACACAACATATATGACAATCATCAAATTTAAGATGAATCACACTGTCATCAAACAACGTCACCTATAACCTGATGTAATTTAAAGGGCAACATGAGTTATCTCAAACTTACCGATATCAATTGCTCATGAATAAAATCCATTAACTTTTGGCTTGACATGCACTCCCTAAACACATGATGGTATCACTATAAGGGTGCCATGAAACGAACCATGAGATCCCCCTGCAAATCAGTAGATTAAAAGGGTTTTCAAAATAGATCCATTAATATCAAACATACCATGAGCATCCACAAGGTAAACTTTTAAAGAAAATGTGTTAAAAATATCAAAAATAAAATTATCGATAACAAACACATAGATAAAGAGAAGGAATCAGATCAAAACAGATTGGTGACATATGAACAAATGAATGAGAAAACAGGACATATAACATACCTTAACAAAACGAATCACGGCAAAAAGGCACTAAAAACACAATTTCAGCCCTAATTCAAGATCTCAGTCATTCAAAACATTCAAAACCAATCGTTAAAGAGATGAATGATTTGAGTTACATATTACAGATAGGAAAATAAACAAAAAATAAGAAACATAAACTTACCGATATTTGCAAATTATGTGAGTAGAAGATTGGATTTCCTCTTCAAACCGATCTATGTATGAGCAGAAGTGAAAATAGTTCTAACCTTCAATCGTTGCGTCAGTAGAGAGAGATCTAGGGTTTGCGAGTGTTAACATGGAGAAGATGAATTAAATATGGATCTGGGATGTGAGAAAATACGAAGTTTAAAGATTAGGGTTTGTTCATCAATCGAGCCTATTCATCAATTGAAAGTCAGTGTACAAAGCATAAAAATAAAAATATTTGAAGGTTATGGGGGTGTTTGAGTTAGTTATTTTGGAGCAACTTATAACTTATTTACTTATACAAGTTAATAAGTTATTTTTTGAGTGTTTGGGTTAGCTTATTTTGAAGGATTTTGTGTCTTGAAAAGTCATTTTTGAGAAGTTAGAATTTCTAACTTCTCACTTTTAACTTATATAAGTTAATAAGTCACTTTTTAAAAAAGGAAACAAAATCATATTAACTTTTTATTTTACGTAAATTTTTTAAAAAAATGACGGTTTATTATGAAATTTAATGAAATAATACAGTTGACACTAATCAAACAATTTACTTAAATGATGTTTAATATGATGAATACTTTACTTTTGATTATAAGTAAGAACAATGCAGCGATGATTTGAAATAGATAAGTACGGCAAACAATAAACTTATGATAGAATCTATATATAAAGTACGATTAACCAATAGGAAAAAACCATATTATTTGACGTGAACAAAAGATGCTAATTGTCATAATCATAAACTTGATAAACAGTACGTTCGCCATTTTCAAACATCACCATCTCCTCCAAAACGTTTGAAATTTCTTGAGGTAAATGTTGATGATCAAACTTATAAATTTGAATGAGTTCACGCGGCCACAATTCCATCAAAACAGCCGAAGTAATGAACACACCTTGGTCTTGTAGCATTTCCTGAAAAAAGATGATCATCAAATGACATTAATAGCATAAAAACTTGTTAACAAAATTAATTGTCTTTTAATGTAAATACTATAACACAACAAATACTACCAGATAATCTTCAACATAACAACCACGTTTGAAAGCAAATTTAGAATATGAGAGGCCATCACGCCATTGTTTAAATACTGACTTGAAATGATGTATTGATTTCGTATCGATCTTGATTAAAATGTGGAAAAGTATCAAGTGAAAAGGAAGCTCAACCATTGTAGCAATAATACCAAAAACATTATAAAAACACATCAAAAATAATCTTTTTAACAAAAACGGTACATTATGAAAAGGAGTTGTGATATCTGTGTTTATCTAAAAATATTTGATATGATGAACATTATAAGAGTAATACCTTAATATGAATTTCTAAGATGTTATTGAATCAATGATTTGTAAGAAGGATGATGATGTTATATATAACAATCAAGATATTTAATTATAGAATCGATCATGTTTAGAATGTTTTACATTATTATGAGATTTAAAAAATATTATTAACTTAATATCATAATATGTATACTTTTTTAAATATTATGTAGGTATAAAATAATGTAAAACAATGAAGATCTCAAAATATATAATTTATTGTTTCAAAATTTTTCGTCCATTATTTGGAGATTTAAAAAAATAAAATTAATAAAAACAACATTCAATTGTGATATGAGTTTAATATATTATGTTATTTAAACTAAATCATTTAATGGAATTTAAAATATAGTATTTTCGGTTCCCATGTAGTTTTTTTATTAATATTTTGTAAATTGTTATTTTTAGAAGATTTAGTAAGGTCAAACATCATTTATTACATAAAAATGGAAATAATTTACATAAAACGAATCTACATTAACATTTAAAGGGAAATTGGCCGGTAATAATCCCACCTAGACCTTATTGGCCATTAATAATCCCACCTCAGAATATTCCCCCCACCAGTCCCACCTTTCACCCACTTTTCCTACAATGGTCCCCCGTTAAAAAAACTTAACGGAGTTAAGCTTTTTTTCAAATTATAAACAGATTTTTTAGGGCTTTTGATTAGAACGACGATACGAGTCCATTGATGTAAAACTTGCCTCGAAACGGTGCTCCAAACGATGAAAACGGTGCTTCAATTCGGGTGTTTAAACTTCCAATTAACCAAAATCAAGTCACTTGGAGCACCATTTCGGAGTAAGTTTTACATCAATGGACTCGTATCATCGTTCTGATCAAAAGCCCTAAAAAATCTGTTTGTAATTTGGAAAAAAGCTTAACTCCGTTAAGTTTTTTTAACGGGGGACCATTGTAGGAAAAATAGGTGAAAGGTGGGACTGGTGGGGGGAATATTCTGAGGTGGGATTATTAATGGCCAATAAGGTCTAGGTGGGATTATTACAGGCCAATTCCCCTTAATATTATTAGATCATCTTTTGAAAAGGTCCCAGATTTTTTTGTTAAAAAAATATAAGTTTTCGGTTATAAAACTTTAAAAAGGAAAGAAAATCATACCAATTTAAGTGTTTACTAAATCTTAAAAGAATTGAGGGGTTTTCAAAAAAAACAAAATTATATTTTATAAATTAATGGGGATTCAGAAAAATATACTTTTAAAATCTATATAAATATTTTAGAAATTAAATTAAATTAGAGAATTAGAATATTGAAATCTTTATTTGCAAGTTAAATATTAAAAAAAATATTAAGAGTTTAAAAATGTCTAATTACAAAAAAAATAAACAAATGTTTTAGAAAACATTTTATAGATGCAAAATAATAAAACAAAGATAAAGATAAAGGTTAAAAGAGTATAGGTAATACGAAATATTCCAAACCAACAATTAAAACCAACAAACCATATCTTTCAAATAAAAAAAACAACCAACCATATATTTAAAAAAAACAAACCATCCAACCATCACAAATCAATCCAAACCAATCAAACACACAAACCAAACCAAAGCAGCAATATTCGAAAAAAGAAAAATTGTTTTTGTTAAAAATACTTCAACCAAAACCATGAATCACTTTGGTTCCTCAGCACCGTCTTTAGCTTCCTCAATGACAAATGTTGTCTCCACCTTCCGATTGCACTCATCACAACCAAGGTAGTACCAATCATCTTTATCATCCACACTCATGATAGTACCATGAACTATGAGCTCACATGGCTGAAATTAAATGTAAGAAAATAGATTTATAAATATAAATATTATAAACAATTTTGTTTAATGTATTTATTTGTACTTTTAAAAAGTAGACACACGCCTTATCCAACGGCGTAATATCAAGGAAATTGGAAAAAGGATGCTTGAATAAAAAGTCATCCGCAAGACTGATGTTTCCAGATGAACCAATAGATTTCTGACCATTAGACGATGTTTTACATATCTTTTCAACAAACCTGGTTAAAATAATATAAGCAAAAAAATGTTATAAAACATCAATAAGTAGATCCTATTTATTTTATAAACTGTTTACTTTGTTCTAAATGACCGAATCTCCTCTATGTCAGCATTGATAAACAGCCTGGTTATTTGGAAAGCATTAGATAGCATTATCTTCCCTGTGTAAAAAAATTCAGATAAGAGATTAAGATATTCAATTTCGTAAATCTTATAAATATTTATATAAAATCCACAAAGTTTATAAACAGTGAATACCTTTATACTTGTTGAAACTACCAAACTGCACAAGCAGAACAACATGAACTTCTTCTTTATGGCTCTGAATGTAACCAAACATCTGATCGCAATACTCATCCCATAAAGTACACTTTAACTTGATTCCCCTACATAAATATAAATTAAACACATATAAGGATATCATGTAAAAAACATATATCATACTAAAACTGTAATGATATTAAATTAGCATTTAATAAACAGACTCTTCATCCAGCAATTGCATGTTCATGTATTTGCTATCTTTTCTCATCTTCATTTTGGTCACTTCTGGTTCAGACCACTCATCTACATACCCAATAAAATCTGAAAAAAATTAGTTAAAAACAAATGTAATCAGCACAAAAAACAAAAATTAAAACATATATAATCTATATTTATATATTTTTTAATTTATGATGTAGTTGTTATATATTATGAAGTACAAACCAAGTCGATACTTGACATCGACTTCACCAGTTTTTATGGACTCAAACGATGCTAACCGAATACCATATACACTTCCATAAAAATTCTCACACTTTTTAACCGATGTATCAAAGTTTAAGCTAATAGCATGTTCCTTCTCAAAGTGTTTGAAATTTGACTTAATGACAGAAAGTTGAGATTTATATATGTAATAACACTCATGTTCATTAAGCAAAATTTCATGTTTTTTTCATAAACTTGCTCCAAACAGTAGCCTGCATCCGGGTTCCCCAATCAAAAACACAAATTAAAAGTAGTTAGTATAAACAATAATATAAAAATTAACCTACATTTTAGAAAGCAAATGACATTCAAACATACCTGCTCATCCATGACCACCATCTCAATACCAACGGTTTCTCCTTCTCTCTTTGGATTCACACGAATCCAAAGTCTTAATGTCACACCCCAACCGATGGCGGAATCATCGGGGCGCGACACTGAGCGAAACAGATTGTCCAGAAGTTTCCATAACAATTATCATTACCAATCAATTTAAAGTAACATGTCCCATACCATGCCTCAAAAGGTAAACAAATTATTACAGACAAATTCTAGGCAAATAGTTCTATTCCGACAACTCAGATTTTTCAAAGAGAGCAATTGTTTATCTGCTTCTAGAGAAGCCTGATTACATTAGTACCGACAACTATTTGTTAGCCTCTAGAAACTTATTATAGCCTCGCTTCCCTAGCAGCTAAGCATCCTAAATACCTGTCATATACGTTAAAATAAAAGTCAATACACATAATGTAAAGGTGAGCATACAAGTTTGATAGTAGCATATAGAGTTCGAAATAGTTTACGCATAACCAGCACGTACACGGAGGAAAACGAAACATGTTAATTATCGACATGGATCTATCGATACCAATGACTGCGGGTTGGCTGCCCAAGGCAGTTCATATACATGATCACCACTGTAATCCATGCAAATAATTGTCCTTAACAACCCCCGAGTGAACGGGTGCTGAGTCCAAACTATAGTACTATCGTCGTTAAGCCAGGTAGACAGCATTCCACGTGTAAACATAACAACAAGCATTCATTTAGTCACATAATACATGCAGTAACGGTTAGCGTTTAACGTTTTACGTAGTGTGTTCGATTGTGATTTTGTATAAGTAACGTATGTAACACCCAAAAGTGCATAAAGCAAAAAGGGATCGAGTATACTCACAGCGGTTGGATGGATTGAAGGGAGCGCTTGAGAGTAAGATTAGCCTGAATAGTTCGATAGAATAACGATAAGTGGCACTTAAAACGAGGATAATCGTTGATGGGTCGAATGGTAGTCCGGTCGGATGGTAATCCGATCGGACGGTCAGTCGTGCGGATGATAATCCGTTCGGATGGTTATCCCGGATTGTTTCTTCCTATGAGAAGGATGTGTTTATGTATGATGGTTTGACTTTTGAAGTTTTTGTTGTAGCATTTGAAAACATTGAAGTATCTCTACCTTTCAGGTCGGTCGACCGGACGGTAATCCGATAGGTTGACACTTCAGTGAGAACAAGTTCACAGCAGGTTGTCACTCGATCGGACCGCAGTCCGGTCGGGTGGCATCACTAGTGCATCGAACATGTTGAAAAATCGATTAAGTGTTAAAGTCAAGTATCTCATGATCCGAAGAGTAATCCGGTCGAATGGTAGTTCGATCGGACAGCAGTTCGATCAATACTCAACTTTAAATAAGGTTGATTAACTGTGGGACCCAAAATGGCAGCCGTTCGGACAGCCAGCCGCTCGGATGGATGTCCGGTCGGACAGTAGTCCGGTCGGATAGCACTCCGTGCTGGTCATTCCGTTCGTCCTTCACTTGGTCGTTTTGATTGTTTGTAGTTTTATCGAGACATTTTGACAACGTTTTAACCAACATAACCCCGTCTCGAACCTGGTAACCTGACTGAACAGGAATCACTCAACATTCAACTAGTTAACTGGTTCAAGTTGGTCGTTCTTGATTAACCCGAAATCGGTGGTCTCGCGGATAGGATCCTGGTCTTGAGCCAACATAACCACAGATCGGGTAGTAAGTCGGCAAAAGTTCTGATTCTATCGGTTTTTGAGGGCATTGAGTGTAAAAGAGTTTGAAAGAAAGTTGAAAAACCATTTTTCAATCCTTTCTTTTGTGGAAATGTTTAGATCTACTAGAGATCTTTGTTTGTTTATGTGGAAATCGGTTAGATCTAAGTTGTTCTTGGTGGATTGAGGCCAAAACATGAAGTTCTTCAAGAATTCATGATGACGTCATCCTAGAACACCTTGAATCTTGGTGATATCACGGTTAAAAGTTAAGATTCAAAAGATAGAAAGGTGTAGGAGTGCGTGTAGATCAAGAAAGTACAAGATTTATTGAGAGATCTTACCTGGTTTGGGAGAAATCGAAGAAAAGGTGATGAACACGTGCTGCTCGGACAGAGGATTTCCAAAAGTAGAAAGTATGAAAGTGATATGGGTATTTATAGGATTCCAAAAGAGGAAAGGGTGGGTCGGTCGGATGACACCACACTCGGATGGCAGGTCGGTCGGATGGTACACCGACCGGATGGCAGCCCGGTCGGATGGCGATCCGGCTGGCATCTGGTTCGAGTGCGCGGCGCGACGATTCTTGATATTTCGATTTCGATTGCGAGCGATGCGAATGCGATAGAGTTTCCTATTCAAATTACTTTTAATCCCAACCACTCACATCTCGCACTATCTCTTCTCCACCAATTATTATACAATCATCCTTAATTCGTATTCGTTTTGCGATTGCGATTCGATTGTGATGAGTTTGATTGCGATTCGATTGATTACCACATAACGTAAATAAACATGCACAAGTAACACATAGGGCACACACACACGTATAATAATCACCAAAATGTGTAATTCGAGTTTACGAGCGCGATGTTGATTAAATTAGTTCGATTATCGTTTAGTTGACTTTATCGCATTGTTATTTCCTATTATTCACAGTCGTAAAGCGATTCGTATTGATATACTTCGATTACTTCGGTTATAATTACTTACTCCACATAATACAACTAACGTAACATAAAATAGACCATATACAGTCAAAGAAGTCAAAACAGGGATTGACCAAGGAGAGATAGATTGCAATTAGCAAATCTTTTCTTCCTTTGACTTCAATCTTGACTTTGACTTTGACTTCCGAAACACTAGGGTGTTACACTTAACACATTGACCTTGATGGTAAACAGCTTGGATCTCCAATCAAGATTATTTAAGAAAGTAACACTGTTTTCATCCATTGATTAAGAGATGAATGAAGTTAGAAAATGATTTGTAAGTGAATAAAATGAATAAATTAAGTGAATATATATATATATATATATATAGATTTCGTTTAGTTATTTTTGTCAAGTAGAAAAATCAGTTGAGCAATATAAAAAATTGTTACCGAATTAACAAATTAGTATTTTTAGAAATGGATTGACATTTCTAAAAAAACTACAAATCTCAAAAAGATTAGGCAACATTTTTATTCAATACCTAAAAAAATGAAAGAAAAATCAATTATTTAAAACAACTTACAGATACAATAAAAACTGACAAAAAACATATATAAGATTTATTGAATATAAATGCTAAATCTACACTCTAAATCAATGGATGAAAACAACACAAAATGCAATACCACCCAAAAAACTAACCACATAACATACATCAAAATTAATATTTAAAAGGTAAACTCAAAGTGTAAGAAGGTTGAAAATTTAGGTTTGTGACCAAACAAAAAAAATTAAATCATGCCATATAATTTAGGAAACGGTTGTTTGGTTTTTTGGTAATAGATTGTAGTTAATTTCGCTTTTTTATTAAATTTAATTGATTAATTAAATATGGCATGATTGTAATGGTTTTAAAATATCATTGTTTAAATACAAAATATTATATGTCAGCAACGGTTTTTAAAAAACTTCCATATATAAGTTTGAAAATCTGTTTTTACTTTCCAAATTTAAATAAAACAATCTTAAGAATGCTTTATTAAAATATAAAAAAACGACCACAAATATTTTAAAATTTTAAAACTGAAACATTAAAATTACAAAATCAATTTGATATACATCATTATCTATACTGTATATCAAAAAACATGTTAATTATTTCATTGTTTAAACTTTAATTTATTTATACTTTCTAATTTATGCAATCAAAAAGTCAACTTATATACATTATATAATACATTCCTACATAACTGATTTAAGTTACTTATAAATACTAATAAAACAATTTGGTGCAAATTTCAAATACAAGTTTAATAAAATTGAAATTTTAATTTCTAAAATTTTTATTTCACTAACGTCACTTTTTTATGTATAAAATAGTAGAGCATTTTGAAACAAACATTTTGTTATCCAGAGATTCATTGGAAGTAACAAAAACTTTAAATTGATTTAAATGGAAGGTTTTTCTTAAAAAATTATATATTATCGATTATACAATTTAAAAAAGTAAACAAAAACATATTAACTTTTATTTTTACATAAATTTAAAAAAAGTGACGGTTTATTATAAAATTTAATGAAATAATACAGCTGGCACTAACCAAACAAATTACTTAAATGATGTTTAATATGATGAATACTTTACTTGATTCTTAAAGTAAGATACATACAATTTCGAAGCACTAATTATTTCACAAAAACATAGAATATTAAGCACAAGCACGTAGCAAAAACAGTAACATCAACGTCTAGTAATCTATCATCAAATATGTTCAAAAACTAAGTGCTTCGGCCACACATATAAACGGCCCAAAAAAGGATCAGCAACATCTACCATCACATATGTTCAACGTAACGACCACACCAAAAAAACATACCTTTAAATGTATTCTACCGACCACACCAAAAAAAAACTACCAAAACATACCATGTACCTTCACCAACTCAGTTATAAAGCAACATACCTTTACTTTTAACAAATACCATCTGAAACGAAGAACCATATACCAACCGTTTGTCTCTAACAAACTCTCTCATACCGGTAACATTGAATCGCGGACAGCCTTGCGAGAACTCCTTACCAATAGCTACATCCCAAGTTCGACCAGCGATGTCCTTGATGGTCAAATCCATCTTTCGATCCAAGCCATGAGTTTGTGCCCACTTCTTCTTAAGACGCTACAAATCAGAATATAAATGTTAATAATACATACAATTAAAACTGGTTTTCCTACAACTAATGATTTCAACTGGATTCACTAAACATACATTAATGGTATGAAGAATTAAATAATAAAAACTTACATAATGATTGTCAACAACAAAAGTAACCGGTACCTCGTCATCAACACTTTGTTCAACTCCAGGTGTAGCAACCGCATTAGGCACCTCATCATCAGACGCTTCAATTAACTCATCAGTTGGTTCTTTTTTGATAACACAAAGTTCAGGCGGGTAAGTTAGTAGGGCAGACTTACAACTAAAAACACTCAACTCAAACGTATGCTTATCAAGCATTTCAAAAACCAACAAATGATCATCCGTTATCTACATATCCTCCTTGATTCGACTCCAACCTGTGGTAATATAAATCTCATGGTCTATAATTTCCATCCGAACAACCCATTTATGATTTCCAGCAGAACGAACCAAAACCGGATCTGAAGGACAGGTATTCAGCATCGAGTGATGAACAAACAACCTGTTCACATACTACACAAAGAAGCAAACAATATCGGGATCGATGGTATACACGAAATACAAAAAAAAATGTATGAATGCAAGGATAAAAAAAATTTAAAAATGTATATGTTCAAGTACCATGCAGTCGTCTCGGTCTTTAAAATCATTTTTAGGTTTGTAGTAGTATTAGTTAGATGGCGCTAGAGAAATGTCTTGATAAAAGTGGAATAGCCGGAACGAAAATAAAGCTTCTTCATACTGACAAACAACCCACGAATCGTCCGGTAATTTCAATGACGTGACGACATCAAACCAGCCATTGTAAAAGAAATAGTCGCCTGCAAGGTTGAACACTTTGACTTCAAAGGTCCTCCCATCGAGGGTCCTGATGATTGCATTCTTCTCTGGATAACCAAACTTCTTAATCCAGTCACCATAACCAGCAGGAATTTTCAGTAAAATGATAATGCAAACTCGTTTATGGCAATTATAATATAGGTGAATCTATGAATGCTTATAATGACTATACTAACCAATGATTTTTTGTCGCTCTTCCACACACGGGTAGCAAATCCGTACACCATCTCGCCTACAAACGATGTACGGTAAATGACAAAATAAAATTTAATTATTAAAAGATAACAATCCATATGAATATACTTTTCAAATAAGATTCCAACTGTAAACAAAAAACAACATAAATCGAGGTTTAATTCTCAACAATAACTTCAAACAGGGGCTGTGTTAATCAAAAGTTGGATCAAAAAACATACAATCAAACCAAACGATTTTTTGTGCAAAAAAACAATCCCAAACAGACAACATAAATTGAATATTTAACTAAAATTTAATCGCTAAATTAATATTTAACCCTAATATCGTCAATTAAAACACTAAATATAATCATCATCAATCAATAATACAAAAATTACCAAAACAGTTTACAAAAAGATTTTCAATCGCGGCCAATTTTAAAGAATATATACAAACAGGGGTTGTATTCATCAAAAGATGGAAGCAAAATCATACAATCAAACCAAACCGAAAACTTTTGCCTAACAAACAACACCAAACAGACAGATTAAACATGAATCTTTAACTAACATTAAGTGCCTGAATCAAAAAATAACGAAACCAAACTTATTGTTTAAATCAATCGGAAAATAAGAGATTATCGGAATGCTTACCGACGATTATCACTGATGAATGTCTTGAGATTGATAAAATATGTAGAAGACGAACGATTGAAACAGTGAGAAGAACAAAACCCCAACGAAGAAGGTTGATTGAAGAGGCGATAACCAAATCGCCGTTTAGGGCTTTTTTAGGGGAAAACGGTAGTGGGAATGATTGATCAGAGAGAGAGAGATTAAGAAACTTATCAAAGAAGCTTGATTCAATACTCAATTTAGACCTATGCCACATGTACTGCCACATGGCTGCTGATTTGGCTTAAACCAATGGGTGACAAGTGTCCCCCAATGATTTTGTTTATTATATATATAGATATAGATGTGTGATTCTTTTATTGTCTATTTGTTTATTTAAATATTTGGTAAAAATATTTGCACAATCTATTAAATTTGGATTTAGTATTTGTTTCGCACATCATATAGATGTTCTTTTGTATCAAAAGATAAACCCTAGTAAACTATATATATATATATATACACACACATATAGGGGATCGCTAAAATGAGAACTATCTCGAGTTGTAAGAACCGTGAGAACTACACCGTACGGGGCGAGGTGGACCAAATTTTTTTTCATAAACGTAGATGCGTGTATTATAAACACATTTGTAAAAACAAAAATTCAAAAAAAAAATGTCGTGTGTGTAGTTTTGAGCACCACAAGTTTGTGTTTACGGGTACCGTAAATTTTCCGGTAAGATTTACGGCACCCGTAAACACAAACTTGTGGTGCTCAAAACTACACACACGACATTTTTTTTTTTTGAATTTTTTTTTACAAATGTGTTTATAATACACGCATCTACGTTTATGAAAAAAAATTTTGGTCCAACTAGCCCCGGATCAAGTAGTTCTCACGGATCTTACAACTGGAGGTGGTTCTTATTTTAGCGCAATTCTATATATATATATATATATATATATATATATATATAGAGTTCGGTTAACATACTTCACGGCTTATCATACTTCACGTAGGAGACAACGGTAACCGTCAGATCAGGCTTATAATCACGCATGGGAGCCCTAATCACGCATGGGAGCCATAATCACGCACGTTAAGTTGATCAAAAATGTAATAACGCATGTTATCAGGTGTACGTTAATGTACGTTAAGGCGTGAAGTACATTATACTTTCTCTATATATATATGTGTGTGTGTGTGTGTGTGTAACGTTGCAAGCTACATGCATGTAACTTTGTAAATTACGTATATAATCTTTCTATACTAATAAACAAAAATCCTTTTTGGACACTTGTCATTCTCTGGTAATTTCTCACCCTTATTTTTTATTTATCTCTTTTATTAAATAATAATAATAATATTAAACATCAATTTAACTAAATCTATTTATCTCTTTTGTTTAATTGATTTCTTTTTTAACTCTAAAATTTCAATCTTTGGCAATTTAAGTCTATAGTTTTAATCTTTGGTATTTTAACCCCTTTGATTAATTTGATTTTTCACTTCTAAATCAAAAGTTTTCATATATGAAAAAAAATAAAAACTTACTGGCTTGAGTTTTCTCAGTTTTTATTAATGGTTTTCTCATGAACCTAACCTTTTACATACATACACACACATATATATAAATATCATATATGTATAGGTGTATACGAGTAGAACCAAGAGAGGGGGTTGGTTGATGCGGACATGTGGTGAAGGAGGTAAGATCTCAAGGCAGGTGCCCTTGCTTATTCACGGGAGGGGGTTGGGTCAAAATTGGACTCGAGCCCAAGCGAGTCCAATATAAGATACGTTTACAAGTAACATTCGGATTATATGAATAATTATTCCTGGTCATTGTCTGGTCACTTAATTTATCATAGTCAAATCTATAACATCTAAACACAAATTTATTACAAAACTAGACTTAACATATGTTTAAATTACATAAAAGCCCCAAGCATGCAAATGCCTTTGCAATGTAGCCTATTAACTATGCATATTCTGATTTTAATGTATGACACCCTTTATTAATCATTTCCTATTACTGATGCAATGCAACAAAATGCACCCTTTGAAGCTCCCATTTGTGAACCACTAAAATAGACCAACAAGAGATGGTCATGAACCACCTTGATTCTGCAACCCACCTTATGAACCGGGTGGTCGAGTCTTTATGAAAGTTTCTCATTTTTAACGTCCCCTTTGAATGATCTTGCTTAATCTTTTCTTCCATGGCCAAAATCGCCAAGAAGTTGACTCTCTGGCCGGCTCACCATAAAGATCAGCATTATGTCGAGAAAGTGCCAAGCTTTGCATTGCTGGAGGCGGTGTTGGAGGTGGGATAACCTCTTCTCGTGGTCGGTGTTTTGGTGTTCCTGGTTGCATCTCCCAATCGAAAGGCACCCCTTCATTGGCGGTGCTTCGATAATAAGTCGAAGACGATTGACCAACCGAGTAATCTCTTGAAAGAGCCTTGATGACAGAAGGGGATTGGGGCATCTCAAATGAATCTTGATTTCCCATTTCGTTGTAATAGCAAATGAAGGTGACATATGGGTCTTCTTATAGAGCATATAACAATAGATGTGATAACCACGTTATGATCTAGAGAAAGTAGTTTTATTTATTAATATAAATTAATAATTAATAATTAGTTGTATATGTAATACAAATAAATTATTGTAGCCGACTTTTCAAACATGTAGCCAACCCCACAAATTTAATATAAGTTCTGGTCAGGTGTTAAGGAAACAATACATTAATAATTAATAACTAGTAATAATAGATAGTTATATAATTTTATTTTTATTTTTATTATATTAAAGCATTAATTATGTCATTTTGATGATTGTATAAACATATAATTTAAAAGATTCAAATAAATGGTATAAAGTGATTCATGTGCTTTCTTACAATCTACTGCTAGTGGACTCACTTAAAAAAATGATTAGATTGGAAATGACTATAATGCAAATGGAATATAGTTGACTTTTAAAATGGCTGTTTGAAGAAGCAAAAGATTTTGACCACAACAAATCTATTAAATTATTAGTTGGTAAAGGTTTCTGTTATATACATATGGTGACTTTCATATCTACCAAGTTGACATTCAGAGTCAAACACTTCCTAACTTTTTTAAATATTCTTTTACAATAAATTAAATAGGATTCTTAACCATATTTGAGTTAAATTTGAAAATCCTAATTTGATTATAAAAGTTAGATGAAATCTGAATTTTTTTATCCCTTCTATTTAGGATGTGTACAATATTATCAAACCCTCCTCATTAGTGTGACAATAATCCCCCCACCCCTACAGAGTTCTTGACCTACGGAAGATTGACTCCCAATTTACTAAATTCAAAATATTGAGATGTGTAGTTGAGTGAAAGTGTATTGTATAATTGGGCTTAACGTATATTGCGTACGCTGAGAATGTATAACGTGCGAATTTGTACTTACAACATGTGATTTTTTTGGATAGAAGGTAAAATCGCATGTTGAAAAAAAATAACAAAATTGCATGGTGATTAAAAAAACAAAATCGCATGTTATATATTCACAGCGTATGCAATATACGTTAAGTCCAATTATACGTTAACCAACGCATTGCAGCTGATACCACCTCCACTATTCCCTCACTCAAGCAAATAAGAAGGAACGGAACCTGCCTCTTCCATTACTTTTACCCTTGAATGATAAATTGTTGAATCTCTCTAGTTTAGCATAAGGGCAAATAAAGTCAACAACTTGAAATGTAGGTTATTAAGGTGATCAATCATTTTAGATACACTCTTGCATATTGATTAGCCAATTAACATACCAGTATGTTTACAAACGGTATTACTTTAAAAAAAAAATAAGGTGTACTAGCATGGTGTCGGACGATGAGACAGAGACGACACTTTGCATTGATGTACTTGTTTTTAGTAGTTTTCTTATTCGTTTAATATTTATTGTAGAATCAGTCCTAAGAGAAGTCATTGGTTAGTCCATTTCATTGCGGTATGCATGGTTCGATCGATTTGGTTATTATTCTCGACATATGAATAGTTTAGATGAAATAAACGAACTAAAGGTATAAAAGCTATAAATATATAAACATATGAATAGTTTATATAAACATATGAATAGTTTATATAAACATATGAATATATATAAGTACATGAAATGGATGTATAAACACATGAAATGGAAATATAAATACATGAAATAGGTGTATAAAATATGAAATACACGAACTGAAGGTATAAAAGCTAGATATATATAAACATATGAATAGTTCGGTTCGATTACTTTAGGTTAAATAAGGGTACAAAAAACCGATAACCATTTTTTGGTTAATTCGGTTTCGGTTAATCGGTTATTAGTTAATGCAGTTTTGGTTGATTTTGGTTCGATTTCGTCTGTTTTGGTTCGGTTCCGTTTCAGTTAACGATTCAGTTATTGCTCACCACTAGACATTGTTAATCATGTAACATATCAATTTATTTAATTAAAACAATTAATTAAAACAACTATAGTAATACTATACTCAAATTAAAGAGACTAAAATGCTCGTTTTTTGGTGTAATTTATTTTTAAAAAAACATTAATGTACGAAAAAGTTATGGCTATTTAAAAATCATAAGGGTAATTGGTTTTGCATAAGGAGATAAAATATAAATAATAATAAATTAATGAGTAAATTGCTAAAATCGTCCCTGACGTTTATTCACATTTGCTAGATCCATCCAAAAAGGATTTTTTTCTCATATGAACCACTGAGGTTTCAAAAAGGTTGCTAAATTCATTCAAAATGACTAACACTCTAACAAAACTAACTTGATAGAGGGGTAATTTAGTCATTGTCTTAATTTATTTAATTTACCTTTTTTTAACAGGTTATATATTGCTTCCCACCCTTTTATAAATGTTAAATGTTTATATTTATTTGTTGATAGCCATAATGTTAAATAGTTTGCGGATAAAGAATGTTCATAGGCAAATGTTACAAAAATCTCATTTGCATACTATATTGTTTTCACGACACTTTCACTTTCTGATTGTTTCTTTACCAACCGCCAACTGAAATAATAAGAAAAGCCATTAGTGATTATATTAACCGGGAAACTACATAGATAAACTACAAATTAAGCAACGGATGGATATCCTTGCATGTCTTCCTCATAAACTAGTTCATTAGTTGATGTATGGTGCGCTGTTTCTTTCTTTCTACCTGGTGGTCACATTTTTGCACCTCGAGAAATAACAATATTTCCGTAAGGTTCTTTCTGATGTACCTTTATGATATCACGAGTCGCCAAAACTGCACGTTCAATAATATTTGTCTGTTTTAACATTAAAACCAATATGCATAACACTAGTACCATGTTTATAAGAAACATACCAAGAGTCTGATAAAATAGACAGGCAACTTTTTTATCTGTCCAATCCCAATGCAAGCTGGTTTAGTGATTCGGTTTGAGCACATCCCAGTGTATCAAAATGCGCCTTCAGTTTCCTGTACATCAAACATTTTCAAAAAAGTATGCTGAAACTACTAAAGTGATTGAAGTATATGTTGAGTACTTAAACACTTTTCCTAGAAAGGATGTGAGTCATGAAGATTGGTAAAGAAACAATCTAAAAGTGAAAGTGTCGTGAAAACAATATAGTATGCAAATGAGATTTTTGTAACATTTGCCTATGACCATTCTTTATCCGCAAACTATTTAACATTATGGCTATCAACAAATAAATATAAACATTTAACATTTATAAAAGGGTGGGAACTGTTCAAAAAAAAAGTAAATTAAATAAAGTAAGACAAAGACTAAATTACCACTCTATCAAGTTAGTTTTGTTAGAGTGTTAGTCATTTTGGATGAGTTTAGCAACTTTTTTGAAACCTCGGTGGTTCCTATTAGAAAAAAAAACCTTTTTTGGATGGATCTAGCAAATATGAACAAACGTCAGGGACGATTTTAGCAATTTACTCTAAATTAATTAATCAAAATTTGGTTAAAGATGAGGGATTAAAATGTAATAAAGATGTTGATTAAAATATAATTAATGTTTGAAAGACTAATTACTCTCATTTTAAGGTTATACTTTATGCATTAAACTAAAAAAAATTCTTAACTTTTGAGTATCTTAAAATAATGGTATCATACAAACTCTACTAAGAACTTGAAAATGAATATTGTGTCAGTGAAATTAGTTCAAGTTTTGATTAATTATTGAATGAGGTGAAATGAAAATGAATATGGTGTCAGTTGAATTAATTCAAATTTTGATTAATTATGAATGAGGTGAAAAGTAAATGAAATCTACTATGATTTTGTGAGGGAATTAAAATAAACAATGGTGGAACGAGAAGGAAATATATAGATAAACATTTAAAAGGAAATGAAAAGATGGGCTGGAATTAAAGTGGAATGGGCCACCAATTTAACAAAACCGTAAGCTGTGAATTAAAAGATAATATTTGACTGCATTGGACCTGGAAGTTTGATGCGGCCCAGTCACCATCAGCTGGGCTCAATACCAGGCCCAAAAGGAATTGCAAGAAGCCCGCAAAGCTGTTGGATTGAGATTCAGCTACTTTTGTTAATTTTTGCACGTGTCTTTGAATTTGTCATATGTTTGCATTCAGTTATTTGCTTTCTGTTAGGAGTTAACTAGTGGTATTATGTGACCTTAAAATAAGGAGAAGATGTGCCTTAGTGGTCCATGTTCTCTCGTAAACATGTATCTTTAAATTATGTACTTTGCATTGGAAATTAATGAAGAAAATTGCTCCAAAGTCTCTGTTCTCTTACTGTTATTTTTTAGAGTTTTGCCTACTCTATAGGCTATCTACCAATTGGTGCTTTCATTCCTTCCTTACCCTGCCTCCCAGAAAAGACCCCACCTCCACTGATGAATCCCTTAAGAATTTGTGCGACCAGTTCGCTCAATTTCTGGTCCAAAACGCAACCACAATGCCGAAACCGAAACCCGTTCCATCACCTAATTCGAAGCTTTACAAACATCCATTAAACAACAAACAGACGCCACCAACCGTCTCATTGTATTTCTGCTCAAAACCCATGAAAAGGAGCCTATGAAACCTCCCTCCAGTTCACTTTCATTCACCACCCCACCCGACCACCACAATAACCCCCGTCCACCAAAAATCCTTCTCCCAACATTCGACGGATCCAACCCCTTGGATTGGATTTTCCAAGCTAAAAATTACTTCAGCTATTATCGTATTCCGGACACCTACAAGCTTCAGTTAACGGTGTTTCACTTCACCGGAGAGGCTTTAAGTTGGTACAAATACCTCGCCAATAACAAGCTACTCGGTACATGGCCTGAATTCTCCCGGGCTCTTGAACTACGGTTTGGCCCCTCTGATTATGAAAATCATAAAGCTGCCCTTTTTAAACTTAAACAAACCACTTCCGTCGTGGCTTATCAGGCAGAATTTGAACGGTTATGCAACTGCATCACAAGCCTTCCCACTGAAGCCTTGCTGAACTGTTATCTTTCTAGCCTCAAACCCGATATTCTCGCCGAGCTCTCCATCTTAAAACCCACATCACTTCATCAAGCTTATGGACTGTCAAAGCGGGTTGAAGATAAACTCTCCCTGGCCAAACAAAATACCTTCCAGCCTCATTCGTTTTTCAGCAAAAATACCACAAACTCCACTCCCAATCCCGTGACACCTCCACCGTCCACCAAACCGAACACCACACCACACCACTCCTTCCTACTCCCAAACCAACCCTACCATTTACCAAACTCTCCATTGATGCCCTACAAAAACATCGTAGTGAGGGACTGTGTTTCAAGTGCCCGGAGAAATACTTTCCAGGCCACAAATGTAATCCCCCTCAATTTTTGATGGTTGTGGATTACGATGACGATGCCAACTTCGACCCACTCCAAAATGACGACTCCATTGACGCTCCAAACACTGATTCCAGAATTAGTTTTTCTCCCTATCATCTGCTTCATACTTCGGTATCTCCTCACCACAAGCTTTGCGAGTCACTAGCTTTATCAATCAGAAACCCATTCAAGTTCTTATCGATACGGGGAGCACACAGAACATTATCCAACCAAGGTTAGTGTCGTACTTGAAATTACAAAGCCAAACGATTCCAGGATTTTCGGTCATGGTGGGTAATAGTGAAAATTTGTAGTGCAATACGATGTGCCCTAAGCTAGAGGTATATCTGTCAGATACTCCTTTTGAAATCCCTGTGTTTATTTTGCCAATTGAAGGGGCTGACCTTATATTGGGCTTAGCCTGGTTGCGAACCCTAGGCCCAATTTTGGCAGACTTTGCATACCCCAACTGACCTTTAATATGGGCCAAAAAGCCATTACTTTGAAAGGTAAAGCCCATCATAGCTCAGTATCTCCTTCAACCCTACACACCTTAATTGCAAAAAAGTGCGTAGCTTCAGTTCATGCTCTGTTTCTTCTTAGCCACACTCCAACGCCACCCACAACCACAACTCTCCACCATTCCGATCCACATGTCTCCGAATTACTTCATATTTTTAAACATATCTTCTCAAAGCCTACCTCATTACCTCCTCATCGACTTCAAGATCACCAAATTCCTACCCTTCCAATGTCCAACCCCGTTAATGTTCGACCGTATCATTATCCACAATACCAAAAGGAAATCATGACTTCTTTAATTCAGGATATGTTGAAAGATGGGGTTATCAAACCGAGTAACAGCCCATACTCCTCCCCAGTTTTATTGGTCCGAAAGAAAGACGGCTCGTGGAGATTTTGTGTAGACTATCGAGCTTTAAATGCCATCATAGTGAAAGACTGATTTCTAATACCTACCGTGGATGATTTACTAGATGAATTACATGGTGCCACCATTTTTTCCAAAATTGATCTCACATATGGCTATCATCAGATTCGTCTTGCAGAATCGGATACCCATAAAACGACGTTTCGCACGGTCGATGGTCACTGCGAACTTTTAGTTATGCCCTTCGGGCTATCAAATGCACCATCCACTTTCCAGGCCACAATGAATGACGTTTTTCGAAACGCATTACGCAGGTACGTGCTCGTTTTTTTCGACGACATTTTGATCTACAGTGTCACTCATGATCAACATTACCAGCATTTACATTCAGTCTTTCAAACATTGGCCAATAACAATTTTTTGCCAAGCCATCCAAGTGCATTTTCGCAGTGGATTCCATTTCATATTTGGGCCATATTATCTCCTCTAAAGGGGTGGAAGCCGAACCTGACAAGTTACAAGCAATACAAAATTAGCCCACACCATCGTCCTTAACCAACCTTCGGGGATTTTTGGGTTTAATGGGGTATTACTGCCATTTTGTACGTGATTATGCTCGGCTTGCAGCCCACTTACTGACATCCTAAAAAACCAGCCTTCAAATGGACCCCAGAAGCCTCAATTGCCTTCGACAAATTGAAATCCTCAATGGTATCCCTCATTACCTTGACTCTTCCAAACTTTACTAGACCCTTTGATGTCACAACCGATGCATCCAATGTCGCTATAGGGGTTGTACTTTCACAAGGGGACCGTCCCATAGCATTTTTTAGCAAAAAGATGTGCCCAAGAATGCAAGCTTCTTCGGCGTAAGTTCGTGAACTCTATGCAATTACCGAAGCCGTGAAGAAGTGGCGACAATACTTGCTGGGTCAGAAATTTAACATTTTTACGGATCAACGAAGTTTGAACATCTTTTATCTCAGGTGGTTCAAACACCAGAACAATACCGGTGGGCCACGAAGTTACTAGGTTTCGACTTCGAGATTTTTTACAAACCAGGTAAAGAAAATAAAGTGGCAGATTCCCTTAGTCGCATCGAGAATCCTGTTATGTTTGCCACCTCTTTTTCCACTCCGGTGTGGCTCAATGTTTTGAAGGAGTATTACAAGTCAGATGTGGGGTTTGACTTTGCTGCTACAATGTTAAAAAACAATACAGGTTCGAGTCATTTCCAATTTAAAGATGGGCTACTTTTTCATGAAAGCAAACTTTTCATTCAAGAGTGTAATAATATTCGTGAGCTGCTACTTTGTGAATATCACAACTCAACAATTGGAGGGCATTCGGGTATCAAGGCAACTATGAAGCGTCTTTCAGCTGTCTTTACCTGGCCAAAACTTAAAGCATCAGTCTTCGACTTCATCCCAAAGTGCCAGGTGTGTCAACAAGTTAAATACCCAAACCATAAACCGTATGGTGTTTTGCAGCCGCTACCGATTCCGTCCACGGTATGGCAAGACATTTCCATGGATTTTATCACCCACCTGCCTTTGTCTCAAGGGAAGTCGGCTATATCGGTGATTGTTGACCGATACTCCAAATTTGCTCACTTTATTGCACTACCACCAAAGTATGGAGCGGTCTCGCTTGCAACACTGTTTTTGCAAAATGTTTATAAACTGCACGGTTTTCCTAAATCCATTGTCTCAGACGGTGACTCTATATTTCTAAGCAAGTTTTGGCAGGAGATGTTTAAACAGGTTGGCACAAAGCTGAATTTTTCAACCGCTTATCACCCACAATCGGATGGACAAACCGAATGGTGAATCGTTGCTTACAAACGTACCTCAGATCATTTACAAGTGACGAACCTCACAATTGGAGCAGATATTTGTACCTTGCTGAATTCTGGTACAATACTTCGCATCTGTAACGCTCCGCATTTCCGCACTTTCTTATTTTAGCAAGTCATGTTGTACTTTCCATATTTAGACGCTTGTACTCTCATTGTAACCTACTTTCGTTCCGCTTGTAATTCGACACTATTGATCATAATGAAAACGAAACTACTTTGGTGTATTCATATTATGTGCAACTGTTAATCGGTTTCTCGTTTGAACGAAATATTATTCAAGGATTCTTGATTCTATATTTATCGGCACTTGATACTCGTTAAACTAGTTGAAACTATTAAAATGATGAGATTCGGATCCTAAATCTCGAAACTCGAAAGCTTTGTGAAACGAATAAACGTTTAAAGATTTTTATTCGTTATAAATATGGTCATTATTCAAATTTAAACTAATTAAATTAATTAATCTTGTTATTTTAAAGTTTATTTTTATTAATAAACTAGTTAATCTCGTTAGATATTAAAGTTAGTAAACTAGCTTAGTTAGTTTAAACTAAAATGTTAGTTTTCTTTTAATATAACTTGGTTATTTAATAGTTCAGGGGTGAGTTATGCAATTTTTGAAAGTGTAAAAGTTGCAGGGACCATTGGGTAATATGCTGAAAGCATAAGGTTAGGTTTAAATCACAAAAACAAGGGAAATAAAAAGGATGCAGACCACGGGACTCGAACCCGGGTCTGTACACTCACACACACGCGCCTTAACCACACAGATGTGGTCTTCACTTTGTGTAGAACCCAGGCCGCAAATCTTTTATACACTCATTAAAATGGGCCTGGCAGCGCGACCAGACCCCTCTTCAGCTCCATTTTAGCGCGAATTCTTATGTTTTTTTGAGTTTTAAACCAATTTTTAACATTAAATACACAACCACTACCTAACCTAAACCTTCCCTATAAATACCACACATAATCCAAGCTTTCTACACTTTGCTAATCACTCCAAACTCTCCTAAATTCGTCATTAATCAGCTGATTATCACAAATTCGAGCAGATTGTTACTACTTCACAAAAGTGAGCATAACTTCTTCATTTCTTATCCGTTTTGCCTCATTCTTTTTCCTGTATGCTTGGATTGAACTTAGCTTCGATTCCATGGGTTTTTCACAGTAAATAAGTCCCTGGAATGTCGCCAAAAAGGCTCCAAAGTTCACTGTTCATTTCTGATTTCATCTAATCTTTACTAAACTTGTTCAACTTGAGTCTAACTAATCTCAAACCTATGTCCTTATACTTATAACCACTTCTATGGTTAGTTAGGCTTAAAAACAAGGTTGAGACATTCAAAATCAGAGGTTAAACCTCATATACATTTTGTTTTGCTTAGGGTTTTTCAACCCACAAGTGATGTTCAAGCTCAAAGCTTGATGTAGGTGTGATTGAGAATTAACTTGGGTTGTCCTACATAAAATCCACACATTTCTTGATGATTTATTATAGATTAGTTGTTTATGTGCTTGTATTACTTGCAAGTTCATGACCCTCCTTGAATGTTTTTACATCAAGTGTAGTGGTGAACAATTAGAGGTGCCTAAATGGAAGACTTCTCTTCCTACCTCCTACATGATTTCCATGAAACTTAGAGGTACCTAAATGAAGACTTCGATCTTCTACCTCATGCTTGACTTATATGATATACTATACTCTATATAATACTTATGTAATATTCGAACAAACCGAACATTTGATGATGAACAAGTGGACATTGTCAAATTAGTAAGTTATCATCTAAACATCATATGTGATGGATGATTATTTTTCATATTGCTATGTTTATGTTACTTAAATTCCGAAATCTATAATCTTCCGTTATTTCCCCAAACTCATACATCTATGTTCCTTTGTGTAGAAGGACAAGGTGCTCCAAACTAAACAACCAACACCACTTGCGGGATTCAAGTAGGAAAGCTAGCAAAAACCGTGAGCATACTCAATCCCTTTTACCTTTCTATCACTTTGGGTGCAACATGTATATTATACAAACTACACTTCACTTTGAAACTATTTTAAACGAACTCTATCCATTGTTGAAACATGAAACTATGTGTGATGCTTGTTAATCTCGTATGCCATGTATACTATTTGTGTTGATATATGCTCATTAACTTTGCTAGCCTACCTTAACAATTATAGCGCTATAGGATTAACGCACCGCCCACGATACTTAGGGTATTGTTAAGTTAAACATGTAACCTCCCGCGATACTATGGGATAGGCAAAATTAAACGCGTTGGAAACTTGGGTTTGAACATATTGTTACACAATCTAGGCATACTAGTAAATCGCATATTATGATTCATGTGGATATGAGCAACTTTTAGTCTATATTATTCTATGTAAACAAACTTGTATGCTTGCCAACTTTTTGTTGATATATTTTAATACATGTTGCAGGTTGATAGTTTGATGATGATGCGATGAAGAACAAAGATTAGGTGGACTTAGATACACACCTAAATTTAGTTTATATTTTGATGTTATTTTTTGTTGACCAATGTTGTATTTCCTTGGAATTTTGTATGACATTTAGTCCATTTATGAAATTTGAATTTTAATTATATTGTCACATAGTGTTATGATGTCTCTTGCAATCTATTTCGTCACATCCCGATGTTTCCGCCATCGGTCGGGGTGTGACAGCATCATTTAGCAATTAACATGTCGCCCTTTCAAGCATTATATGGCAGACCTGTTCCAGATGCAAATCGTTACATAGCTGGTACATCGGACACGGCTTCCATCGATGCGACTATGATGGAGCACGACCGTTTAAGGAAACTACTTACAACAAATCTGAAACATGCTCAGCAACGGATGCTAAGTTTGACAAAGGCCCAACGATTGGACAAGGAATTTCAGCTTGGTGATATGGCTTTCTTGAGACTGCATGATTACAGACAAACCTCAGTGGCCAATAGGCAATCAAAGAAGTTATCACGACGTTTTTATGGTCCCTTCTGGGTGGTGGAACGCATCGGGGCAGTAGCGTATAAACTTGATTTACCAGCAGACGCACGTATCCATCTGGTGTTTCATGTTTCATTACTCAAGCAAGCATTTGGCAGTCCACCTGTTGTTCCATTACCACAAATAGAAAGTAACGGAGATGACGTGTGGATACCAGAATCAATTTTGGACCACCACTGGAATGCATCAAAAATTCAAGTCTTGGTCACTTGGCAAAACAGACTTATGGAGGAAGCTACATGGGAGCACATCGACGAGCTGCTGACACATTTTCCAGCCTTCACACCTGCTATTGATTATGTTTCATAGCTCGAGGACGAGCTGAATGTTAAGGGGGGAGCAGTTGATGCGGCCCAGTCATCATCATGGATCGCCAAACCAAGCAGCTCAGACGCTCGCACATTCCTATCGTGAAAGTCCGATGGGAAGGCAAACGAGGCGCAGAGTTCACTTGGGAACTCGAAAGCGACATGAGGGTGAAGTACCCGCAGTTGTTTGTTACAGCTTCGGCCTAATTTCGGGACGAAATTCCCTCAACTAGGGGAGGCTGTAACACCCCGTGTTTCGAAAGTCAAAGTCAAAGTCAAGATTAAAGTCAAAGGAAGAAAAGATTGCTAATTGCAATCTGTCTCTCCTTGCTCAATTCCTGTTTTGACTTCTTTGACTCGTAGATTAGTCTATTTTATTTTCGCTTAGTTGTATTATGTGGAGTATCTATAAAGAATCGCAGTAATCGATGTATACTTATCGCTATGAATCGCCTTACGACTGTGAACTTTAGGAAGTAACAGTGCGATAAAGTCAACTAAACGCTAATCGAACTAATCTAATCAATATCGCTATCGCAATCGCACTCGCAACTCGAATTACGCATTTTGGTTATTGTTATACGTGTGTGTGTGCCTTATGTGTTACTTGTGCATGTTTACCTATGTTATGTGTGGTAATCAATCGAAACGCACTCGAACTCAATCGCAATCGAATCGGAAACGCTTAACGAATACGAAATAAGGATGCTTGTATGTAGATATAGTATGATAATTGGTGGAGAAGAGATAGCGCAAGATATGAGTAGTTGGGATTAAAAGTAATTTGACTAGAAAACTCTATCGCATCCCAACGCTCGCAATCGAAATCGAAACGGCAAAACTCGTCGCACCGAACGCTCAAATCAAGCGACCGATCGATCAGGCAACCAGCCGATCGACCAGTCGTCCGATCGGACAGGCTGTCCGATCGAGCTGCCTGGCCGATCGACCAGCCCTTTCCTCTTTGGGTAACTCTATAAATACCTCCTGTCACTTTCACACTTTCTACTTTTGGCAACTCTCTGTCCGACCAGCGCCTTCACCTTGCTTTTTCTCCAATTTCTCTCAAATCCGGTAAGATCTCGTCCTAAATCTTGTACTTTCTTGATCTACACGCACTCCTACACCTTTCTATCTTTTGAATCTTAACTTTTAACCGTGAAATCATCAAGATTCAAGGTGTTCTAGGATGACGTCATCATGTGTTCTTAAAGAACTTCATGTTTTTGGCCTCAATCCACCAAGAACAACTTAGATCTAACCGATTTCCACATAAACTAACAAAGATCTTTCATAGATCTAAACATCTTCACCATAAAAAGGATTGAAAGATGGTTTTTCTAACTTTCTTTCAACTCTTTTACACTCAATGTCTTCAAAACCGGTAGAAACGGAGCTGGTGCCGACCTACTACTCATTCTAGTGGTTGTGCGGCTCGAGATCCGGGTTCTATCCACGAGGTTCACCGATTTCGGGTTAAACGTGAAACACCGTCCCGAACAGTTCACTAATCGGATTTGGGTGATTCCTGCCCGATCAGGAGAACCAAGTATTGACAAAGTTTCTGTTGTTTGGCGCGATATCACAACACCTCGATAAAAACGACAAACAATCAAAAACAACCAAGTGTAAGACGAACAGGTCGACCAGGACGGAGTGTCGTCTGATCGGACTGCTGTCCGATCGAACAGCCAATCCGATCGACTGGCCAAACCGAACGACTTGCACCTTGGGTCCCACACTTAAACTATTCACCAACATTTGAAGTCTAATCGTTGAACGAGTTGTTGTCCGATCGAACTACCATCCGATCGGGTTAACCGCTCGAACGTGTGACCATTAGACTTCAACACTTAAACAATTTTCAACATATTCAATGCACTAGGAATACCACCCGATCGAACTGCTGTCCGATCGAGTGACAACCTGCTGTGAACTTGTTCTCACTGAGGTGCCCAACCGAACGGGTTGCCGGCCGATCGAACGACCGTCCGATCGACCGACCTGAAAGGTAGAGATACCTCAATGTTTTAAAATGCTACAACAAAAACTTCAAAAGTCAAACCATCATACACAAACACATCCTTCCTAAAGAAAGAAACAATCCACTCGAACGGCCATCCGACCGGACAGCCGTCCGAACGGATTGTCACTCGCACGATCAGCTGTCTGATCGGACTACCATCCGATCGACCAGTTGTTCGACCCATCAACACTTGTAACCTTTTATGCGTCACTTATCGTAATGCTATCGAACTATTCAGGCTAACCTTACTCCCAAGCGCTCCCTTCAATCCATCAACTGCTGTGAGTATACTCGATCCCTTTTTGCTTTATGCACTTTTAGGTGTTACATATGTTACTTATACGAAATCACATTGAACACACTACGCAATACTTTTAACGCTAACTGTTACCGCATGTTATACGTGACTTAATGAATGCTTGTTTGTTATGTTTACACATGGAATGCTGTCTACTGCCTTAGCAACGATAGTACTATAGTTTGGACTCAGTACCCATTCACTCGGGGATTGTTAAGGACAATTATTTGCATGGATTACAGTGCCAGTCATTGGTATCGATAGGTTCATGTCGCTAACTAACATGCTTCGTTTTACTCAGTGTACGTGCTGGTTACGCGTAAACTATTTCGAACTCTATATGCTATTATCAAACTTGTATACTCGCCTTTACACTATGTGTATTGACTTTTATTTTAACGTATGTGACAGGTGCTTAAGGTGTCTATTTGCTAGGAAATCAAGGCTAGGAAAGAGTCTTAGAGACCAACAAATAGTTGTCTGTACTAATGAAACCTGAGTTGTCGGAACAGAACAATTTGCCTAGATTTGTACTGTAATAATTACATTATCTTATATGACATGGTATGGGACGTGTTACTTAAAATATTTGGTAAATGTAATTGTTATGGAAACTTCTGGACAATTTGTTTCGCTCAGTGCCGCGCCCCGATGTTTCCGCCATCGGTTGGGGTGTGACAGTTAAGTAGTGGCATTATGTGACCTTGAAATAAGGAGAAGATGTGCCTTAGTGGTCCATGTTCTCTCGTAAACATGCATCTTTAAATTCTGTACTTTGCATTGGAAATTAACAAAGAAAATTGCTCCAAAGTCTCTGTTCTCTTACTGTTATTTCTTGGAGTTTTGCCTACTCTATAGGCTACCCACCAATTGGTGTTTTCATTCCTTCCTTACCATGCCTCCCAGAAAAGACCCCACCTCCACTAATGAATCCCTTCAGAATTTGTGCGACCAGTTCACTCAATTTCTGGTCCAAAATGCAACCCACAATGCCGAAATCGAAACCCGTTCCATCACCCAATTCGAAGCCTTACAAACATCCATTAAACAACAAACAGACTCCACTAACCGTCTCATTGAATTTCTGGTCAAAACCCATGAAAAAGAGCCTATGAAACCTCCCTCCAGTTCACTTTCGTTCACCACCCCACCCGACCACCACAATAACCCTCGTCCACCAAAAATCCTTCTCCCAACATTCGACGGATCCAACCCCTTGGATTGGATTTTCCAAGCTGAAAATTACTTCAGCTATTATCGTATTCCGGAAACCGACAAGCTTCAGTTAGCGGTGTTTCACTTCACCGGAGAGGCTTTAAGTTGGTACAAATACCTCGCCAATAACAAGCTACTCGGTACGTGGCCTAAATTCTCCCGGGCTCTCGAACTACGGTTCGGCCCCTCTGATTATGAAAATCATCTAGCTACCCTTTTTAAACTTAAGCAAACCACTTTCGTTGCATATTGATTAGTCAATTAACATACCAATATGTTTCAGTATTACTTTAAAAATAATTAAGGTGTACCAGCATGGTGTCGGGCGATGCAGCGGAGACGACACTTTGCATTGATGTACTTGTTTTTAGTAGTTTTCTTATTCGTTTAATATTTATTGTAGAATCAGTCCTAAGAGAAGTCATTGGTTAGTCCATTTCATTGCGGTATGCATGGTTCGGTCGGTTTGGTTATTATTCGCGACATATGAATAGTTTAGATGAAATAAACGAACTAAAGGTATAAAAGCTAGAAATATATAAACATATGAATAGTTTATATAAACATATGAATATATAAGTACATGAAGTGGATGTATAAACACATGAAACGGAAATATAAATACATGAAATAGGTGTATAAAGTAAGAAATACACGAACTGAAGGTATAAAAGTTAGAAATATATAAACATATGAATAGTTCGGTTTTATTACTTTTGGTTAAATAAGGGTACAAAAAAACCAATAACCTTTTTTTGGTTAATTCGGTTTCAGTTAATCGGTTATCAGTAAATGTAGTTTTGGTTGATTTTGGTTCGATTTTGTCTGTTTTGGTTCGGTTCCGTTTCGGTTAACGATTCAGTTATTGCTCACCACTAGACATTGTTAATCACGTAACATATCAATTTATTTAATTAAAACAACTATAGCAATATTATACTCAAATTAAAGAGACTAAAATGCTCATTTTTTTGGTGTAATTTATTTTTATAAAAATATTAATGTACGAAAAAGTTATGGCTATTTAAAAATCATGAGGGTAATTAGTTTTGCATAAGGAGATAAAGTATAAATAATAATTAATTAATTAATCAGAATTTGGTTAAAGATAAGGGATTTAAATGTAATAAAGATGCTGATTAAAATATATTTAATGTTTGAAAGACTAATTACTCTCATTTTAGAATTATACTTTATGCATTAAACTAAAAAAAATTCTTAACTTTGGAGTATTTTAAAATAATTGTACCATACAAACTCTGCTAAGAACTTGAAAATGAATATTGTGTCAGTGGAATTATTTCAAGTTTTGATTAATTATTGAATGAGGTGAAATGAAAATGAATATGGTGTCAGTTGAATTAATTCAAATTTTGATTAATTATGAATGAGGTGAAAAGTAAATGAAATCTACTGTGATTTTGCGAGGGAATTAAAATAAACAGTGGTGGAACGAGAAGGAAATATATAGATAAACATTTAAAAGGAAAGGAAAAGATGGGCTGGAATTAAAGTGGAATGGGCCACCAATTTAACAAAACCGTAGGCTGTGAATTAAAAGATAATACTTGACTGCATTGGGCCTGGAAGTTTGATGCGGCCCAGTCGGCATCAGCTGGGCTCAATACCAGGCCCAAAAGGAATTGCAGGAAGCCCGCAAAGCTATTGGATAGAGATTTAGCTACTTTTGTTAATTTTTGCACGTGTCTTTAAATTTGTCATATGTGATATGTTTGCATTCAGTTATTTGCTTTCTGTTAGGAGTTAACTAGTGGCATTATGTGACCTTGAAATAAGGAGAAGATGTGCCTTAGTGATCCATGTTCTCTCGTAAACATGCATCTTTAAATTCTGTACTTTGCATTGGAAATTAACAAAGAAAATTGCTCCAAAGTCTTCTGTTCTCTTACTGTTATTTCTTGGAGTTTTGCCTACTCTATAGGCTACCTACCAATTGGTGCTTTCATTCCTTCCTTACCATGCCTCCCAGAAAAGACCCCACCTCCACTGATGAATCCCTTTAGAATTTGTGCGACTAGTTCACTCAATTTCTGGTCCAAAACGCAACCCACAATGCCGAAACCGCAACCCGTTCCATCACCCAACTCGAAGCTTTACAAACATCCATTAAACAACAAACAGACTCCACCAACCGTCTCATTGAATTTCTGGTCAAAACCCATGAAAAAGAGCCTATGAAACCTCCCTCCAGTTCACTTTCGTTTACCGCCCCACCCGACCACCACAATAACCCTCGTCCACCAAAAATCCTTCTCCTAACATTCGATGGATCCAACCCCTTGGATTGGATTTTCCAAGCTGAAAATTACTTAACTATTATCGAATTCCGGACACCGACAAGCATCAGTTTGCGGTGTTTCACTTCACCGGAGAGGCTTTAAGTTGGTACAAATACCTCGCCAATAACAAGCTACTCGGTACGTTGCCTGAATTCTCCCGAGCTCTCGAACTACGGTTCGGCCCCTCTGATTATGAAAATCATCAAGCTGCCCTTTTTAAACTTAAACAAACCACTTCCGTCGCGGCTTATGAGGCAGAATTTGAACGGTTATGCAACTGCATCACAAGCCTTCCCACTAAGGCCTTGCTGAACTGTTATCTTTCTTGCCTCAAACCCGACATTCTCGCCGAGCTTTCCATCTTAAAACCCACATTACTTCATCAAGGTTATGGACTGTCAAAGCGAGTTGAAGATAAACTCTCCCTGGCCAAACAAAATACCTTCCAGCCTTGTTCGTTTTTCAACAAAAATACCACAAGACACAAACTATTAGAGCAAACTAAATGTGTGAAATACATGAATTATAAATTCATGAAAACCAATGATAGACATAAATTGACACCCATAGTGTTTGAGGCCTTAATAGCTCCAAGACACTCCAAAATAAGACCATTTCTTCATTATACCACACAAATAAAAATCTTAAGTATTGACTTCAGTACTATCCGCAAATTATAAGATGACCATATAGAACTTGATCATTGTTTCAATTACCTTGGTACACGAGTTATATGTGATATTCATTGTAAATATTACATAAATCGGGTTTGTAGATAACAAGTTATACTACAACGAACAACAAAACTACACTTATTACTAGGGCGAGCAGCTTGATAATCAACCAACAAACTTACATATGCATCCGAAAGAGAACACCCAAAAAATAAAGTCATGATATCTAAAAGGATATAAACACATGTTTTCGCTTGAAAAAAACAACAAATATCACTACTGACAATGATATCAATATCGATTCAGTTTGTCACGAAACCGATAAATAATCAATCATCCTTTCATAAACAAATACCCTAAATTTTGATAGTTTTAAACCCCAAAAAACAACCCTGAACAAAAGTGGCCCCCAAAATGTCCGTTTGGTTCTAATCTCCTCCGCCGTAACGACCGTCATCGCCGCCGTCATGAACACCATCCGCCGAGCAATCACCACCGAGCGAAACCGCCTCCTCAAACTCACCACTCCATCAATCATCCAACAACAACACTCATTCTCCACTACCGGTAAAACCAAAAGCACTATAAAAACCCTCAAGTTCTCCAAAACCAGTGCTCCGGAACTAAAACCACCGTCGAAAACTACTACAGCATCAACGTTAAACGACGCCGTTGTGAAGGAACCGGTGACGTGGCCAAAACCTAGCGAGATACCGTGGCAAGCGAAGGTGGTTAATTCGGTTAATTTGATCGGGCGGGTTAAGATTCCGGTTCAGTTTGAAGCTTCTTCTGATGGTAAAAGTTGGGCCGGTACTATTGTGTCTCAAGATGATGGTTCTGAATCGTCCGGTTCTATGACGTCATTCTGGTATTAATAAGTTTAGAGATTTTATAAGTTTGTTTAGGGCTACTTTAGGATGTTTTAGGGTTGTTGTTTATGGCTCGTTTAGGATGTTTTAGGGGGGTTTTAAGCGACTTTTAGCCTGGATTTGGCCGGAATTTGCGCCTCAGCGCCCAAAAGCACGCCTCATTAGTCGCAGCCCACTCGCTGCGCCTAGGTGCACGCCAGTGGCGGAACTAGAAGAAATATTCAGGGGTATCCCAAATTTTTTTACGATACATTTATAGAACATAATTTTTTTTACCTGCATTACGGGGCGGGGCCGATCCTGAAAATTCAAGTGCCCTGGGTGAGCTAAAAAAAGGCCCTTAGGCCTTACCGAATTAATTTATAAACTAGTTTTTTTTTAAGTTATTAGTATTTAGGTTAACGAATCAATATTGAGCATATCACATTTGGGCTAGGCTTTATGAATTAATATTGGCAATAAGTTTTTAGATATTAGATTGGGCTAGGTTTATTTTTAATTTTTAGATCGAAATTAAACAATTCAAGAACTCAAGAAGAAAAGAAATACAGAATACTCACAACTTACAATCACAATTAGCACAACAATCTAATACACTATTGGGTTATTATTTGGTTATTTGGGCTAATTACTATTGGGCTATCATTTGTTTTTTTGGGCTAATATAATCAGTATTATTTGGGCTTGATTTCAGTTTGTAAATTTTTTTTTCCAGGGGTGTCCTAGTACTTGTTGAGGGGTGTCCTTAGTATAAAAATCGAAAAAAAAAAAAAAATTTACACTACCGGAAAAAAGTTGAGCCGTAGCTCGTGCTACGCCCCAACCTACATTAGGTCCGCCCCTAGCACGCCTCATGCGCATTTGAAAACATGTATGACAAATAGAACAAAAGTTGGCCTTTCATCGGTATACATTTTATATCAAACTTTGCACTTGGAAAGGCTCGGGTTAGAAACTAAAAACCTAAGTGTGGCTCTATTTTTACTTATCAAGTATGAATGAGGGTCAAAGAGAGAATTCTTGGGTAAGGTTCTTTGTCTTAGGGTATAGGCTATCACATGAGTTAATGACATCTTTGTTCCTGTTTTTAGTTTTTACACATAGGTTGTTTGGCCTACATGTACTTGTTCCTTTTGGGGCCCCAAAACCTCTTTGGGTATGTATGTTTTAAGTGTTTTGGTTTTATTTCTATCTCATCAGGGCTTTTTTACTTAATTATTGTGGATCTTGACCTTAACCACTAAATCAGTCCAAGTATCCTACCTAAACAATTATTAAAAGATAGGATGCAAGACCTTAAAATGGTCTTAAAGAGTCGGTACATGTGAGAAATGTTATAGAAGATCAACTTCAGGTTATTGGATATTTGTTTCTTGGTTTACTTGTCGTATGAAGGTGTGGTATTGCAAACTGAGTCCCCTAACTTCTCGGCTGTGAAAGTTAAATCTTTTTTGTCAATTGATGAACTAAGAAGAGAGCTATAAGAGGTTCACTCAGATTTCTAAATTTCACTTCAAGATGTGTGCTTTTCATGGTTATTCATCATGATTGTATGCGAGCGTCTTTTGTATATTATGACTATACATATATTTTTCTCTGTGGTAGTTTATCTTTTAACATTCGTGGACTATTTCATCTCTTTTAGTTTCTTATTATTTGTTCCTTGTTTCGTAAGGATTCCAGTAATATTTGAAGGTGACCTGGCACATATTGCAATGTGCCATCTGAAGGAAAAGGATTATGTTCATGTAGCTGGTCATTTAAGCGTCGATGTTCCACCATTTAAATTAAGTGAAGTTCAAGCTAATGTCCAGGTACGTTTTGTATTTGTGAAATTCTAATCCACTTGCAGCTTGACTATTCTTCTTTAGAATCCAAGTGTATGTTTGTATAGATACGGTGGCATTTATAAAAATAGTTTTAATTCATGTTAATGTTTCACTTGATTCTTGTTCTTGTTATCAAAATCATTGTATCGAGAGTTACGCCCCTCTCGAGTTGGGCCGATTAATTCGATCCAGCTACCATCTTCATTCGAGTATCGTCTCGTTCTTGCCATTTGGTTCCATTGCTTGGAATTCGATGGCTCCTCAAACCCAGAGTAATCCAAACCGAAACACTTTGAACCTTGATTCAGTGGGTGCCCAATTAGCAGCCATCGCATCATCCATGGAATCTTTGCAACGTGAAGCGACTGCAATCAAAACACAGCAAGCCAAACAGAGGAGAAATCCAGTGGTGGGCCCAACCGATTCGAAGACGGGGGTTCTTTCGGAGGTAACCAACAACACTACAGGCCCTACAACAAAATCGATTTTCCTTCATTCAGTGAAGGAGATCTCCGAGGATGGATTCTGAAGGCAGAAAAGTATTTTCGTTACTATGGTATTCCTGAGGAAGAAAAGGTCGATGTCGCCTCAATGCATTTAGAAGTGGATGTTGGCTTCGTAGGCTTTGGTAGCCGGCCCTAATTAATTAGCGCAACCAGCCCTAGTTAGGTTTAGGCCCAGTTAGTTAACTTGCTGGCTAAGGAGTTAACCCTAATCTTGTTCTATATATATCCATGATGTGATTGTATTATGTCATTCTGAAAACAGTAGTGAGCATCTAATAAAATAAAAGTGAAACCCTAGTTGCAACCCGTGGACGTAGGTCACCTTGACCGAACCGCGTAAATTCTTGTGTTCTTTATTTTCTGCTAGTGTGTGTGTGTGTGTGTGTGTGTGTGTTTGTTCACTTCCGCTTACTCTAATCCGATATCTAACATGGGATGCGCTAGATCTCTACTCGTGGCTTTCTACAAACGGGTGTCGTCTCACTACTTTTGGCCCCGAATGCAACAGGATGTTCACTTTTTCATGTAAAACTGCCTTATTTGCCAACGTAATAAATATGAAACACTGTCTCCAGCGGGTTTACTTCTGCCTTTGCACATCCCCGAGCAGATTTGGGAGGGTATCTCTCCCGACTTTATTGTCGGCTCACCACCATCCAACGTTGTGGTTGATAGATTGAGTAAATATGAGCATTTTCTGTCACTAGCTCACCCTTTTACTGCCAAAAGTGTGGCTGCCCTGTTCTGCAAGGAAATAGCACGCTGCACGCCCCGTTCGATTGTTTCTTATCGTAGTGACATGGTGTTTTAAGCAACTTCTGGCAGGATTAGGAATTATATTGACTTTGTTAAACCAAGCTGAAGATGAGTAATAGTTACCACCCCCAAACCAACGGTCAAACTGAGATTGTTAATCGGTGTTTAGGGGCGTACCTTCATGTTTCGATGTCCAAATGGCTAGGGGGCTGTTACCTTCCACACCGGGCACCGGCTGCGCCACTTCCTCTCACTAAGGATTGGTAGATAGATGTGAAACCCCACTCAGTTCTCGTACACCGTTGGGTACTCGAAGCTGGTCAGCAAGTTTTGGAACTTCTCATTTCTTGGCACACCGTTGGATACCTGCAGAAGAAGCGAGTTGGGAAAACTATCCCGTTCAACTTTAGTGGCTAATGGGGAGTTACTTAACTGTGTAGTGGTAGCTTTATTTTCATGTTAATGTTTCATTAGGTTCTTGATTTTGGTGTTTTCAATCATCGTATCGGAGAGTTACACCCCTCTCGAATTGGGCCGACGATTAATTTCATATAGCTACCATTTTCATTAGATTATCATCTCGTTCTAACCAAATTTAACTTCACAATCTTGTCTGTGTATATAGGTGATGGCGCATAGTATCGAGTTTGTGCAAAATTCTCAATCAAAGAAAATATCTACGTCAGGCGAGCTGGATAGGGGCACCACTAAGAACTCAGGTAAGCTGTTTAGATAGTTCTTAATCGCCCCTTTTTTATATCACCAGAAACGATGACGGTGGGGTTGGGCATGGTGAGGTGTGAAATGAACCGTAACCAACTAACCGAAGATGGTGAAGGAGAGAGGTTGTTGGTGGTGTTAGGCGGGCTGTTGAAAATGTTTATGTTTTAAGAACCGTAAGTGTAATTTATTGCAACGGTTTAGTTGTTATTTATAAAATCTTAATACCTTTTTAAACAGGGGATGTGGCATTTGAAGAAGAGAATTATGCCAAGTTACGTGATGATTCCAAATCATCTCCAGTCCGTAACTTTAAAGATACGAGACATTTGCAATCTGATCATAAAGTTGATAAACAAAGCTTTCATGGTATCTGAAGCATTTTCTCTGCGTTCTTACATTTACTAGCGTATGACAGTGTGGATGGCGCGTATGATACGACTAATATTTTTCCACTTTTCCAGCTTCATGGAGGGATCTTATGACTAATTCCAAACTGTGGGTTGATTATCGTGAAAAGAAGAGCAACGGCTTGGTGATTATCTCTTATCATTATATAATAATATGCAGTCGTTAGTAAAAGTTAAAAGGTGGCAAAATGGCAGGCCGGGCGGGTTGTGTAGGGGGTTCAAAAGGGGTTCAGGTCTACAGGGGTTCAAACGGGCTTGGTCCGGTTTGGGTGACTCATAACATTCATGGTTGTAAAACTCGCTAGGCGCTAGTTGACTGGTGGGATACCAACTAGCGATTAATCAGAAATTAACCGGGATCAATCGGATTGGGATTTTTATATGTAATTTTCAGCTATATATACACACATTTTTGTAGGCAAATATTTTAAGTAGACAGGTTTTAACCCTTCCTCGACCCGTTTTTTTTAAGTATATAGGATTAATTGCCGGAATCTACATGGTTTGGTTGGAATTTGGCCGAAATTAACAGGTTTTGGTCAGAATTTTGGCCGGAATTGCCGATTTTTAGCCAGCCGATTAGGTCCGACTATAGCCGATTAGGGCCAACTACCGATTAATGGACCGGTTAACGAAAATTACTCGGTGACCGGCCGACTAGCGATTAATCACCGACTAGTCCTGGTTTATACAACACTAAACACATTGTTTACGAAACTTTTTTAATCAATAATATGCTAAATAAGTAAATATGACCACAAAGCAATGTAGGAGGCTTCTAATGCAGTTGGATGACTTCTGAACCCATTTGACTCAATTTTTTTTTTCAAATAAATTTTTAGTTTAACCCATTAGACCCGTTAAAAGATATGGAAAATAACTCAAAATCAGTCAACCTCTAGCAAAAGTTGACGCTTATGATGTTTAATTTGGCAGGTGAAACCGAATTACCCAGACTTCAAACACAAAGACACCGGTGCTGGGCTGTGGCTTAACAAAGCACCAGTCGGGGTTTTACAAGGGCTTGGTCAGTTAGAATTTTTTGGTACTCCTAACCGTACTCCTAACAGTACTCCTAACAGTACGCCAAAAAAGGGTGAAAAGGGTGTGTGCGCTTTTTTAACTCATGATTGTATGTACAATTGTTGAGCAAATTTCGTGTTGTTAACATATGCATATCGACTGCAATGTAGGCGCTGATTCTTGGAAACATTTGATTGAAAATCCTAAAAAATGGTGGGACAACAGAGTGGATAAGGTAACGCTCTCTCTCTCTCCTTACACACACTGTTACACGCACATTATAACATATATGATGGGTTGGCTTGTCACAGAGAAATGTGAAGGGACCGGACTTTAAAAACAAAGATACCGGTGAAGCTCTATGGCTTACAGATGCACCCTCCTGGGCGTTATCCAGCTTGCCACCTTTGGCTGCTAAAACCGTTGATGTAAATACGAAAAAGAAATGGGCGCCTTATTAATTTCAAGATCCAAATCTGACAATGGAAGATGGTAGATCTGTTTTTTTTTTTCTTATTTATATTTTAACTCGTATTGTTTAAAAAGGTAAGGAACTTTTTTAACGTCTGTATATTTGATCGTTCATATTTATGATGGATGAAGTTAATGTGGTTACACCCATTTTGCGAATTTTGTTCGTGACCCGACTCAGTATTATCCCAGGCATATGAAAATCGCGAATCCAGTAAATAAAATATTATGGGTCTGCCTCATCATGATGGGTTTTGTATGTTTTTTGAATTTGAATCATATATGTACAAAATTTAGGCCAATACATGTGTAGAATTATTGATATCACTAGATTGACCGTTGACGGTTGACTTTTTAGTTCTAAAACAGGTTATGGCTACTATTCAGAATCATGCTTGATTAGTCAAATGCTTACCACACACATATATATTTATATATATGCAAGTACCCGAAGTTGTACTTTCCATGTGGTGTTAATAATGACGATTAAAAAAAGTAAAAAACTAAAAGAAAGATTTACAAACTTGCCCCTTGACTTATTTGATCGGTCTTGCTTGTGTTGGTTTGATATGATTTTGGAGCTCATACAAACAGCTTGATGAAATTTTCTGGTGAACTTAAATAAGTTTCTCCAAGCTTTATCGATTAGCCGCTGTTTATTCAAAGCCAAACCGGCTGCTAAAACAATGATATACCGGCTGTTTATTCAAAGCCAAACCGGCTGCTAAAACAATGATATACCGGGTTTTTGTACCCTTCGTGTTATTATTTTAACGCAAAATGTTTCAGTTATTTACCTAATGTCATTATTGCATATCAACCATCGATTAGCCTCCGCCTTGATATATGTCTATTGTAGATGAGTTCGTAATATATAGGAGTTCTGAAGTGATCTTTGAATATTTTAAGCCTAACAACCCCCTTACGTATTCTACTTATAACCGTTGGAAGTTTTATCGATGCATGTGATCAATAATCAACCGCCATGCAAATAAGAAGAGAGTTCGCAACTTCTTTACGATTGAAATTCAATATGTTTATTTTCCAATTATATTATCTATCAAATATCACATTCAGGACCCCACACATATATACATTAATGAACTTTTGCACTTGTAAATATGTCAATCTTTTGATGTTTTTTATAATAAAAGCATTTTGCAGTACTATTGATTTTTTTTCTAATTTTATATTTATACTTGTAATTTTTTCGTAAATAAAAGCCTAGTTTGTACTGATTAAGGTGTTCATAAACTATTAATACAGACAAAACTTTTCAAACTCAATCAAACTGGTTACCACATGGGTTAAACTGACTAAACCACAGGGGTTAAACTGACTAAACCACAGGGGTCAAAACGGTAATTTACTCTTTGCTTTTTCAATACGCAGTTATGTGTATGTATAACGTTTGTTACCATCTTTTCATTTAGTTTAATACAAACTAATAATTTTTTTTAATATGCACATTTAGTTTAATACAAACTAGTAATTTTTAATATGCAGTTATGTGTAGTGGCAGACCCAAGTTTTTTTTTTTAATGGGGTCCATTTTTTCAATGTTCAATATTTTCATAACAAAACGTTAAAATTTTCGGGTGGATCGTGTCAGAGCGAGGTTTGAAGTAAATTTAAAAGAAAAAAACAGAAAGGTTTGAAGTAGATTTAAAAGAAAAAACAGGCTATACAAGGATTGGACACATTACCTTTTGTTGGTAAAGAGTGGGGTTCACCATCACACCAGCTTTTCTTTTCTTTTTATGGTGTCTACCTAATTGTATTTATGGGGTCCTTATAAAATTTAATATACCAGGTCTACTAATTTTATAAAAAAACATTGGGGTCCGGGGACCTCGACCCGCTCTATGTGGGTCCGCCCCTGGTTATGTGTATGTATAAGGTTTGTTACCATCTTTTCATTTAGTTTAATACAAACTAATAATTTTTAATATTATATAAACATTTAAATCAACCTCAATTTTGTGTCAATGCCCGTCGAGTTATATATAAATAACCATGAAACAAGTGGTGGTAGCGTACAAAGTATTTGTTTCATAAATAACCATATATATTAACATAAATACCAAAAAAGAGATATATCATAAACCATGACCCTAAGATGGTCACCATTGTTCATAATAATATTATTAAAAGTTCGTCAAGCAAGCTAATTTTGATAACAGATCACCTTTATTAGAAATTGAAAGGAAACAACAACAATTAATTAATAATTGATATTTGGTAGTCATAACTTGACTTATACCATTGACTTTATGCCAAAATTGAACTTCAAAAGCAATAGGAAGATGGTAGTTTCTCTAAACCATCTTGTCACTTGACCATGTGTTCATGAATTTTAGTCTAACCAATGAAATTGACTAGCAACTAAACCATATAATAAAGAATGAAAAGAGTTGTTAAAGAAACATAGGAAACAAGTTTTTATTATTGATTAAATGAATTTAACTATTAAAAATGATGTGATGACAAAGATTGTAGTTATTGAGTTAAATGTGTTTCAAAAGGGTAAGTGTAGTTTAACTTGTTATTTAAAAGTTTAAACGAAGATTACTTAATTTTCTAAAAAAAGTTGTTTGATTTCATATATCTTTAGCATACTTTTTTAAGTTATATCATAGATTTTTCAACATTTTATTTTATTTTCTTTAACTTGAAATGAGTCGTGCTATCTTTGTTTGATAAAAAAGTGTTGTTTTCATTGATCTATGCATTGGTATATATCTCGTATATAAAAGTGTTATTCTTTATTTCTAGAGTTGGTATTTGTTTGATAAAACAGTGTTGTTTTTAATGATCTATGCATTAGTATATATCTCGTATATAAATGTGTTATTATTTATTTCTAGAGTTGGTAAAAAGTTATTCTTTTCCAACTAATTTTGCAACACTAAGGGCACGAAAGTCATGTATGCATTGGTATCATATTTTGTTTCTTAAGGGGTTTTTACCTAAAGATTATATAGCCATCAAAGGTGTCTTGGATGTCTCATAGGCCATTAAAATTGACCAATAATGGTTTCAAAACCTTTACAAACAATGATTGGAAGTTGGTTCATTTTAATAATGGCAAAAAAGGTTTTAGATAAAATAGTAATGAAAAACCTCATAATTTGACCCACTATGAAATTATGAATTCCAATACATTACTATTTGCGGTGGACCAACATATATGATATATTAATCCTATAATATAATTGAAATTGCAAAAAGGAGGTGTTAGTGTATTTTGTTGCAATTTGCAAGCAACCGTTGATACATTTATGTTAAATTTCGTTAGGCTAATGGCCAATTTCATCATGAAGCTTTGATTTTTTTTTTTTTTTTTTTTTTTTTTTTTTTTTTGGGTAAAGGGCAGCGCCCAGCAAACATAAAAGCTTTGATCCTTCTTTCGTGTATCGATGGGATGCATTTCTAATGCATTCTTTAAATATATTAAAGCTTAAAAAATATTAGAACTCTCCAATAAGCATGTGACATACATATCGTTTCAATAATATTGGACATATAGTGGAGTTAAATCATATATTTGGATCATCACGTGACTACTAGGCAAGATAGCAGACTTATGAACATGTCTGGCTTAAGGGGAGTGAAACAAAGCAAGTGTTTTGGGTCATCACTTCTACAGGGTCTTGAATTCTAAAAAAACATACTATATGTAGGTGATCTTAGATTTAAAATTATTGATATTGAGATTTATGATTTATAATTATATATACACAGATATGATATATGAATAATAGGATCTAAAACAATTTTTTTTTCCTTTTATTTTTTATGAAAAGGACTTCAATTTTTCTATCTACTTTAGGCCTACAATATTTTGAGCCGGCTAGTTATGAAACCTTGGTACCAAGTAAAGACTTATGAAGCCTTGGTACCAAGTATACTAGGTAAGATGGCAGACTTATGAAACCTTGGTACTAGGGCTGTAAACGAACCGAACGTTCAACGAACAGTTCGTGAACCGTTTGGCGGGAAGTTCGTTTATGTTCGTTCGTTTAATAAACGAACGAACACGAATAAGGAATTTCGTTCGATTAGTTAAATGAACGAACATGAACAAAGGTCCCGTTCGTTCAATTGTGTTCGTGAACGTTCGGTAAGGTGTTCGTGAACGTGTTCGTGAACATTCGTTCATTTGCGTTCGTTTATGTTCGCATGTTTGTCTTTTAATGAAAGATTTTTGTACTTTCATATATTTTATCTATACTTTTTTATATAATTAAATTTATATTTATTTTAGTACCCTAAAAATTAAACTAAAAAACCCTATTTAACCTTGTTTATGCATCATTTCCCTTTCATTTCTTATTATTTACATCGACGAATATGATCGACATCCGTTCCACAATAAGGAATCAAATTCTAGTGCTACTCTCTATGCCATCTACCTTTATCCTTCATCACATTTGCCAAATTTATTTGTGTTCGTGAACCGTTCGCGAACACACTCATTTCCTTAATGAACGAACACGAACATAAAATCTCGTTCGGTAAATGTTCATGAACCGTTCGTGAACACATTTATTTCCTTAACGAACGAACACGAACAAGGCCTTGTTCGTGTTCGTTCGGTTCGTTTACAGCCCTACTTGGTACCAAGTAAAGTGGTCAAATTTGTGCATGGTTATGGTGTATATAGTTGATCTGATGATTCTTAATAAAAGGGTATAACATTCCCTTTTAGGGATGTCAAGGTTGCTTGAACGTGAAGGGAAAATATGAAATCGTAGAAACATCCGGGATGAGTAAGAGAATGAGTAAGAGACTGAGGTGTTGTTTGTTTTTTCTGAAAATGTCTGTGCAGACTTTTCTGTCTGCGCTACACAGACCACACGAAGACATTGTCACGCGCAGACTGTTTGTTTTTCAAAGACGTTTCATTAAAAAACGCCTGCGTGAGCTCTTCTTGGTGCAGATTTGGTCCAACCACTTCTAAGATCTTTTAAGGTCTACAGAGGGTTAAACACCACCACCCACCACCATCGTACATCACCACTACCACTGTCCATCGCCACCACCACCGTCCATCACCACTACCGTCCACCACCCACCACCACCGTCTACCACCATTGCCGTCCACCACCACCACCACCGTCCGTACACCACCATCGGTTTATTTTAGAAATCTACATACGTTAAAAAACAAACAACCTTCTTCTTGCAGACTGCAGAGGTTTGGTCCACCTCTTCTTCTACAGATGTGGTCCGCAGACTACAGACATTTTACCTCATAAAAAACAAACAACACCTGACTATGGGATTATATAAGTTATATATAGTTTTTCGCATTTAGGACATGTATGGTTATAGGTGATACCTATCTGAATTCCTAAGCAGGTTTACCCTTATTGAATCCAAATATATTAATATATTCGATTAATCTATATCTTCCTAATGAAAGAAAATCTTTTTTTGAACACTTGCCACTTTCTAATATTTTCTTACATTCTTTTCCTATTTATCTCTCATATTAAATAATAATAATAATAAGAGTTAATTGCCAAAATCGCCCCTAAGGTTTGGGCACATTTGCCATTTTCGTCCAAAATGACACTTTTGTACCATTTTGCCCCCCACGTTTGTAACTTTTTGCCATTTTCATCCAAACCACTAACTTAGTTTATTTTTTCTATTAAGTTAAAGGATATTTGGATGAAAATGGCAAATATAAACCACAGGGACGAAAATGACAAATGTGCTCAAACTCTTTTTAATTTCTTTTATTTAGTTAATTTTGTCACATATATAATAAAAAAGAATATACATGCAATTTTTATATGAAAAAAAATAATAGTTTTGTCACATATTTTTTTTTATAAATTTTCATCCATCCACTAACTAAGTTAATTTTTTTCTATTAAGGCGAAAGATGTTTTAAATATTATAAATTAATTTTTTCTATTAATTTTATAAATTAATACAGGATCTTTTATTTATGAAATGTCAAAATAAATCTAAATACAATTATGAATATTTTTGTATTAATTTATAAAATTTAAAACATCCTTCGCCTTAATAGAAAAAAATTAACTTAGTTAGTGGTTTGATGAAAATCTATAAAAAAATATGCGACAAAACTATTATTTTTTTCATATAAAAATTGCATGTATATTCTTTTTTATTATATATGTGACAAAAATAACTGAAACCCCCTTCCAGCCCAGTTGGTTCCCAAGTGGTTGGTTGGGCCGGTTCCTCCTTGGAGGTCACCGGTTCGACTCCCGGCTGCGGCGTATTGGGGGGGAGGGGGTCGTCCCAATGATGGATCGTTTCCTACCGAGGCATGGTTTGATCCGGAGGGCAACCCAGTTTTACCCAGCTGTTACCCCAGCGAGTCTCTCGTGTGGAGGCAGTATGGTTTCCAGGAGAAGGTCAGTCAGAGCGGCAGTCGGGGCCCGATAGAACATCGCGTCTGAGAATGCTGGGCTGACAGGTAACCGTCCTTGACGGAGACCCGGTGACTAATGGTCCATGTACATAATGAAAGTCACCCTTCAAAAAAAAATATGACAAAATTAACTAAATAAAGAAATTAAAAAGAGTTTGAGCACATTTGCCATTTTCGTCCCTGTGGTTTATAGTTGCCATTTTCATCCAAATATCCTTCAACTTAACAGAAAAAATAAACTAAGTTAGTTGTTTGGATGAAAATGGCAAAAAGTTACAAACGTGGGGGGCAAAATGGTACAAAAGTGTCATTTTGGACGAAAATGGCAAATGTGCTCAAACCTCAGGGGCGATTTTGGCAATTAACTCTAATAATAATAATTTTAAACATAAATTAGATAAGAATAAATATTTGTTTTTATATTAATAATTTTAAACAAAACTTTAGATAAGGATAAACGTTTGTTTTTTATATATTCATAAAATTATATCCCGAATATTATAAGTAGATATATATACTTTGAAGTTCGGTGATTGAAATTATGGTAAATTAGGAATCAAATGTTCTCGTTTGATATATACTTAATAATTGAATTATTGTTTTTTTTTTCACTAGCATAAATAATTATTCTAGGTCCGGGGCATATGCTTCTATCAAATTATGCATATTTTTGATGCATCGTTATAATGGTTTGAACTCACCGTTACAGTCGTACAATTCTTTCAAATGTCAAAGCTATACAACTTAGTTTCACCTTTGTAATGTTAGGTGTCCTGTTATAATTGGTTTAAACCCATCAATTATCGGCTTATCGCACATTGCATCAACATTTGGAAAGAACACAGTTTTTAAATATAACAATTCTATACTCCATTCAAAGAGAATTTAATTCTCGATTTTATGGTATAATTCTATACTCCATTCAAAGAGAATTTAATTCTTCGTCAGCCCCATTTGAATCTTCGTCGAACCACTTTATTGTTCGTGGAATATTACATGGTTCGTGGACTATTGGATGGTTCGTGGGCCTTATAATTCATTCAAACCAAAATTGCATGGTTCGTGGGCCTTATAATTTGTGTGAAGAGTCAAAGGTCTACGAAGACAGCCGAAAAGTTGTTTTAAGAACTCCCTGCCACGAAGAATCCATGACTGCCGTAAAATACCTTGACGAAGAATCAATATCTCACGAAGAATGGAACCATTGTTCGCTGGTTTGCTTAGACTGTTCGCTGGTGATTGTTCGTTGGTGGTTTTGTTGTGACAAACAATATTACACTGCGAGAACCTGGACGAAGAAAAGTTTTCTGTCTAAATGGCTCCTGGATATCGAAGAAAGGAGAAGAGGTCAGGCAAATGTTGATGTCGGCTGGTTTGATAGGTGGAATTTAGAAGATGATGATGTCCGGTTGTTATTGTTTATCGCAGAGAAGAGAAAGACCTAGAAGATGATGTTAGCGGCGGTTTCTTTTTCTTTCTGAGCGTAAATGATGTTTTATGGGATTTAGGGTTTGATGGGATAATGGATGCACACATATTTAATTCTTGGGCCACTTAAATGACGGCTGGACTTGTTCCTTTCTTTGGTTTGTTTTAGTTGGGTTGATTCAAGTATGGATATGCGCATATAAGGTGGGCCATGATGTATTAGATAATTTCCATCACTTGGAAGTGGGTTTGTACCCTTAGCGGCTGGTAAAACTAAAGGGTTCTAGGTTTTGGTTGAAATTTTTGTCATCAGAATTTTTGGATGTGGGACAAAGTTGTTCAAGAAAGGTTTCACACATGGGCTTAGGTTTGTTTGGGCTCCACTAGATAAAAGAATTAGCATTGGATGATTTTTTAGGGGCCACGAATGGATTCACAGCATAACAAAAATAGATTTATTTTTCTTGGACCCACTCCTATGATGAGAGGGCAGTTGCAAAGTGTGGGTCGAGTGTTCGCGAAAGATATTTGAGTTAATTTTTAACGTCAAATTCGTACGGGTTCAGGAGCGCGCAGGATGATGAGGCATGATGAAAACTTGATTTTTGTTAAACGTGGGGTAGTCACAGTTACCGGTGCAAATGTCAAAAATTGGTGACGTGACTATTATGGGCCAAAAACGGTATATTTTTCTTCCGCACGTGAAAACTTGTTTTGTTATCGGTGTTCGTAAATGCTCGAAAGAATTTTGTTTATTGTCATATTCTCGCATTTGGTAACGATTGAAGGGACATAGAGAGCCAAGACAGGTCCTAACGAGTTCACAAAGTTGAAGAGTTATGCCTATGATGGAAGTTTTCAGATTAGGTGTTAGCATAACTTTGGGGGGATACAAGTCGGATCCTACGGGGCTAGGGGACTTTCATTATTAACTAGAATATGCAAAGAAGAAAGTTTCTTTCGTGATTTTTAGAAAAACGGAGAATGTTTGAAAGATTCTGCTCAGTGGAGAGAATATGTTCAGTGTAGCTGACGACAGTTCCGCTCAGTGGAGGGAATTTATCAAGGTTTAGACATTTTACCAAAGAAACGGGGGGATAAAAAATTTTCATATGTTTTGGAATTTCTTCGGTAAATTTCTAAACGCAATCACAGGTGGTGGAGTTTGTCTTTTTCTGGTGATACCAAAGGTTCTGCTTGGAATGTTTTGCACATACACATATTTAAGGATTTTAATTAATTCTCCAGCCAGCGTGAAGGGTTTTGCACGGAAACATACAGGTATCTAAAGTCTACAGTAGTTTCAAAGCGCTGTTCACTGAAGACCTAGGGAATCTTTAGAGATTTTACATAGATCTGGGTGTAATTCAATTTGTTGAGTTCGCAAACGATGTACTTGGTCAAGCTGACATCCTGAGTACTGATGCTGAAGATCCGTAGTGCATTACGTGGTCAACTTCACAAAGGCGAGACAATGAGATCTGGATGTAGTTCAACTAAGCATGCTGGTTGAGCTTGCAAGTGATATACTCAGTCTAGCTGATTCCTGAGTGTTGATGCTGAGGATCAAAGTGCATTACTTGGTCGATTCCACAAAGATGGTTTTCAGAAGACAGTTCACCAGAAAACTCTACCAATGTAGTATGCTTGAATGAAATGGAGTTCTTATGACAATATCAAGACTTGATGCAGTTTTTATGGAACCCTTATCAAATGCTGGTTGGAGTATTGGAAGATCAGCAGAAGATCGGTCAATTTAGCCTTGCGAGGAGATTGCACAACACCAAACGCGGATACGCTTACTTTGAGGGGGAAATATCATACGAGAAGCTTCAAGGGTTTGGTATTGCTATGAAGACTCTAGTCAAGATACTACTTACCTGGATCATCGGTCAAGGGGGAATTTGTTAACACAGAGAAGATGACATCAACAAATACTTGACTGAAGATCGATTGCAGTTGCATTTTCAGCATTCGACAGCAACAGACAAGGGGGAATTTGTTGGTGCAGTTTTTGTGTCCGATGTTGTTCGAAAAGATTAGATTTACTTTATGCTGATTATGTAATAGTTAGTGGAACGTTCAAACGAACGTGTATTGACCCGCTCGTTTGAAGTGGTCAAACGAGAGGGTTATTTGTTTGACCGTGTGTGTTTGCAAGACAAGTGGGTGTGGCTATAAATACCTACCCCTTGGTTATTTGCAAAAGGGAGAGAGTTAGCAGAGAGTTTGTGAGGAAGGTTTTAGACCTTGGGGAGAGATCACCATTTGGTCTCTCACCGGATGTATACTCCTTTGGTATTGTTCGGTTATCTTGCAATCGGGTCGCTTTGTAATGTTATACTACCGGATTAATACAAAGAAGTTGTTTGTTTGTCTCTAATCTCTCCCGTCTTGAACTTAATCACTCACTAATCACGGTTTCGGTCCCAAATCATGAACCTACAAGGTTCAAGATATGCAGATTGTTGCTCCTCCCGCTAGTACTAGAGATAGATTTGCGGAGATAACCGGTCAATATAAAAACGACAAGAATCCGATAAGAGTCCCTGTTGGGTATAAATCTAAAGGTTCTGGATTTCGGAAGCGCCTGAAATCCAAACAGGAGGTAGCAATCGAAAAAACGAAATCAAAGTCAAAACCCGGTGCCAAAGAAAGACAGTGTCAGAATTGCAAAGGCTACGGACACTACGCATCCACCACGCTTCGGGCACATCCCTTCCATCTCGTACTCGAGGTCATGTTACGTGTCATAAAACACAGTCATCATCATCATCATATATTCACATAGATTACAATAGATTCCAATAGATTCACGTAGTTTCCCGTAGATTCCAATAGTTTTCAATAGGTTCCAATAGATTCCAATAAACTCACATAGTTTCACATAGATTAGTGTTAACAATCCACAAACAACGAAACCCCGCATGGCACGTGCTTCGAAAGTTCGGCAACATGACGGAAGCACTTATATATAGGAAGTACCAGCGGCATATCCACCATGCTTCAATCATGCCACGTCTGTGTCGTTATCGGTTTCACGCTTCGTTAACCACAACATTAGATTTCACCACTTCTCGCAACATAGATTAACCAAATAGATTCAACCACATAGATTAACCAGATAGATTCAACAACTCCAAACCGAGCCTACAAATCTACGAACTTCACTTAGCTCGTGGTACGAAGGTTTGGTAACATGCCAGAAACACTTATATATAGGAAGTACCAGCGGCGTATCCACCATGTTTCGGACATGCCACGTCCGCCTCGTCTCCGGCGCTAGGCTACGTTTCGTACTTTGTTTCTCAAAACTACACATACGTAGATTACACATAGTTTACGCTAGAGTGCTCGTAGATTACACATACATATATTCCACATAGATTACACAAGTAGTTTCCCATAGCTTAGATTTCAACCATCTCATCACCGGTCTGCAAAACACTAAGTTTCACATGGCACTTAGTACGAAAGTTGGTAACATGTCGGAAACACTTATATATAGGAAGTACCAGCGGCGTATCCACCATGTTTTGGATACGTTACTTTTCCTTTGTATTTCTATGCCATGTTACGTTTAGTGTCTTACAACCATATCAACACGTAGATTCTCCAGATAGCTTCACATAGTATCATAGTCGATTAAGATTCCCACATAGATTAACATGATAGAATAAAGCTTCATAAATTTAGTTTGATCCTGAGATTAGAGTTAACGTTTTAGATTGCGGACATTTGTGCGATTTGTGTAAAAGTCTCAAAATAAACAATGAATCAAAATAACCGAAGAATCAGGGTTGAAACCACGCATAAAATCGAGATGACATAAAAGATAGGCTCACAAAACATAGGATTGTTCCGGGTAGAGGAACGGTGACTAACCAAAGTGATTCGAACCCCTTTCGAATTGAGGTAACGTGTCTTGACTTACTTAGACAAATACGTCATCGATGTTAGGCCTACGATATTCGTCCTTTTGGTCATTTCACATACCTAATTGATTGGGAATTTCAAGACTTTGGCGAGACATAAAAATCAAAGAGTGGGACTAGTTATCAAGGTCTGAGTTTCACCTCTAATTTGACAACATCGTACCCTAATAGTGTCGGTACTTATCCGTAGACAAGACCTACTAGAATAGTATGGAGGTTTCCCATCAAGGTTCGGATGTCACTCCTGACTTGAGGGCAAATCTCGTGCAAAATACAAACACTGGTTAGCAGTGTTTTCAAAGTAGCAAGTGTATATTGTGTCAACCTTAGGAAAGGCATGTAAGTTTAGTAGGAAAATGTGCTGCTAGGAAGCAGATACGGTAGAATGCATAAGTCTTAAACCACAGATAAGAATCAAGATTCCTAGAACTATAGACTAGGGTAAGTATTCCTACTTATCCTAATTCCCTATAGTTATGGCTCTGAGACCAATCTGTCACACCCCAACCGATGGCGTAAACATCGGGGTGTGAGAACTAAGCGTTCAGATTGCTCATGAGATTCCATAACACTAGATAGTTTCGGTATAGATTAGATTCGTTTCATGCAATTGTCTAAAAACAACATTAAATCACAAAACATAGCATTCAAACAAAAATGATCATTGTTCAAAGTTTCTAGATCTAGCTAAGTGGAGTATCTAAGCTTCATCCTAGCTTGTTTCATGAATCCTAGCATCCTGTCAGCCTACAACATGTATTAAAATAGAGTCAGTACAAAAATGTACTGGCGAGTATACAAGTTTGAATAATAGCATAATAGATTAAAAGTTTCATATCCATATGTAAATGTAACAAAATAGTTTCAACCATGCTAGTGTTCGCAGTCCAACAAGTGATAGCCCAAGTCTTCCGATGCTTTAGTGTTTTCCCAATTCTCAAGGAAAACTAGTATCCTCCTAACAATACCCCCGAGAATAATGGGGAGGTGCATCTCCTATAGCGCTACTATTGTTAAGGCGGAACTACACACCCTGGATTAAACGTTCACATAGCACAAATAGAATACAAGAATCACAAGTTTCACATACACATAGGATAGAGTTTAGTTTCCATAAGTCTCAAGTATCATAGTTTGATAGAATACATGTTACATCCCAAAAGTTATAACAAAGAGGGATTGAGTATACTCATTGTGATTGCATAACAGATTAACTGTTATTGGATCAAAGGGAGCTCTTTAGGTTTAGCCTGATTAGATTACAACAGATAAGTGTCGGACAAAACAACGAGATTGCACAAGTGTCGGACCAGTCACTGGATCGGATGGCTGTCCGATCGGATGGCTATCCGATCGGATTGCCATTCGAATGATGTGGCTGTTGTGAGTGTGAGACGGATTGCCATCCGATCGGATGGTCATCCGCTCGGATGGCCATTCGATCGAATGGTCGTTCGATGCAAGTGTCATGATTCCAAATTAATACCAAGTGTTCAAGTTTCTGAAAAAGTTTATTAGTGTTGAAAGGTTCCTAGGCACATTGTCACTTTGATCGGATGGCAGTTCGATCGGATGGCTATCTGATCGGATTGCCACTCGACGATCAAAGATTCAAAGTATCAAAGTGTTTAGGGTTAAGAGACAAGTGTCATTTGATCGGATGGCTGTTCGATCGGATGGCTATCCGATCGTATTGCCACTCGATCGGGTTGTCCTTGTCCCATTCCCAAACTTGTAAAATTTCTAAGTTTCTGTTTAGACAACGATGACATGGTACGTATTGAGACAACGGTAAACACATCAATGTACAGCCGATCTGATCGGGTGGGATTCACCCCAGTCCGTTCAGTCGTCCGTTCATGACGGTGCTTATGTCAGAATTCATACTCCGGTCATCTTCTCCGGCAACAATCCTTCTCCAAACCAACTCCAGACTAATCATCGAGTCTATAGTTCGTTTGGATCCGGATTCCACCGTTTTGAGTAAAAATTTAAGAAAAGATGAAGATGAACAATAGTTTTTAGTTGAAAAGTCTGAATTTAGTTAAGATTCCGTGTAGAACACATGAAATTCCTTAGATCTGAGCTAGATCTTGACTAGAATGACATCACACAACAGTTTGGTACAAACCGCCATGATAACATCACCTTCAAGAGCTCAAATCTTATAGATTTCACGGTGAAAAGTGAGATTTCAAAGGAGAATCATGTGGAGAATGATGTGTAGATCAAAGATGTACAAGAATCTAGTGTCAAACATACCGAAATCGCCAAGAAATAGAAGAAAAGAGGAGTGCGTGCGTCTGGTCGAGTGAGGCTGTCACATCAGTGAGAATCATGATGTGACAGGCCTATTTATATTGTCAGAGTGAGTGAAGGCGGTGTGCAGCGGATCGGATGGCAGCTCGGTCGAATGGCCATCCGATCGGATTGCCATTCGGTCAATCCTATCCTTTCCGCGTTCCCGTCTTTGATTCGTTTTGCGAGTTAGATTAAGCGTTGCGTTACGTATTATTAGGTAATAGTATCACATAACTAGATTATATCTTTAACACAAAAGTTTCCATAGTTTCATAGTTTCCGCCAGTAACAAGACTCTAGTCCCTCGTTCAACCAAGTCTCAAGTTTCACGAGCCTCAAGAGTCAAGCACCAAAGTATCAAGAGTCAAGAATCTAGCTTCCAAGTATCAAGAATCATAGAATCAAGTCTCATAGTATCATAGGATCATAGTATCATAGAATCATAGTATCATAGAATCATAGTCTCATAGCATAATAGACTCACAAAGTTTCAAGCATCAAAAGTATCAAAAGTGTCAAGTTGCATATAGTAGAGGAGCTAAAAGTGACAATAGGTAAAAGTCTAGGGAGTCAGGCGTTACATTCTCCCCTCTTTTAGGAGATTTCGTCCCCGAAATCTAAGAAGAAGACTTCTCGAAGAGCTGCGGATACTTGGTCTTCATCTCACTTTTCAGTTCCCAAGTGAATTCGGCGCCACACTTTCCTTCCCATCGAACCTTGACTATGGGAATTTTGTTGCGCCTCATTCTCTTGACGCCCTGATCTATGATTTCAACCGGCTTCTCCACAAAGTGTACAACTTCACTTATTTGCAAGTCTTCAAGGGGAACCTGCAGTTCCTCGTCCGCTAGGCATTTACGTAGGTTTAATACGTGGAAAACTGGATGTACGTTGTTTAGTTCTTGGGGCAGGTCGAGTCTGTACGCCACCTTGCCAATCCTTTCGAGTATCTTGAAAGGACCCACATAGCGAGGAGCGAGCTTTCCCTTCTTACCAGAACGAACTACTCCCTTCCAGGGAGATACCTTGAGAAAGACCCGGTCACCAACGTCAAATTCCAGAGGCTTGCGCCTATTATCAGCATAGCCCTTTTGGCTGCTCCTAGCCTTGATCAAGTTATCACCGATATGAAGAATCTTATCCGTTGTCTCTTGAATAATTTCAGGGCCAGTAAACTGCTTGTCACCAATCTCATGCCAGCTGAGAGGAGATCGGCACTTGCGACCATACAAAGCTTCGAAAGGAGCCATCTGAATACTAGAATGATAGTTGTTGTTGTACGAGAACTCAATCAATGGTAAATGTACATCCCAGTTACCACCAAAGTCGATGACACAAGAACGGAGCATATCATCCAGGGTCTGAATAGTACGCTCGGTCTGTCCATTCGTTTGAGGATGAAAGGCTGTGCTAAGATTCAAATGGGAACCCATAGCGGATTGAAAAGTCTGCCAAAGACGCGAAGTGAAACGACCATCACGGTCTGAGATTATGTCAAGAGGTATGCCATGACGACATATAATCTCATTGGTATAGATTCTAGCAAGTTTCTCCACTTTATAATCTTCACGAACAGGAAGAAAGTGGGCTGATTTGGTCAAACGATCAACGATCACCCAGATACTATCATGACCAAAAGGTGTACGGGGCAGTTTAGTAATAAAGTCCATAGCAATGCTATCCCATTTTCAAACTGGGATTTCGGGTTGTTCTAAGAGTCCAGAAGGACGCTGATGTTCAGCCTTGACTTTCGTACAAGTAAGGCATTTAGAAATATATACAACAATGTCTTTCTTCATACCAGGCCACCAATAAGTCATACGCAGATCATGGTACATCTTATTGGCACCTGGATGAATAGAGTAACGAGATTTGTGAGCCTCATTCATGATGAGCTCACGAATATTATCGCGATCCAGCACCCAGATGCGATTGAGATAGTATTGAAGACCATCAGATTTAGTTTCGAGCTAATTCACGTTAGCACCAAGAACTTCAACAGATAGACTACCTTCATTAGCGGACGAATACTGAGCTTCACGAATACAAGCATGCATATCACTAGAGATACGAATAGCCTTAAAATGAGTTTTACAACTAAGAGCGCCGGCCACTACATTCGCCTTGCTAGGATGATAGTGAATTTCGCAGTCGTAGTCGTTAAGTAGTTCCACCCAACGTCTCTGTCGCATGTTCACTTCCTTTTGGTCAAAGATATGTTGAAGGCTCTTATGGTCGGTGAAGACCACACACTTTGTACCATACAAGTAGTGTCGCCAGATCTTTAATGCAAATACAACTGCACCAAGCTCCAGATCGTGAGTAGTGTAGTTTTTCTCATGCACTTTGAGTTGACGAGAGGCATAAGCAATAAGCTTGTCCCGCTGCATGAGCACACAGCCCAATCCACGGTTCGAGGCATCACAATATACCATGAAATCTTCATTCCCATCGGGTAGAGTAAGTACAGGAGCGTCACACAAAAGGGTCTTAAGAGTCTGAAAAGATTCCTCTTGCTCGGGACCCCAAGCAAAAGGTCTCTCTTTTTGAGTCAACGAAGTAAGAGGAACAGCGATCTTAGAGAAGTCCGAGATGAATCGACGGTAATAACCCGCCAATCCTAGAAATGAACGAATCTCAGATGCAGACTTAGGCGTACTCCAATTCTTCACGGCTTCGATTTTAGACGGGTCAACATGAATACCTTGCTTACTAAAGACATGACCAAGAAATTGCACTTCATCAATCCAAAACTCACACTTAGAAATTTTCACATACAATCGTTCACCACATAGAAGTTCAAGCATCAAGCGTAAATGACGAGCATGATCAGCTTTAGACTTAGAATAAATGAGAATATCATCAATAAAGACTATCACAAAACGATCAAGATAAGGTTTACACACACGATTCATAAGATCCATGAACACGGCGGGTGCGTTGGTCAATCCAAAAGGCATGACCATGAACTCGTAGTGTCCATAATGAGTACGAAATGCAGTTTTGGGTACATCATCCTCGAGTACACGAAGCTGATGATAACCAGAACGAAGATCGATTTTCGAGAAACAGGACGCGCCTTGTAGTTGGTCAAATAGGTCATCAATACGAGGTAGAGGGTAACGATTCTTAACGGTAAGCTTATTAAGTTCACGGTAGTCGATACACATACGGAACGAACCATCTTTCTTCTTGACGAACAGCACAGGAGCACCCCACGGAGAGGTACTTGGACGAATGAATCCCTTGTCGAGTAGTTCTGTTGGTACACGAATGTCTAAAGCCTGCGTCTTAGTCTTAGTTATTCATGTATAGGGTCTAGATATGTTAATTATGCATAGTATAGGGGTTGAATATGTAAAATTGGGTTTGTAATGTACTGATTTCACTCATAGTGACAATGTGTTACTTGGAGCGAAATCACTAGCTTCTGATTTCGCTCCAAGTGACACATGGTCATATGAGCGAAATCCCAACCTCTATATATAGTAGTTGTGTTTTCTCATTTTGTACGCGCATGTTTACTGTGTAGCCGAACTGCTGCTCGACTATTTCTTGAAGAATTAATGAGAAAACTGTTTTAAGGTGATCTGCTTCTGTTTCTACTCCATTTCTGCTTTGATTCATGCTGATTTTGTATTTCCGCTGCATTATCAGTAGTATCTAGCTCTGATTGACTCACACGACTGTCAATAACGGTCCTACAATTGGTATCAGAGCCAGTTGTGAGCTAGTTTACCCGAATCAAAGCCTCTTTCTTGCACATTTTGAGTTTCTGGACTTTCCAACGGACAAAATGGACTGAAATTTGGACACATAGTGTAAAATTGTCTAATAACAAACCCTTGAGATTTTCAGACCTAAAACAGCTTAAAACTAATCTAAAATGGCTCGTGAACTGATTTTGCTCGAAGGTACTTGAGTGATTTCGCTCATACGGTAAAAGCAAGATCAGAGGTTTCGCTCTTGTGGATGAGGTTTCGCTCCAAGTGAACCACTGATTTCGCTCTTGTGGTTTCGCTCAAGTTGACACTTTGATTTTGCTTATAAGGTCATTATTTGATTTCGCTTATAAGGTCATTATCTGATTTTGCTTATGAGGTCATTATCTGATTTCGCTCTTGTGATCAAAAGTTGATTTCGCTCTAAACCATACTTAGAGTCTGATTTCGCTTATAAAGCCTGTTTTTGTGTAAAAGTCATGGTTTGAGCGTTTAGTCCGTTTCGTACGTGATCGAGTGTTGGAAATTCAGTTTGTGTTAAAAGTTTTTCGATAAAAGTAAACTGTTTGTTAAAAAGTTAAACATTTTTGGAATTTGTCACTAAAAATGGAACATCAAGATTTTCACAACTTGTTTGCGGGGAGCGACATGTCGGTTACGCAAAGTCCGGCGAGTATAGTTCAGAACGTTAACATGGAGAATTAGTTAGGGACGATGCGAAAGCCACCGAAGCTTATGAGTTTGGACGAATACGCCGGATGGTCAGGCCGTTTCAAAAACTGGGTCCAAGCAAACCACTTCGAATGTTGGATGAAAATAGAGGCGAAGTATGTACCACCGGTTGACGGTTTGGGCTTGGAAAAGGGCTTCGGGAGTTTAACCGAAACTGAACAGATTGAGTTCAAGGCTGAGAAGAAGATGGTGAGCATTCTACAACAGGCCATCAAAGAAGATATTCTCGTTTTACTACAACATGATGATAATTCTCAGTCGATGTGGCAAGCTTTGAAGCTGAAATTCCAAGGCAGTGTATCGATGATTAAGAGCAAGAAGGCTTTAATCAAGAAAGAATTTGATATTTTTACTGGAATTAAAGGTGAAACGACAAAGCAGTTAATCGAACGATACTGTCATCTTGTGCTAGAAATGAGGCGGTTGGAGATTACTAAGACGAATGAAGAATGGATTGATAAGTTGTGTGATGCACTACCGTATAAGGAATTGCGCACTTACTTAATGATGCTGAAGAATAATTCTGATTTTATGAATCTCAACCTCAGCTCATTCATCGAGAAGATCGAAGCCCATGAGCTGGAATTGCTGAAAATCAAAAAGATAAACTCAGCTAGTGTGCAACAAGATGTGTCTCTGTATTACAAAGGCAACCCTCCAGTTTCAACCAATCAAAGCCCAAAAATATAGACAGGGTTCATTGCTGATAACACCTCAAGTGTTTCTTCAAACACTCCGCAATCCGGAAATTCTTCACCATTAATGAATTTTGAACCGAATGTTAAAGCTCAGGAACAACCTTCACCTCAAAGTTCTACAGGTTCAAATCATCAGGCGTACGTTTCTGGGTGCAGTGTAATATTGCGGTGAATATCAAGAATGGAAACGAGATAACTGAAACAGCCGCAAAACAACACATCGCACTACTTGCTTCCGTTCTCGAGGCTTATGAGGGCTTAGTCGCAGGAAGGATCGGTAATCCTGACATGACGAAGGAGGATTACGACCAAATCGATCCCGAAGAGCTTGAATTGATTGATATCAAGTGGTGTATGGCAAGTTTGGTTCGTAGGGCTCAACATTTCATGGAAATTACAGGCCAGAACAGTTTATCAGGTCCCGATCAAAAGTTAGGGTTTGACAAGTCGAAAGTTACATGTTTTAAATGTAAAGAACGCGGTCACTTCAAAAGAGAATGTCCTAACCGTGAAGTGAACAATCATCAAAACCCGTTCACAAACGACTACTACAGGCAAGCGATCTATCACCGACCAAACCAACAGCCAGCTGTTCAGAGGCCGCAGATTGAGAATAAACCGGAAAAGGCGCTGATCGTGAATCAAGACGATGAAAAGGTAGCCACAGGATTTAGTTGGGATAAATACATCCCAGGTAGCGATGGACAGGCCATGATGGCAGAAGTTGTTGAAATTTCTGAGATGGTGTCTGAGCCGGAAATAGTTACTGAAGATGTTTCTGTGATTGTTGAAGAGGTTTCTGCTGAAAATGTGGTCGATATTGAAGAAATAGCTGCTGAAGTGTATTACTACCAGTCAGAACAGGAGGTATTGGGAAGTTTAATGAAATCTGTATTGCCTCCTAAAATTTCTGAATCTTTTGCAGGTTATTTTGAAGAACCAAAGACCGGATCATGCCCAAGATTTGAAGAGAAGAAAGAAGTCGTTGAAGAATTGATAGATGTGTCGAAAGAGCTAACTGGAGAGGCATTAAAAGACATAGCTGACAAAGCTCTTATGGGAAAACTCAAAGAGGTAGATTCAGAACTCGAGGAGTCAAAGTCTGTCAGTAGTGTGTCGGTCAAACGTGAGGAATCTGGAGTTCAGGAGATCAAATCAGTCAAACTGTCTGATTCTGAGTCAAACAATGTCGGTAAAATTGATTGTGTAGAGCAGGTTGTTGAAAAAGTTGTTTCAATCCCTGAAACACCATGCCAACAGTGTTTAGAACCGTGCATGGAGTGTCTTGAAAAAGACACTAAGTATCAGGAATTAAAACACCATGCTGATATGATTAAATTTGACCTTGGCCAAGTTAAAGAGGCGTATGATACTCTTGCCAGGTCAATTAAGATGATTCAAAAAGAAAGTGTTGAAAACGATAAAGCAACAAAATTGGCTAAAGCAACACTGTTTGATAAACAAATTGAGGTCAATTTTCATTTAGACACGATCGCATCGCTTAAGAAAGAACTTGAATTGTCTAAAATTGAAAACGATCGAATTGATAATAAGTTAATGAGTTATGTGGCTTCATCTTACGTTCTTGAGCAGATTGTCCCTCAGCAGCCACATGCTGCACCAGTCTTTAAAAGCGTTCCACCCCCAATGTGGAATCACTACACACAAAAATATCCAGATGGGGTGGAAGCTGCTTTGAATCTCAAATTGAGATCGATTGAGGATGATTTGCCTGAAAGCATAGATGTCACTTTCTCTGCATCCGATACCGATAATGAATCACAGGTTATCAAAACCGTTGTCGATCAGGTGTTAGATGAGGAGAGTGATAAATCTGAAAAGTCTCAATCTGAAAAGGTTGTTAGTGAGTCTGAAGATGAAGGCAATTTCTGTGACAACCCTAAAAATTTCAGGTATCCGTACGATTAATTTATATTTAATTACTGCTCAATTACTGTGCTTGCTTACAGTTGTAAATAAACTTCTACATGATTTCTGAAATGTATATAACCATGCCTCATACTTTATTTGCTGTCACTCCACTTACTTACACAAAAACCTTAGTGACAAACTTGATGCACAAAAGCACAGTAGCACAATGAACGGATAACCCAGTAAACGTACTGACATAGCCAGCACCAGGCAGGCACTGCCTCTAAGGCCTGTATGAGCCAGAGATAGTTTACTACACCTGTAGAGAGTGTAGGGAAATGAGGGTTGTAGAACTGCGTCACTAGGTGATAGTAATAGTGACCGGATGTGCCTAAAACGTACTTTAAGTACCAAATCCAGCACTTTATCACAAAAATTCAGCTTTTAATATAACTAGTAAAGTGCAAAAACATGAGAAAATGATACTAGACACTTTCCAAAGTGTCGGAAATTATTTGTGTCACTAAAAATAATATTAACGACACTTTAAAGCTTTGTTAAGCACTTTAACGGATCAGAATCCGACCGAACAACCGGACTATACCCGGAACATAAAAATATTGTCATTATCATTGTTTTTCTTTTTCTGAGCCAGTTAGGGTTCCCGAATACCCTAACACCTGTCACAAGACACTACGTGCTAGTAACTAATTAATCTCCTAATTATCTTTTAACTAGTACTTAACTTATTAGTTGAAATCGAACCGAATACCCCCCCCATAACCGAACTCGGTTAGAGTGTGGGGACACCCCACTAAACTTTTGATTATTATAATAATCCATGCTTCATATCTAGAGAACATTGGATCCTTTGGACAATTAGGAGAAATGGATTATAAATAGATATCTTGGGTAATCACTTCTCATAAACCACTTAACAAAAATCAATCACTTCTCTCCCCTCTCTTGCTCCATTCGACCGAAACCATAGCACCACCCACCATCATTTTTCGATTTTCATCTTGCAAGTTCAATTGCACACAAGTGTGAAGTATTGCATACGAGGAAGCCCGGTGCTTGCGGATTGCCAAGGACTCTCTACGACGCTTTTAACCACCCATTTTTCGACTAGTTTCTTCCCTAGCCTCGAGCTAGTAGTAAGTGACTCTAATCGCCTTCTTGATCTATTCTAAAGTGGTTAATAAGAATTTTGTCGGTTGAAAATCATGAACATACAAGATCAAAGTCTAAAAGTTTACTTAAATGATGAACAAGATGGTTAATAGATGAATAATAGTGTAAAACTTGTGAGACTTGTTTTATTATGATTATTTAGTGTTGATTTATGCTAGTAGTAGCTCGGATCGTCATCTAACCCGGCTAAGTCGTGTTCATGTAACATGACCTAGAGTATGTTAAAGTGTGAAAGTGGTTAGATGAAGAACCCTACTACATGTTAACATGAACTTGTGTAAAAGTGATTTGTCTCGTAAAATGGAGTTCTAAACTAGTAGAACTACGGATCTACAAAGGGTATTTTTGAAGAACCAAGTGAAAGATGAAATCATATTTTTAAAGCCGGATCTTTCCCTAAACAAAAGTGATTTATGTGAACACACAAGTGTGTGGACACTTGTGTAACCAAAAGTTTTAACCAAGAATTATTTTTGTAATTTTTGACAAGAAGTTGTAAAGATGTGTCTTCTTTAAAAACAAGATTCTCAAGAAACCGAGTTTATTTATAAAAAGATCTACTAAAAATATGGGGAAAGTTACTACATATCTTACACAAACCACAAGTTCATGTGTTTTACGATTTATATCTATTTTGACTAGTTTGTGTAGAAACTTTGTCGATTGATGTTGGGACATTGTTGAATTGAAATTTTAAAAGAAAATGATACGCTTGAAAGCGTGGCCACCTCCAGTTACAGAGGAGACTCTGGCGAAATTTTTCCAAAAATCTAACACTTGTAAATATTTTTATCACAAGTGTTATGGATATATTTTTAACTTATTTTTCCAAATAAATTTCGCCACGATTTTTATTACAAAATAATCAAGTGTCGGAGATGGGATTTTCACAAAATAAAACTTGCTAAAATATATATTTAGAATATATATTTTCATAACAACACTTGTGTAAATTTTTGTGATTATTTTGTGAACTATCTAAATATTATTTTTAGGGTAAAAATAATATTACTAAATGCTAACGACTCCAAAATAATACGAACGCCTTCACAATAATATTTAAGTTACACCGGTATTATTAATACCACCCGGACTTCACAACGTAACTTACGTATTTTCAGAAAATACTCATAAGTGTGTATTTCGTTAGAAGTATTATTTTGGGTAAAATTATATGGAATAAAATATAATATTTTTGGGGAAAATATTTATATTTTGGAGATAGAATTTAAATATATTTTAAGTGAGACTTAATAATATATTTTGGATTTACAAGAAAACGCACATGTATCAAAACCCCCATCCTTGGGAAGGAATTTATCTATCAAATAATTACGAAGTGTAAACACGAAATGGTTGCCTAACTATTTCCCAAAGACATTAAACCTTAAACTAAGGCACGGCCGTCCGTCTAATAGAAGTTAGTACGTGTAGGTAGTCGCACAGCAGATTTTCTGGGAGATACTTTTTAGAGACGCACTTCGGTGAGTTCATGTCCCCCTTTTCTCTTAATTGTTTTCAGTTTTCTAAACTGCGGGGGTGAAATACATGTCACTATGATTACAAGTACTTTTTACATGGTATGGTTAGCGTAAGGAGGGTTACTACTTAGATTATGTGAGTGGGTAGGCGTGAACTGAAGGCCATTAATCCTCAGAGTAGGATTGAGGGACAGTAGCGGTAGATCTATCTGGGTGTAGCGAGCCCAGCCCCAGGCCCAGCGGAACAGACCTCGGGGTGACTTTGTACCCAACGCAAAATATGCTAGGTTTGAGTCTTCCTACTGCACATCACACATATCAATGGCCTTGCAAACCATTGGTGATCTCTTTTTCCTTATTTGCTACATACCAGGGTTTCTATATTTACAAAGGTTTTACATACTCACTACACATGAACTCGCTCAACAATTTTTGTTGATTTTTCCAACTTACATGTATTTCAGGGAACTAAAGATCTGGCACGGTATGCTTCGCTGCGTTAGAGTTACGGGATCATCCTCGTTTAAGGATTGCGACTTTTACCTGGACGAGTCGCAAGTCTTAAACGGTGTTTATTTTTTGTTGATGGTTGCGTCTTAAGAACAATGTTTTTATTTTGTAGTGTTGTCAACTCGATGCATGTGTCAACGCTTTAAGACAATGTTGTGTTACTTTATTTTAAAAAAAACTTAAATCAATGGATGATCTGCATGGTTTTACTTTCATAAAGCTTTGTTGTGATTAAGCTATGGTATTAAGAAGTCACACCAAATTAACCCACGCTTCCGCAAAGCCAGGGTGTGACAGCCTGGTATCAGAGCTCTGATCATAGCGTGTGACAACTCGAGTTTCCGAGATTCCACTTTCGCATTTATTGCACGTTCAAAAGTGATTTTTTAGTCATTTACTTGCACAATTGGTTTGCTTTGTAACTGTATACGTTTTGGATTTGATAAGGTTTATGAATGGATTGTCAAATACTTGATTGTGGTGATGAAAATGTAAATTGTGTATTTTGTGCATGTAATATGTAATAGACAATACTTAGGGGTGCTTAGTGCTAATAGTGAAACTTAAATCATCCTTAACCCTAATCCTTTTCACTAATCATCACCAAAGAAACAAAGCACGTACTTTCACCTTCTCTAATCCTCTCTGGAAATTATCATCTCCATCATTGGCACAAGCTCTTCATTACTCTCGATTTCCTCTCTTTGTCTGGAATCAATCCAAGGTAATTGTTTAATCATTGCTTGTTGTTAATCGTTGATTGATTGATTCATGTTAAAACCCTAGTTCCACATGTAATGATTCTGTGTTATTGAATTCTGATTATTGTGAAATGATGTTGATTGTTGTGTAATCGTTTCCTGATGATAAGATACAAGAATTGTAGAATGATTGATTGATAATTGGATTACTGTAGTACAGATGCAATGAAATTAGGGTTTTGATCGTATGAATGTAAGAATGTAACTGCTATCTTGATTCTGTGAATTGAATTTGGAAATCACGTATGTTGAAAGTCGTTGTTAACAGTCAGGGTTTTGTGAAGTCACAAAAGTCTGAGTTTTGATTGTTTGTCTGAGTTTCTTGATTAAAAGTCTGAACTTTATAGTGAATGCATATGGTCAGAGCTTTGTAAACTTTTGAGGTCAGAGTTTCTTGTTTGTTGCTTGTCCGAATTTTAAAGGGAGGTGATGAGTCCGAGTTTTATACAAGAAGGGGAGGGGGTCCGAATTTTTAACTAGGGAAAAGGGGGTCCGAATTTTAAGGGGAGAACCCCCTTGTCCGACTTTGTGAAGGGGATGTCCCCCTTGTCCCCTGTCCGAGTTTCATGGCCTCAAACCCCCCCACTTGGTCCAAGTTTTAAGTAGGGAAGCCCTCCCTCTTGTCCGAATTTTAAGGGGGGAAGGTGTGTCAGGGTTTTGTTGTGGCCTTGGTCCGAGTTTCTTGCTTAGGATGGTTGTCTGACCTTTTTGCTTGTGTGGTTGTGCCCAACTTTGTGACTTAAAACCTAGTGCTACCCTGATTGCATAACAAACAGTCCGAATTTCACATATGATATATGTTTGTGACAAACGTCAGTGTTAAAGCTTACTGTATGTTCTGTATATGTCTGTATGCTACTAAAGGTGACTGCATGATCCTATATGTGTGAACAATCCATATCATATCATTCTGTACACAACCCTCACACAGATCACAACTGTTTAGACATCAGTGACTTGTAAACCCTACTTGAATGTAAACACTTATCTCGAAATTATGTGTAATGTACCCTAGGTCGTGTGTAACGGACTTAAACATTATTTAACTCTAGAAGCAATAACATACCGAGCAAACCAAGGTGAGTTCACACTCTTTACCAAGGCATGGGATTCCCGGGGATAGGGAATGGGTTGAATGATGGAATTGAACAATTACGCGTACATACACGGTTACTAGACTATCTACCATGGTCCTCGGGTTAAGCAGGACACTTACGTAAAACCTACGTAAACAGGAATATGCTACTGTCTTCCGGAGTCAGGAAGGACACTTACGTAAAACCTACGTAAACAATAACATGCTACTGTCTTCCGGAGTTAGGAAGGACACTTACGTAAAACCTACGTAAACCCCACGCGTACCATTGTCCTCGGGTAAAGAAGGATACTTACGGAAAACCTACGTAATGCTTGTACGTACTACTGTTCTCGGTTGTGAAGAACACTTATGGTTACGAATAGTCTAGTGGATATACAACATGGGAAGCCCCCACCAATAGAACATACTATCGGCCCAGTAGAGCCACATGTTACAAACGAACTTACTATTACGCATTTACTTTCTGTGAACTCGCTCAACTAGTTGTTGATCCTCTGTTACATGCCTTTCAGGTCGTTAGGTACATTTGGGAGCTTGCACAGGGAGGAGCTGGTCGTTATGGGCACGGATCGTGAATGTTTTATTAAACACTTTATGACATTTCATACTTTATTATGTTGGGTTTTATTTATACGCTTCCGCTAAACAGTGATAACATACATATGTTTTGGAACACCTTTCATATGGATTGGTTTGGTTTGAATACAATCACTTTTACTATATACATTGTTCTATATGATTGGTGGCTTGATCCTGGTCAGTCACGCTCCCAAGCGGTGATACTCCGCAGGTGGATTTTGGGGGTGTGACATAGCAAACTAGGATTCCTTCTCGAGTCTAGACAATGATCACTAGGGCTCTCACGAAAACATTTTTACACTGCATACCACTTAAGTCCAGATCCAAAACGTTTTTACAAACAAAAGTTGAGCACATTTTATTTGTTAGTTATAGGCTCAGTCTGGGAGGCTGTGGCTTGGTCTGGGAGGCTGAGGCTCGGTCTGGGAGGCTGAGGAAGTAGGCTAGTGGGACTAGGAAGATCAGTCTGGGAGGCTGGGAGGCTAGTGGGACTAGAGAACTATTTGATTGCTTATTGGTGATTAACGTGTTTATATGACTATATGATCGATTATTTGTGCATATGCATGTTTGCATTACAGACGACATGCCTTCATCCGGCACTGGAGAGTCGGACACCACAGACCCCATGCCCATAGTATCAGACGGCATAGTCTCATCAGAGCACGAGGTGTATACTTCGGACACCACCAGTATAGACGATGATGATTTCCAGTTATTTGCGCTGCCCGATGCCGTTGCTGAGCCCGCTGATGGCCCCATCGCTGGGGATTTGCCGCTTGCGGTGATTCCTGCTCCCATACCCTTTGCCATGTACCCTGTTATCGATATGCCTCTTGACGTAGTCGCTGACGACGACGTTGATTTGTTTGACGACGAGCCACTGGAGGATGACGTTCAGGGCGAGGCCCAATTAGCTGCCGACGATCTTTTGCTACTCGCAGATGATGCTGCTGAGGAGTTACCTGCCCATTCACCTGTCCCAGACTTTTTCGAGTCTGTGGCATCTGCACCATCGCACGCGCAGGACGCGCAGCACTACTCGCATGATTTAGACCCGGATAGGGCGTCATCTGCTGCACCTACCCCTGCCCCGAGTTTCGCGATCGATCATGATGTTGATGAGGATTCCGACCTCGTCTTTCCACCTGGTTTCGATCCAGGCCAGGACATTGAGTTAATACACCTAGATCAGCCTATGGAGGACCCTGTTGACCCTGCGTTCGCTGATCCCACAGATTTCAAGATGGAGTTTGATGACCCGGAGCCTTCTGTGGCCCCCGAGCCAGTAGTTGCTCCAGACCCTGTATTCGAGCATGACCTTGTTCATGCTGATGTACCCGCTGTTGATCCTTTGATTGCCGATATACCTGTCGATGATCATCCTATCATTGCTCCACTGTTGGAGGATGATCATGTTGTTGCTGATGCCTATATTGATGCACCACCATTGTTAGAGGGTCATGTTGCTGCTCCACTGGTAGTGGATGAGCATGTTGCTGATTTACCCTGCGGATCCTGTTGTTGCTCCTCTTCCTGACCCTGTGCCCGTGCAGTTCGATCATGCACCTTTTTGGTCATCGACACGCGTACACCCAAGGTGGGTGGATAGACAATGCTAATGGTCACCCACCTTTCGAGTTTCCTGTGACGCCCCCTTGTGGCTCCTGTTTCAGCCCCTGTTTCAGTTCCTATGGATGCATCTTTGTTCCCACACTCACCGCTGATACTCACCACACCGTTACATGACCCGGAGCCTGCACTCGAGCCAGCTACTACACCATTTGGGTCAGCTTGATGTTGCGCCTGCTGAACCTACACCTTTACGTGGTCACGATCCTGTTTCTTTTTAGTCTGCCAGACGTTGCACCCCTTATATCTACCTGCATCGGGCAATCCCCTCATTTGTAGAGAGGTTCGTTTTCCCTTGTGAAGATCGACGCCCGTTGCGCCATCGTGCCTGTCACTTTCTGTCAGGACATACCCGCGCCTCGGAAAGATGCTCCAGGTTGGCACCTACATAATAATCCTTTCATTATAGCAGCTTTTTCTACAGGCCGCACCGGTTGCTACATTCACCTCTACAACGCTTGATAAGCCGATTCGATGATTCCTAAAAGAACGCACTATGCTAACTATAGACCCTTACCATTCCTCGCATTATGAAAGCCACACACAGGATAAGTTGCTCCTGTAACATCAACTGCAGTTTGAGGGTATGAGTCGCGGAATGTTGAAGCTTGAGCCGACGCCACGATGGGCAACTTCAAATACAAAACATTACATAACCAAAAACATGAGTTAAGTGTCTACATCACAAGACAGCATATTGTCTGAAAATTTTAAGTAAAACACCACGTCCTCCACCAGCATGCTTTGATCCGCCACATACATCAAGACCCCTTTTGTGCTCTTGATCTCTGATATTTCACCGTCCCCCGGATTTTGATGCTTGTTCCTTTTACCATTGAGCGGCAAATCAGTTGACCACTTCGAGGAATATACGAACTCACAAAGGAATTCAAGCATGTCGACAGTTTACTTTTCTTTCCTCCCCCACCTCAGTCACCAGTAATGTTGGTGTCTGGATTACGCAGATTGCGTTACGATTGAGTAGAGACACCAAGATTGTGGAGATCTGTGAAGACCACGTCTGACTACGTAATTTAGATATGCTGATATACTTGTTGGGCAAGGGTAGGGAGACCCGGTGACCCTGATAATGTGATACATTTTGTAGGACAATGAAATTGCGGCCGGAAAACGATGGGAACCAATTGACATTAAGCATGCAACAATACCTTGTGACCAATAACCAACAAAAGCTCAGTCGCTATGTCATTGCTAAATGCGATCAGTAACGCTTAGGTGCGTACTAAAATTTTAACACTACGTGCGTACTTGCTATACTCTCATTAAACATAATCCCCAAATTCCGTGCTGATGTTATGATTTTGATGCAATGTGCTTACCCGTTTAATGAAAACCTAATCATTAGATGTGTTACCAATATAACAGGACTGTACTATGACTGAGAAACACGTGCTTGTTTGTTATACCTTCTGTAAACATGACTCCAATTGCTTGCTTGTAGAATTTCGTGATGTGTAATATGATGATTTAAATATGTGCGAATGTATGTGATTTCAAACGACTATTTACATTCCCTGAATAGAAAAGACCTAACTAACATGAACTTCTTCCTAGAAGATGTCGCATCAAGAGATCACTCGACTGACCGAGGCAGAATGGTTAGCGCACGCCTCACAAGTCAGAGCCCGGCACGAGGTTCTTCGCTTCAAACATGGCGAAGGTGCCTCAGGGAGAAACCTACCTAACGGTAATGTTTAAGTCACCTAAGACACATTACGACACGTTTGGAAAGTCCCCAAAGTGCCTTGCTAATACCTATTGTGATTATGAATTCTTGAATGCAGGTTGTACCTACCAGCATTTTCTAGAATGCAAACCCCTGAATTTCGGTGGCACGGGAGGTGCCATAGCTTTTGTAAAATGGGCTGAGAATGTGGACGTCGTTGTGCGAACGAGTGGTTGCACGCCAGAGCAGCAAGTCCCATACGTTTCCAGATTGCTACAAGATGGGGCTCTGTTATGGTGGGACCGTAAGGTTTGAGAATTGGGCGAGGCTGTAGCATATGCGATGTCATGGAGCGAGCTGAAAGAAATAATGCGTAAGGAGTATTGTTCTCAGAATGATATCCAAGGGCTGGAATTGGAATTCTGGAAACTACAGAAGGAAGGTCCAGATGTGGTGAAGCACGTGCGAAGGCTTTACGAGTTGTCGCTAGTCGTTCCATACCTGGTGGAACCCGAGTTGAAGAGAATGGAGCAATCCATTTGGGAACTGACACCTCAAGCCTTGAGCCTGATGATGGTATCAACGCCACCAACACCCATGATTGCTCATGTGATAACCCTGGAGCTCACTAAGGAAGCACTTAGATTGGTGAAACTTTCAATCCCGGACAAGAAGGAGGAAACTCCAGTGGAGACACCCGAGAAGAACAAAAGAAAGCTCAGTGAATTTCAAGGAGGTGATCAGGCAAATAACAAGAATAAGGCCAAAAAGGGAAAGATGTACACGGGTAAACTACCTAAGTGCGAAGAATGCCAGCGCCATCATAACGGGCAATGCAGTAATAGGAAGTGTGACAACTGTGGTAAAGGGCACACAACAGGGAAACGTGTTGGCAGGAGAAAAAAAGAGGAAAGGAAGAAAAGGGAGGTTATAACCACGGTAGTGTGGGGCAACTTGAAAAAGATTGCCCAAGGGAGACTAACCAAGACCATGAAGGGACGTCCAACACCGGAGCTAGTGAAGCATGCCAAGACCCTGGTACGTTCTTTATCAACCCAAAAACTTTTGCATTCATGTTATTTGGTACCAGCGTCGACCATAGCCTCGCATCTCATGAACTTAGGGATATACTTAGTTAGTAGAGGGTAAGTTAGACGACCCACTCTTGATAAAACTGGTTAATAAACGGCCTCGACATAGTAACGAGGATGGACCCGCGATCGAGCAACCAAGCGGAGATCGTTATCCGCACCCCGATGTCGAACGAAGAAGCAATCGTGACTCATGAAGCAGGATACGCCTCTATAAACTACAAATTGCTTGAAGGCACGAAGGATGTTGCGTGAAGAATACGTTGTTTCTTGGCCCATGTCGGGGACAGGAGGAGCCGAAGGACTAAAGCACGAAGAATTTTCTTATTACATGGAAATGCCCTAGGGTCTTCCCCGAGGATTTGCCAGAATTTTCTCCCCCACGGCTAATCCCGTTTCACATCGGATAAATTCCCGGCGTCGCACCTGCGGTCAATACCCCTCAACGACTTACACCTTCGGGAATGCAAGAATTGACAGTGTAGTTTCAGAAGTTGATAGAGAAGGAAGTTAACAGACCAAAATTCCCTGTTGGGTAACCCCATATCTGCTCGTCAAAAAGGAGGATGATGACTTTCAAGTAAACATCAACTACCAGGAGCCGAACGAGCTAACCCACCATAGTGAGTGACTCTTGCTAAGGATTAATGAACCTCTTACATAACTGACTCTGAGGACCCAACTACTGCTGCACGACTAATCGACGATCGAACATCGTTAGTAGGGAAATTCAGGGAATATACCAGGATGAAATTGTGGGACAATGATTGTGCTTAGACATAAACAAAATGGTGCTTCCTACTCAATGTATAAACCAGATCCGCGCGGGATACGGGATCTGGAGAAACTAGAAGACTTACATCTAGGACCTATGGGAACTTAGGAACCACATCTGTCAACTCAATCAAACGTCATTGACTTGACCAACTTGTCAGTGCAGTTAACGAAACCGAGAGTACTTAAAATTTTCTTCCGTTAAAGTCTTCACTTTCACTTCTAACGAGTAGATATTTGCATGTTTACTCCCCTCAAAGTAGTTGCATCACGTTGATTTTCTTTGCTGAGAGCGAACACACGTTTGCTTCGGATACTTGGTCACTTCTTCCTTTGGTAGAAACGCATCGCTTCATCACTTGAAAACTTATATATAACCCATGCACCTTTTTGCTACGCATGCGGTTTCATTTTGAATAAACGCTTCATTAAAGTTCCGATATTACGTTGCCAAATCTACTTACTAGTTGTGATTCGAATGACCTACATTTTTGTCATTGTTGACTCTTGTGTTATCAAGTCAACACACTTTCTTGAAACCGCTTTCTTTCAAGTTTCATGTTTGCTATCATGCCAAGGTTTCCTTGTTGAAACGTACGTTTATTATTTGGTTACGTTGAAACTAAGTTCAACTGCTTGAACTTATCCAGTTCAGATGTTTGATTTAAGACGCCATATGATGTATTGAGAGCATCATATTCTAATACTCTGGCACAGGTTCTTGGTTCCGAGTCGTAGTAGACTTGTTTGGTCTACGACTCCACTAAATCGTTGATTGATTTCGATACCTTGCAGTGATACCTTCACGGAATTGAAGCTTGCGCTTAATTTGCTACTCACTTCGTACACGGATTTAATTAATTATTTGACAACTTGCCCTAAAACTGTTTTGTTTATCGTAATTAAACCACTCTCAACACACTTGCGTGCTTAGTCAAAGGTACATAAATTCAATTCATATCACGGCATACCTCCTAACGATTCTTTTGTGATCAATCGAATGCCTTACAGTACTTAGTTTCATCTTCCGGCTTGTTTTGATACATCTTCGTCTGGTCTCAAACTCGGTGCACTTATTCAGTCACCGCTATTATGGAGTCGTGTCATTGCGATACCTTGTGGTGTCATTACAAAATTGTAGCTTGTGCTAATCAGGGTCAACCGTTTCACACAAAACCGCATATTCTTTCGTTTGACCCGCCATTTAAACATTTCCGATGCAACTACAAATCAAGGCAAGAATACACCACATTCGTTAGTATTCACTCAGCGTATTCTCGCACTTCAAAATGTTCAACACGCTAAACCTTACCACTCATCTACTCAGGAGTTGATAGATCATTTTATTATTTCATTTGAGTTGATGATTTTTGAATTCATATAGAGGGTGCTATGTTTCGTGAAAACTCGCTTGGACACTGCGATCGATCATTTAAGGATCTTATTAGTCGAAACTCCTCTTTTGGGGACCCCACCCCCTGCTAGCTGGATTACACTAGGCTATACGTCAAGTACGTTTTGTACCTCTGACATCAACCGCTATGAGCACATGCTTTTTAACCCTAGGGTACGGGTTGTTATATATTCTTGGACTCACCAAATGTGAGTAAGGTTTGATTCGGTTTAATGATTATCTACCTTGATGTTATTTATATACAAACATGTGTGACGTAACCATAAGGAGTTAAGGTAGTATAAATTTCGGGGACGAAATTTCTTTAACGGGGGACAATGTGACAACCCTAAAAATTTCAGGTATCCGTACGATTAATTTATATTTAATTACTGCTCAATTACTGTGCTTGCTTACGGTTGTAAATAAACTTCTACATGATTTCTGAAATGTATATAACCATGCCTCATACTTTATTTGTTGTCACTCCACTTACTTACACAAAGACCTTAGTGACAAACCTGATGCACAAAAGCACAGTAGCACAATGAACGGATAACCCAGTAAACGTACTGACATAGCCAGCACCAGGCAGACACTGCCTCTAAGGCCTGTATGAGCCAGAGATAGTTTACTACACCTATAGAGAGTGTAGGGAAATGAGGGTTGTAGAATTGCGTCACTAGGTGATAGTAATAGTGACCGGATGTGCCTAAAACGTACTTTAAGTACCAAATCCTGCACTTTATCACAAAAATTCAGCTTTTAGTATAACTAGTAAAGTGCAAAAACATGAGAAAATGATACTAGACACTTTCCAAAGTGTCGGGAATTATTTGTGTCACTAAAAATAATATTAACGACACTTTAAAGCTTTGTTAAGCACTTTAACGGATCAGAATCCGACCGAACAACCGGACTATACCTGGAACATAAAAATATTGTCATTATCATTGTTTTTCTTTTTCTGAGCCAGTTAGGGTTCCCGAATACCCTAACACCTGTCACAAGACACTACGTGCTAGTAACTAATTAATCTCCTAATTATCTTTTAACTAGTACTTAACTTATCAGTTGAAATCGAACTGAATACCCCCCCCCCATAACCGAACTCGGTTAGAGTGTGGGGACACCCCACTAAACTTTTGATTATTATAATAATCCATGCTTAATATCTAGAGAACATTGGATCCTTTGGACAATTAGGAGAAATGGATTATAAATAGATATCTTGGGTAATCACTTCTCATAAACCACTTAACAAAAATCAAACACTTCTTTCCCCTCTCTTGCTCCATTCGGCTGAAACCATAGCACCACCCACCATCATTTTTCGATTTTGATCTTGCAAGTTCAATTGCACACAAGTGTGAAGTATCGCATACGAGGAAGCCCGGTGCTTGCGGATTGCCAAGGACCTCTCTACGACGCTTTTAACCACCCGTTTTTCGACTAGTTTCTTCCCTAGCCTCGAGCTAGTAGTAAGTGACTCTAATCGCCTTCTTGATCTATTCTAAAGTGGTTAATAACAATTTTGTCGGTTGAAAATCATGAACATACAAGATCAAAGTCTAAAAGTTTACGTAAATGATGAACAAGATGGTTAATAGATGAATAATAGTGTAAAACTTGTGAGACTTGTTTTATTATGATTATTTAGTGTTGATTTATGTAGTAGCTCGGATCGTCATCTAACCCGGCTAAGTCATGTTCATGTAACATGACCTAGAGTATGTTAAAGTGTGAAAGTGGTTAGATGAAGAACCCTACTACATGTTAACATGAACTTGTGTAAAAGTGATTTGTCTTGTAAAATGGAGTTCTAAACTAGTAGATCTACGGATCTACAAAGGGTATTTTCGAAGAACCAAGTGAAAGATGAAATCATATTTTTAAAGCCGGATCTTTCCCTAAACAAAATTGATTTTTGTGAACACACAAGTGTGTGGACACTTGTGTAACCAAAAGTTTTAACCAAGAATTATTTTTGTAATTTTTGACAAGAAGTTGTAAAGACGTGTCTTCTTTAAAAACAAGATTCTCAAGAAACCGAGTTTATTTATAAAAAGATCTACTAAAAATATGGGGAAAGTTACTACATATCTTACACAAACCACAAGTTCATGTGTTTTACGATTTATATCTATTTTGACTAGTTTGTGTATAAACTTTGTCGATTGATGTTGGGGACATTGTTGAATTGAAATTTTAAAAGAAAATGATACGCTTGAAAGCGTGGCCACCTCCAGTTACAGAGGAAACTCTGGCGAAATTTTTCCAAAAATCTAACACTTGTAAATATTTTTATCACAAGTGTTATGGATATATTTTTAACTTATTTTTCCAAATAAATTTCGACACGATTTTTATTACAAAATAAGCAAGTGTCGGAGATGGGATTTTCACAAAATAAAACTTGCTAAAATATATATTTAGAATATATATTTTCATAACAACACTTGTGTAAATTTTTGTGATTATTTTGTGAACTATCTAAATATTATTTTTAGGGTAAAAATAATATTACTAAATGCTAACGACTCCAAAATAATACGAACGCCTTCACAGTAATATTTAAGTTACACCGGTATTATTAATACCACCCGGACTTCACAACGTAACTTACGTATTTTCAGAAAATACTCATAAGTGTGTATTTCGTTAGAAGTATTATTTTGGGTAAAATTATACGAAATAAAATATAATATTTTTGGGGAAAATATTTATATTTTGGAGATAGAATTTAAATATATTTTAAGTGATACTTAATAATATATTTTGGATTTACAAGAAAACGCACATGTATCAAAACCCCATCCTTGGGAAGGAATATATCTATCAAATAATTACGAAGTGTAAACACGAAATGGTTGCCTAACTATTTCCCAAAGACATTAAACCTTAAACTAAGGCACGGCCGTCCGTCTAATAGAAGTTAGTACGTGTAGGTCGTCGCACAGCAGATTTTCTCGGAGATACTTTTTAGAGACGCACTTTGGTGAGTTCATGTCCCCCTTTTCTCTTAACTGTTTTCAGTTTTCTAAACTGCGGGGGTGAAATACATGTCACTATGATTACAAGTACTTTTTACATGGTATGGTTAGCGTAAGGAGGGTTACTACTTAGATCATGTGAGTGGGTAGGCGTGAACTGAAGGCCATTAATCCTCAGAGTAGGACCGAGGGACAGTAGCGGTAGATCTATCTGGGTGTAGCGAGCCCAGCCCCAGGCCCAGCGGAACGGACCTCGGGGTGACTTTGTACCCAACGCAAAATATGCTAGGTTTGAGTCTTCCTACTGCATATCACACATATCAATGGCCTTGCAAACCATTGGTGATCTCTTTTTCCTTATTTGCTACATACCAGGGTTTCTATATTTACAAAGGTTTTACATACTCACTACACATGAACTCGCTCAACAATTTTTGTTGATTTTTCCAACTTACATGTATTTCAGGGAACTAAAGATCTGGCACGGTATGCTTCGCTGCGTTAGAGTTACGGGATCATCCTCGTTTAGGGATTGCGACTTTTACCTGGACGAGTCGCAAGTCTTAAACGGTGTTTATTTTATGTTGATGGTTGCGTCTTAAGAACAATGTTTTTATTTTGTAGTGTTTTAAACTCGATGCATGTGTCAACGCTTTAAGACAATGTTGTGTTACTTTATTTTTAAAAAAACTTAAATCAATGGATGATCTGCATGGTTTTACTTTCATAAAGCTTTGTTGTGATTAAGCTATGGTATTAAGAAGTCACACCAAATTAACCCACGCTTCCGCAAAGCCAGGGTGTGACAATTTCTTAGATCGGTTCATACCGAAATCAGACAAGAGTGCGAATGATGATCCGATTATGGTGTGATAATTTCTTAGATTGGTTTATTCCGATTTCGAGTATCCACTTCAGAATGTGAAGATTGAGAATGTCGAAAAAGTGTTTAAGTTGGTTGAAATGAACATTAATGAGGTCAATAACAATGAATTCTTTTCAAAACCTAAAAAGTCGTTTGTTACATCACGTCCCACAAGTTCGGGAAAGAAAGAAGGGGATGGTAAAGGTCATAACAAGAAAAACAATATTAAAAACAAAGGAATCGGTTTTGAGAAGAAAACGGCTAAGCAGGTGTTTAAGCCGAAAGAGAAGATGACTGATATTTTTGTCGCTGGTCCAAGTGTCGATGATGAGAAGGATTATATTTTCAGTCAAAAGGCTGTAGAAGATTTCAATGCAGCGAAGAAGTTGAAAGAAGAGACAGTCAAATCGACTTTTGTCGAATATGACAAAAGGGTGTGTTATCGCTGCAGTGAAATCGGGCACATGGCGAAACAGTGTCAGAAAGTGATTAAGAAACCTGTTGTTGTAAATCCGGTTCAAAAACAAACTGTTGAAAAACCAAGTGTTCAAAAACAAATTGTTCAAAAACAAAGTGTTCAAAAATAAAACGTTCAAAAGCCTCGACCTAAATCACCGATTGACACAAAAGGCAAAAAGCCGATGGTTTCTCCGATCCGCATTTTGAAGAGAGGTGAATCTTTGAAGTCGGAGGATAAGATGAAATCGACTTTCGAGATTGGCGAATCCTCTAAGACTCACAAGACTTCAAAAATTTACCCTAAAACAAAAGTTTTTGAAAACCAATCTTGGGTCGCAAAATCGAAACCATCTGTTGAGGTCAAAAAGATGGATAATGCTTTGAAAATAGAATCAAATGTTTTTAAAGATGACGTTGTTGAGTTTGAAAATGAAGTTGATAAATTTCTTGCTGAATTTCCCCCGATAACCCATAAAGTAAAATCAGTTGTGAGAAAAGAGGTTCCTAATGTCACATTTAACTTTCAGAAAACAAATGAGAAATGTGACGTAGTATTCGGTAGTGTGTCTGAGGTTAAGAAATCATGGGCTTCATTGTTTGAATAATTTGATTTGATGTTTGCAGGGGCTGCCCAAGTCTATATTGTCAAAATGGATCATGGATAGTGGTGCTTCAAGGCATATGACTGGGACGCTAGCTCTTCTCTACGATGTCAAATCCATAAACGGAAGCTATGTAGGATTTGCCGGAAATCAAGGCGGGAGAATCGTTGGTCAAGGAACGTTGACAAATGGCGTGATTTCGTTCGACAAAGTGAACTATATAGTAGAATTACAAAACAATTTACTCAGTATTTCGCAAATTTGTGATAAAGCTTTTAGTGTACATTTTACAAACACAGAATGTGTGGTTTTGAAACCAGGGTATAAAATCCCTGATGAGATGGTGTTGTTGCGTGCTCCGCGAGAAAACGATCTTTATATTCTTGATATGAGCGTCGCAACGCCAACAACTCATCAGAAACAATGTTTTGTGTCAAAACCTAAAGCGATGGAAAAAGATTCGATAATGTGGCATCGTAAGATGGGCCACATTCATGTGCGTAAAATGAACTTTTTAGTACACAATGATTTGGTTGATGGTGTAAATCTGAAGAATTTTCACTTGAATGATGATTGTGTAGACTCGGAAGTCACACCCACTGAAGATCCTCAACACAATCAGGTTACCTCTTGAGAGATTACACATGAATCTCTTCGGGCCTGTCAACGTATAGAGCATCAGCGGAGACTTGTATTGCCTGGTGGTGACTGATGACTTTACGAGATTCTCGTGGGTAGTGTGCTTAGAAAGAAAAGATCAAACTTTTGAGTCGTTAATGGTGCTATGTAAGAAAATGGAAACGGTGTATAAGCTGCCGATCCGGAGGATTCGTAGTGACAACGGAATGGAATTTAAAAACAACAAGATGTACGAGTTTTGCAACGAGAAGGGAATTCTTCATGAATTCAGTACGCCGTACACACCACAGTAGAACGGCGTTGCTGAACGAAAGAATCGGACTCTGATAGAGACAGCCCGTACGATGTTAGCCGATTCCAAGCTACCAATCTTTTTCTGGAGCGAGACAGTATCTGCAGCCTGCTACACGTTGAATCGAGTTCTAACTGTCAAGAAATACAAAAAGACTTGCTTTGAGCTGCTGCACCGATATAAGCCGAATCTTGAGTTTTTGGAGCCATTTGGGTCTCCTTGCACGTTTATTGATGAAAACGGTAAATTTGGTGCTAAATCTAATGAGGGTTTCTTTGTAGGTTACGCAAGCCCACTGAAGAGGGTGTTCGTACCGTGCCTGGGGAAAGTGATTCAAGTCCAGCATGTGGATTGTCAGAAGCATACTCCATCACCACAACTTCCCGGACAAAGATTCCTGTTCAATTACGATAAGCTCTGGGAGTCGTTTCAACGGCCGGTTCAGCCGAGTGACGTGGAACTAGCACTTTTGTACCAGTATCAGCAAAATATGCCACAGGAGCAAGTGCCTAGACCGCCAGTAGTTCCTCAATCCACCGTGGGTACTCACGATGATGAAGCAGGACCGAGTGGAACAGCTCACGAACCACCAGAGGAACCAGCTCCATCTTTTGACGAATCTGACGACTCAGAAGCGGAACCCGCTCCAACTTTTGACGAGGATCCAACGGAAGCTGAGGATCAAACCGTTGATCTTGACATATCGAGCTTGGAATCGGAAGTGAATGTGCCTGACAATGCTATGCCTCGGACGTTGTCTTATCATCCCTCAGAACAGATAATTGGTGACCTGCAAAGTGGTGTCAAAACCCGAGATCAACTAAATCGAGCTCTTACATGTTCCTATTCTTCTATTGCTGATGTGCAAAAAGAAGTCTCATTAAAGTGTTTTATTTCGCAGATCGAGCCCAGAACTTACAAAGAGGCATTGACCGAGGATAGCTGGGTAAATGCAATGCAGGAGGAGCTACAACAATTTGAAAAGCTGGGTGTCTGGAGACTCGTCGATCTTCCACAGAATCAGAAGTTAATCAAAACAAAGTGGGTTTTTAAGTGCAAACGTGATGACAGAGGTGTCGTGGTGAGAAACAAAGCGCGACTTGTGGTACAAGGCTTTAGTCAACAAGAGAGCATAGACTACGAGGAAGTCTACGCGCCGGTTGCCAGACTCGAGGCAATTCGGATTTTTCTAGCCTTTGTGTCATGGAAAGATTTTAAAGTGTACCAGCTGGACGTCAAATCTGCCTTCCTTTACGGAAAGATCAAAGAGGAAGTGTATGTGGGGCAACCGTCGGGGTTCACAGATCCACTGCACAAAAACAAGGTGTATCTACTGGACAAAGCACTTTACGGACTTCACCAGGCCCCAAGAGCCTGGTACGAGACGCTTTCCCAATACTTGTTGGCCAACGGGTTCACAAGAGGGACAGTAGATAGCACTTTGTTCACCAGGGAAGAGGCAGGACATTTGTTGATCGTGCAGATTTATGTTGACGATATCATTTTCGGTTCCACCAACGACGACCTGTGTAAAGAATTTGAGAAAGTGATGAAGAAAAAGTTTGAGATGAGTTTGATGGGGGGGATGAAGTTCTTCCTCGGGCTGCAGGTGGAGCAAATGCTCGATGGAATTTTCATTCACCAAACGAAGTATGTGAAGGACGTGCTTGACAAGTTTGATATGACAGATTGGAGTCCCGCATCAACCCCCCTTGCACAGAATCACGGGATTTGTCCAGATGAGAATGGAGTGAAAATGGACGAGACACTGTACCGATCAATCATTGGATCTCTGATGTATCTCACGGCTTCCCGTCCAGACATCATGTACCCGACGTGCCTCTGTGCCAGATATCAGTCGAATCCAAAGCAGTCTCACCTGACCATTGTGAAACGTATCTTACGGTATTTGAAAGGCTGCCCAAGCATCGGCTTGTGGTATCCTCGATCGGGTGACTTTACTTTATCTGGTTTTGCTGATTCTGACTTTGGAAGCTGCAAGCAAAACGCAAAGTCCACCACTGTTGGGTGTCAGTTCTTCGGAACTCGACTCATCACCTGGCAGTGTAAGAAACAAACCGCAGTGGCGCTCTCCACATGCGAGGCTGAATTCCAGCTGTTGCTCGCAGATCCTTTGGATCCAACAGCAGATGCGCGACTTCGGTTTGCAGTTCTTAGACACTCCGATCTATGTGGACAATGAAGCAGCTATTAACATCACTAAAAATCCGGTTCACGATTCAAAAACGAAACATATTGAGATCTGTCACCACCTTATCCGTGATTCTCACGAGAAAAAGTTAATTCGGATTGAACACTTGCACACCAATGATCAGAAAGCGGATTTTTATACAAAACCATTTGACAAAAAGAGATTTTACTATCTTTTGAAATTGAACGGGATGAAAAATCTGCAATCTGGGAGGGTTATAGAATGTGAAGCCGAGTTGGGCGGCGATCTGACGTGAACCATGTTGTGTTGTCAAACTTTGTTTGTACAGTTTATTTTCTGCTTTTCGATAAAAACAAAAACACAAAAATATGTTTTTCTTTTTAGGGGGAGAAATTCGCAGAAAAATACAAAAACATGATAAAATTCAAAAATCCAAAAACATTAGAAAAACTTCAAAAAGAGTTTGTGTAGAATAGGGGAAATGATAGCACATCAGCTAGACAGACACAGTACGCTAAAGAATTGTAACGTTTAAAATGCAATTAAGCAGTCTCGCTAAAGATGTGCCGATAGGTTTTTGCAAAATCAGTAGATCAGTTTGGGATATAAACTTAAAATTTACTTGCGTCTACGTGGGGAACACCTCGAGGATATATGGGTCTTTATGCTTAGTGATATCTGGGGTATTATCCCGAGACTTCTGCTGTATGGAAATACTGACCTAGTCCCCGGATAATACTTTACGCATTGCTTTACTTGTAAAGCCTCCCCTCAGTATAAAAAATGATGACACATTGAAAAATGTTAATCATATGCTGTTGTAATCAAAAGATCCTCTAAAGGGGACCCACCGTAAAGTCGACGTTGTCATCTCTCTGCGTATACGGAAGTATCGACCTGAGCTCTCACGGCCCTCGCAATTCACCCCATTACAGATATCATCTAGGTATACTCACCTGTAAGACTGAATACTGGGATCTGGATACGGGAGTATATACTGAGGTGGGACACATGTAGAGGTTTAACTCCTAAACCACTAATTCTGTATCCCAGACAGATTGAAAGTTCTGTGAGAATTTAAGAGGATCAGTATATCGGCAATCTACGCGAATTGTTTAATGCTTAGTATGAAATAATAGCTTAACGGTGCTTGTGTCTAGTCGGCAGCTGATATGATCCCCTAACACGCTCACAAAAAGATTGTGTGTACAGCTTTCAGTATCGTCTGTTATAAAATCCAAAAAGATTTAAGTTTCTCATCTTATTTTTGACAACCGACGTTGGGAATCAGACGATCAAAGCTTAGTGCAGATCATGTCTGTGTTTGATGAGGGTTGGGTAAGCAGGAGATGCTAAACAAGTTATTGGTATAGTGTTTGACAGTTTGAAAAGTGTTTGAAAGTTCAAAACGTTCAGAAGTTCATTAATTTGAACTGTTTTTAAAACGAAAAGACTGCGTACTTCATAATCCGGTCAACCAAGGTCATTAACTTGGACTTGGTAGGCCAAACAGTTGACCAAGGTCATTGACTTGGACTTGGTTAACTGGGTGTGTCGGTGTTTAATCAGAAAATTGTTAAAATGTTAAATTTTTGAAAATCATGTTCTGATTTCGCTCATGTGTCACTTAAAGGTAATTTTGTTCTTAACTGCTTCATAAGTTAGATTTCGCTTATAGCTCCAATGTGATTTCGCTCGAGAGGACCATTGGTCATCGGGAGCGAAATCAGGCCGACTATATAAGTAGGCTGATTCCGCTCATAAGTCATTTTCCTGATTTCGTTCCACTGACTTTCCTCTCCGGCGACCTTTAAGCGAAACCTTGAAAACCACGTTTTACAGGCGAATTGCTGCCCGATTTTTTACAGATCTTGTTATTCTCATAGTTTACAATCATGGGCAAGGTTGTTTGAGTTCTAATTTGACCTGCATCATACTTATTTTGATTTGTCGGCATACTTGATGAACTTTAACGTGGATTTAGAGTGTTATATATTAAATCTGAACTTAAAAACAAGCATGTGTTGTCGTTTTAGTATAAAGATTGGATATGTGTGTTTGATTGTAACAAATCTGATGTTTGATGATATTTGTCGAGTAACAGGATGTTCATACTTAGATCTAGGGCTTGTTTGATGATCAGAATGCAATTAAAGTATATCAGTAGTCTCGGAATCATCAGGTTAACAAGATTTCAAGATCAATTTCATCAGTTAATGAGTTTTGACTGTTTGAGTGTGATTTCGCCCCAAGATACACGTTTGGTGATTTCGCTCATAAGTGATATTGTGATTCCGCTCTTAAATGTTAATCGGACTTCTCTCTTATGTACATATTGTGCTTTCGCTTCAAATGTCAAAGTGTGTTTTCGCTCATAAGTGTATCATGTAATTTCATTCTTGTGTCATTATTGTGATTTCGCTTATTTTGCACATTTGTGATTCCGCTTATAGTGTATCAGTCTGATTTCGCTTGTAGTGTTCTAAGTGTCATCACTTGTAATTGTTTTGATGTTTGTAATTTTTCTAAGTAATATTGATTCAGTGTATGTGATCTTGATGTGCAGGGTTCAAGTGTGAGCTTTGATTCTCTTCACAATAGTTGTTGTGATTTGGATATGCAGAAAAACCCTGAATTAGCCAAGTTTAGCGGTATTTTGGAGTTTATGGGACGAGTTCCAATCCAGAAAGCGCTTACAGATCAACGTCCACTGTACAGATCTCATATAGACCGTTTCTGGAAGAATGCAAGCTACGATGATCAGAACAAAGTAATTTCGTCGATTGTTGAGGTGCATGGTAAAAATGAGAAGATACTAGTCACTGAAGCGCTTATTCGTGAGGTTATTAACTTTCCGGATGAAGCAGAGTCGCCAATAAGATTTCCAGAACGAATGGTGAAAGGATGCATGCTCAGAATGGGTTATCAGGGAGCTTTGAATGTCGGAAATTATTTAAAGTCAAAATTCCAAAAACCATACAAGTTCCTGATTCACTGTATTTTGATGTCGCTTAGCCATACAAAGGGGAGTTATGATACAATGCGCGACTATCAAATGAACATGGTTACTACGTTAGTGCTGAACAAGAAGTACAACTTTTCGCATATTGTATTCCACTACGTGACAGAGAATATCACAACGAAGAGCAAGTCATGGATGTATCCTCGATTCATGCAGATGTTGATCGATCACGCTTATCCAGAAATTGATCGAAATATAAAGGACGACTTGTTGGTGCAATCTCATATGAGCAACGATTCGCTTAAACAGCTTGCGAGATATCATCCTAATCACCCTGAACCAAAAGTTGGTGCTGAATTCTTCGAGTTTATAAAGGATGCCAATTATGTTGATCCTGATCCAGTTGATCACAAAAACTGGAGAAACGAAGAAAAAATGAAAGAGGCTGCCTATGCTGAAGAGCTGAAAACTCTTGAGGAGTTTAAAAACATTAAAAATGAATGGTTTGTCAAAGAAACAGGGAGGAGACGCAGAAAGGCCACTCCTAAAATTCAAGAGGGTGAAGGGTCATCATCAAAACCAAATAAAAAGCTAAAGAAAGCAGCAGAAACGTTATTGATTGATGAACCTGAAGAAGATGAGACAGTTGTAGCTATGGAAGATGATCCTATGATGCTGGTGAAGATATGATGTTTAATGTTGATGTCTTGGAAACTGGGCCAACAGTGACTGCTGAAGTTGATCAAGTTGTTAATGTCGAAGTTGGAAAAGAGAAGGTTATTGATGACATTGAGGGTGATGATGTTGATAAGAGCACTACAAGTTCTTCGAGCTCTTCAAATGATGAGATTGACGAGACTGAACGTTTAAAAAGAGTTCAGGAAGCAACAGAACAAGAAAAACAATTGAGGAAGAGAAAGAGACAGGAAAAGGATGATGATGATGCTTATGTTCCTTCTCCAGAACATGTCTCCGAATCACAATCTCCTGCAGGTGGTCGAAAGAAAGCTGGAGCTCGAAAGAAAGTCGTATCTCCAAAGATTCGTAAAGTCACACCGAAGATTAAAATGCCAAAGATTGTCTTAAAGAAGAAACCAACCAAAGAAACCAAGAAACCACCAACACCACCACATGAACCAACACCACCTCAATCACCAATCCAATCACTTCCATGACAACCTACACCACCACAACAATCTTCACCACCAAAACAATCAACACCACCAAGACAACCATCACCTATACATCATTCACCACTACATCTTTCACCACCACCACAACAAATCCTTCTTACATCGCAAGAAATCTTTCAAACACCTCCACCCACTCAAATTCAACCTGGTTCTTCTGGCAAAGGTCTTTACACTCCTCATGATAGTCTTGAAGACATTGGAGATTTTGGTTTTGCTAACGATGAACAAGTGAAGAAGTTGGAGAAGAAAATGGATGAAGTGTTAGATGAAAACAAGAAATTAGTTGCTGAAAACAAGAAAGTTGCAGATCGTGAGAGAATTCTTGAAATGCGTGTGAAGAGGTTGGAAGGTGATAACAAAGAGTTGTTGAAAAAGATTGATTCTGATCAATCAGAGATTGATATTTTGAAGGTGAGAGTTGCTGAACTTGAAGAAGAAAAGACTCGAAGAGATGAACAGAATGAGTACTTCAAGCTGAAAAAGAAAGAGTTAGAAGCGGCTAAAGCACTCAGAGATCATGAATTCTATATGTTGAATAAAGTTGTTGAAAGTATGCTCGGAACGTCTGTAGAGCAAAAGTTTGAAGAGTTGCAAGTTGAGGAACTCAGAGCACAACGTCAAGCAGAGATTGATGAACAAATGAAAAATAAAGGTAAAGGTGCTGAAGGAAGTTCTGTAGTGACAGAGAGATCGATTGTTCCTTCTATGGTTGTTGAAAATCCTGAACCTATCTCTATTATATCTGATCCTTTTGAGGAAGATACACCTCTTGATGAGTTAATTAGTGATAGTGATGAAGAAGATGATGATGAGGAGGATAACGAGGAAGATGATGAAGATGAGAAAGTCTATTCAGCGAGCAGTCATGGTTCTGACCATGATGATGATGATGCTCAGGGTGGTACGGGTGTGAAAGTAACTGAAGCTTCCACTGAGAAAACAGTTAATGATTTGATGAACGATTCAGTGAATGAAGAATCAGGGGGAGCTGATGGAAAGGGGGAGTCAGGTGATGCACAAAATGATCAACATGCCGAGAAGTTGATTTTGAGGTTGGATACTTATCGAGAAGAAGGTGAACATTTTCATACATATACGTTGGAAGCAATAAAAGAAATGACGCATATGGTAAATCCTGATTTTAAGTTCGACTTTGAAGAAGAATTGAACGCCTTCGACATCAATTAGCAGCCTGAATATGAGTATAAATATGTTGAAGATGCTGACATGTATGACAGAGTTGAAATCAAAGATTGGACAGATGATGAAAGTGTTAATGAAGATACTTCACAGTTGCCTACGCTGATGGAGTTCTTTACAGAAGAGAATAGAGATGACTTGCAAAGAAAAGTTTCTAATATCCAGAAAGATAAGAATTTTGATGGCACTCCCAAAGATATGGCAAAGGAAGAAAGGAAGAAATGGTTTAAAGATAGTCACGAGAGGAAGTTCAAACGACCATTAAAGTACAATCAACGTGATCGAAGCGTGTCTCTCGGTGACATCATTAGCTGGGGTTTCTTACCTCAAGTGAATGCTTACGCAATCAGGAGAGAATATGGGGTACAATACTTTGAATATCTATATGACGTGATGTCATTACCCTGGTGGGATGTGGAGGAGCTTTCTAAAGTTAGAACTCTTGGGTATTCGGTGCGAAAGAATGATATTCCGATGTGGGGGTATATCAAGTTTGAATCGTTGAAAGAATTTCGTCACTGGAAGCCTCATTACCCTAAGAGAGTGAGAATGGTAGATCCAGAAAAGGGAGTTGAAGAGACGATACTTAATGTTAAAAAGCGGAAGACAATGAAGACTATCCCAGTGCCACCAATGGAACAAGATTTCTATAAAGGATTCTTGGGCTGGGTGTATAGTTGCATTTCGACTAAGGCTGTCATTACTTACAGAGCAGGAGGAGAATTAAGAGAGATACATGTGTATGACCCTATGTGGCTTGTGAATTGCTCTGCGAAGGATATCGAATGTCTATTCATAAACAAGATTCACTATCAAGTTGAAGATAAAGAGCAGGCACTACAGTTTCAAAGAGTTGCTACCCTTTGCTTTCAGAAAGGTATCAATTCTGAGAGTAAATGGAAGTCATCTTGGTGGTCGCTCGATGAGAAGATGAAAAGAAAAGCTGAACGTGAACGTCGAAAGCTTGAAGAAAAGAAAGGAACGTGGATGAATATTCAAGCTGAAGAAGAGAAGGCAAGAAAGAAAGAGAATGACAGGATAAGGAACGCGCTTAGGAAGAAGCCTAAGCAGCATGAAGAAAAGTTCAAGTCCTTGTGAAGACCCGAAGACAAGACTGAAGACTGCGGCTGTATCCAAGGGGGAGTTTGTTGGTGCACGAATGTCTAAAGCCTGCATCTTAGTCTTAGTTATTCATGTATAGGGTCTAGATTTGTTAATTATGCATAGTATAGGGGTTGAATATGTAAAATTGGGTTTGTAATGTACTGATTTCGCTCATAGTGACAATGTGTCACTTGGAGCGAAATCACTAGCTTCTGATTTTGCTCCAAGTGATACATGGTCATATGAGCGAAATCCCAACCTCTATATATAGTAGTTGTGTTTTCTCATTTTGTACGCGCATGTTTACTGTGTAGCCGAACTGCTGCTCGACTATTTCTTGAAGAATTAATGAGAAAACTGTTTTAAAGTGATCTGCTTCTGTTTCTACTCCATTTCTGCTTTGATTCATGCTGATTTTGTATTTTCGCTGCATTATCAGTAGTATCTAGCTCTGATTGACTCACACGCTTGTCAATAACGGTCCTACCAGTTCTTGCAGTTGGTTGGATAACTCTTGCATCTTGGAAGGTGCAAGACGATAAGGAGCCTTGGCGACAGGAGTCGCACCAAGTATGAGATCAATAGAAAGTCGACGGATCTGGGAGGAGGAAGACCAGGAAGATCTTCAGAAAAGACATCAGGGAAATCACACACTACTGGAACGTCACTTATGTTCTTCCCTTTGCCCTTTTGTTCCACCACGTGGGCCAAGAAGGCAAAGTTCTGTTTACGTAAGCATCTGTTCGCTTTAGTGCATGACATCAGACTTAGTCCTTTTGAAGGTCGGTCTCCATAGACATGCAAAATATCACCGGACGGTAGAGGTAGACGAACAAACTTCTCGTGATCGGCAATCTCGGCATGATTCTTGCGCAACCAATCCATACCGATAATGAAATCAAAACTACCCAATTGCATGGGTATTAGATCAATAGTAAACTCGTGGTCGTTAAGAGTCAAAGAACAACCACAGAGAATAGAATCAACTAGAATAGACTTCCCATCGGCAATCTCCACCGAGAACGACTTAGGTAACTTAGAGCGTGCACAATTTAACAAAGATTCAAATTCAACGGACACAAAGCTTCTATCGGCACCAGTATCAAATAGAATTAAAGCGTAAAGGTTATTCACGAGAAACGTACCATTGACGACGTCATTTTCGTTACGAGCCTGGTTAGCATTAAGATTGAACGCTCGTACATGAGCGGCTGGCTGTTGGTCCTGATTCAGCTGAGGACACTGGTTACGCAGATGAGTAGTATCTCCACATTTGTAGCATGCTCGAACAGCATTGATGGGCCTAGGATTTTGCTAAGGAGCTGGAAGAGCTGGTAGGGCTGCCTGAGCTGGGGCTTGCTGAGCTGGTTGAGCAGGATTAGCTTGATGACAGTAACGAGTCGTGTGACCATAGCGATTGCAGTTGGTGCACAAACAACATGCAGAATTAGCAGGATGATGAAAGTTGCAAGTTATACACTTGGGGTAAGACCCAGAGTACTGCTTTGTTACTTCAGGAGCAGCAGTGATTTGAGCAACAGCAGCAGGAGCATGTTTAGCAGCAGGGTTTACAGCAGAAACAATAGCATTGCATCCTGAACCCTGTGACTTTCGCCTCTTGTTCTTGCTGCCACTTGGCTGCTGGGTAACTTGATGTGTAGACTTGGAGGGAGCAGAGTAGCAAACTGCTTATCACGAATGCGGTTGTTGTTGAGACTAGCTGCAAGATGGTAGACTTCCTCAATAGTTTCGAGTTGAGCTGCTTCAATAGAATCACGCATAGCCGAAGGTAGACCATTGATGTACTTGATTATTGTGACAACTCGAATTTCCAAGATTCTATTTCGCATTTATTGCACGTTCTTGTATTATTTAGTTGATTGATGTCACAATTAGTTGTTATGGAATGGTATATGTTTTGATACAATGAAGTGTGTTGCGTGATTTTGCATGGTTGTTTGTTAATTGTGATAGACTTGTCAAATATGTGAACTTGGTGGTGAAACTGTGAAATTGATTGAGATGGTGTACCTTTGTAAAATAGAATAATTGAGGGTGTGAAGAGTTATTAGTGAAAACTTAATTATACTTAACCCTAATTCCCTTTTCACTAATCATTCCCTCAAAAATCAAAACACGTACTTGTAACTCTCTAATCCTCTAGCAAGCACCATCACCATCATCATTGGCACAAGATAATCATCACACTTGATTCCTCCTTCTCTAGAATCATTCAAGGTAATTGTTAATGATTGTGCGTTGATTATTTGATCGTATCAATTCTTGTCTAATTGTTGATTGATTTATGCTTGTAAACCCTACTTCCTCACATGATATCCTATGATTTTGATTTGATTATGGATAATTGTGATCATGATGATGATTTACATGCTTGATAGATTGTTCTTGTTATAATTGTTGTGGTTAATCACCGGTTGGTTAGTCTTTGTTTGTGCCGTCCGTATGAATCTGTGTTAGGGTTTTATGATCACGCTTAGAAACCAAAACGTAACTGACTTGATTCTTTTGACGCTGTATTGGAATTCACATATTATTGATTGTCTGAGTTTCTAAAGTGTGCTCAAGGTCCGAGTTTGTGGTTGTGGGTAGATGCCCGAGTTTGGGTAAGGATATGAGAGTCCGAGTTTATTAAATGGAATTGTGGTCAGAGTTTCTGATAAACACTTAAGGTCCGAGTTTGTGGCTTTGTGATGTTGGTCCGAATTTAATGAGAGGAATCTCTCATGTCCGAGTTTATGAGTATCACATAAGTCCGAGTATTTCATTTAAATCACATAAGTCCGAGTTTGTGTCAAGCATGATGGACCGAGTTTATAGACACAAGGGTCCGAGTTTGTGTGTGTAACATGATGGTCCGAGTTTATTATGATATATGTCCGAATTATTTACATATTTGTGTAATGTCCGAGCTTAGACAAGATCCCCTTTGGTCCGAGTTTGACAGGGGCAGCCCCCCCCCACTCTCTTGCCCGACCTTTAATGGTCCGAGCTTCATGCCCACCTTATCTGGACCGAGTTTTGCTTGTGATGTGCTTGTCTGATTATTAAGTAGAGGGGGATGCTAGTCCGACTTTAAGTAGTAACATATATATCCAACTTTTAAATGCTAAGGAGGTCCTTGTCTGAGTTTGATACGTGATATGTTGGATGCTTACATATACTCCTGAGTTTAAGGTGATACATGATCTAAGCCTTCTGTTAATACTAAATCAAAACTCTGGATGAAGAACATGTTGACTGATACTTGTTACTTGGTCCTACATGTTAAGATACTGCTTGTACTGTGTGATACAATATCGTATATGATTGTTTGATCAACGAAGAGTTGCCAACCCTAATTGAGTTTATATACTTACGTCAAATATGTGCAATGTATCCTAGGTCGTGAGTAACGGACTTAGACAATTGTTAAACCCTAGAGCATAGCATACCGAGCAAACTAAGGTGAGTTCACACCCTTACTAAGGCATGGGATTCCCAAGGGCTTGGGAATGGGATTAAAGGAATGATATTGACTAGATTCGTGTACGCACTGTTACTAGACTACCATACCACTGTCCTCGGTTGTGCAGGACACATATTTATGCTATTCACTGTCCTCGGTTGTGCAGGACACATACATACAATCTACGTAGACTTATACTTACTACCATCCTCGGTTGTGAAGGATACCTATACTTATTACTATCCTCGGATGTGAAGGATACCTATACTTATTACTATCCTCGGATGTGAAGGATACTTATACTCATTACTATCCTCGGTTGTGAAGGATACTTATGGTTACGAGTAGTCTAGTGGATATATAACATGGGAAGCCCCCACCAATAGAACGTAATAACGGCCCAGTAGAGCCACCTGTTACAAACGAACTTACTATTACGCATTTACTTTCTGTGAACTCGCTCAACTAGTTGTTGATCCTCTGTTACATGCCTTGCAGGTCGTTAGGTATATGGAGCTTGCACATGGAGGAGCGGGTCGTTGTGGGCTTGGATCGTGATTATCCTATTAAACACTATTGACATTTCGTACTTAATTATGTTGGGTTTTGATTATACGCTTCCGCTAAACAATGATAACTTACTTATGTTTTTGAAACACCTTTCTTATGGATTTGGTTTGGATTATATTGCAATTACTTTTACTTTATACAATGTTCTATATGATTGGTGGCTTGATCCTGGTCAGTCACGCTCCCAAGCGGTGATACTCCGCAGGTGGATTTTGGGGGTGTGACAATTATCATTCGCTTAGGAGTAGAAACCAAGTGAGGAACGATCAAGCTGAGCTGCTTGAAACGGGTAGTATAAGCCAAATTATCATCACCAATCTGCTTCAAATGCTAGAACTCTTCTTCAAGCTTCAATTGTTCATGGGGAGGACATAACTCAAGCATCATTAGTTCACGCACCTCAGCCCATGGAAGAGTATAGGCTTCTTCGTTCGAACGGATGTTTTTCTCGTTTGACCACCACTCCAACGCTCTGCCTTGAAAAATTCCAGTCGCACTCCTGGTCTTTAGATGATCTGGGCATTCGCTGTTAATGAAGGTAACTTCGATGCTGTCGAACCACTCGAGCATAGCAGTCACTCCATCACTGCACGTGAAAGGCCTAGGGTTGCAAGAGATGAAATGTTTGTAGCTGAACTTTGTAGGCTTTAGCTTCTCGGCCTTTGAGTCCACAGAGGATGGAGGAGTGTTTGATCCTTGGATCTCAGAGACGATCTTTGGCACGACTCGAGCAATCTGGTCGGCCATGAAGGACATCATGATTTCCGAGACTTTTCCCTGGATCTTTTGAGAGTGTCGGATAGCTTTCGAGAAGACATCTAGAGATCCAATAAGAGGATCGTATAAGTCTAAAGTCTCACAGTATAGATTCACACGCGATAGCTTAAGACTCAAGATTCAACAAGATTCACAAAGATTAGAGATTCAAGTTTCACATAGATTCCAATAGTCTCAACAACGCAAAACCCACGACCTTCACCTGGCACGTTGTACGAAGCTTGGCAACATGTCAGAAACGCTTATATATAGGAAGTACCAACGGCGTATCCACCACGCTTCGGGCACATCACTTCCACCTCGTACTCGAGGTCATGTTACGTGTCGCAAAACACACTCATCATCATCATCATAGATTCACATAGACTACAATAGATTCCAATAGATTCACGTAGTTTCCCATAGATTCCAATAGTTTTCAATAGGTTCCAATAGATTCAATAGATTCCAATAGATTCAATAGATTCCAATAGACTCACATAGTTTCACATAGATTAGTGTTAACAATCCACAAACAACGAAACCCCGCATGGCATGTGCTACGAAAGTTCGGCAACATGACGGAAGCACTTATATATAGGAAGTACCAGCGGCGTATCCACCATGCTACAATCATGCCACGTCCGTCTCGTCATCGGTGTCACGCTTCGTTAACCACAACATTAGATTTCACCACTTCTCGCAACATAGATTAACCAAATAGATTCAACCACATAGATTAACCAGATAGATTCCACAACTCCAACTCGAGCCTACAAAACTCCGAACTTCACTTAGCGCGTGGTACGAAGGTTTGGTAACATGCCAGAAATACTTATATATAGGAAGTACCAGTGGCGTATCCACCATGTTTCGGACATGCCATGTCCACAAGTGGGTGTGGCTATAAATACCAACCCCTTGGTCATTTGCAAAAGGGAGAGAGTTAGCAGAGAGTTTGTGAGGAAAGTTTTAGACCTTGGGGAGAGATCACCACTTGGTCTCTCCCCGGATGTATACTCCTTCGGTATTGTTCGGTTATCTTGTAATCAGGTCGCTTTGTAATGTTATACTACCGGATTAATACAAAGAAGTTGTTTGTTTGTCTCTAATCTCTCCCGTTTTGAACTTAATCACTCACTAATCACGGTTTCGGTCCCAAATCATGAACCTACAAGGTTTAAGATATGCAGATTGTTGCTCCTCCCGCTAGTACTACGGATAGATTTGCAGAGATAACCGGTCAATATAAAAACGATATGAATCCGATAAGAGTCCCTGTTGGGTATAAATCTAAAGGTTCTGGATCTCGGAAGCGCCTGAAATCCAAACAGGAGGTAGCAATCAAAAAACGAAATCAAAGTCAAAACCCGGGGCCAAAGAAAGACAGGGTCAGAATTGCAAAGGCTACGGACACTACGCATCCACCACGCTTCGGGCACATCGCTTCCACCTCGTACTCGAGGTCATGTTATGACGGGTGGTCCGTAGGACAACCCTTAAATGAGCTAAATACGTGCATATCCCATATTTTACATGGTTATGTATCGTGAATGTGATTACTACGAGTGTTTGTGTTATTTCAGGTAAAATGCATAATTTCGTGAAGTTAGAGTGATTAGAGATGAAGCGGAACGGTCGAAATTTATAAGCATAGTAAATGGCGTTACACGGGAGTTGTTCGGGTCAAAAGATAGCTCGAAGGAACAAGAAAAATGTGCATGAATGAAGTTGAGGGGCTTATGGGTCATTTCTTGAAAGTTGATATCTAGACAAAAAGGAAGCTGAATGAGGTAAACGTAGTTTATGGAATATATTCGTAACCTACGGCTGTGAAAGTCACAAGAAACAGAAAGTACGTACCGTAGATTACAGTTCGCAAACGTAAGCTACGGTTGAAAGATAAGTCAGTGCACATGTATAATGTTTGAAGGATTAAATGGTTAAAACCCTTGTGCACATGCTGAATTAATGGATTGTATTCAAAAAGGATTATAAAATCCTAATTGAATGATTATCGAAAAAAAAGAAACATGGGAGGACATCACGTGAAAGGGCTTTTTAGTTTTTGGAAAATATCATCATCACAACATAGGAGGCACAAAAGTCAACAAGCACATTATCACATTGGTGGCAGCCAAGAGTTGAGGTTTTGGAGTAGTCAAACAACATAATCATCACATCAACTCATCATCATCACGTAGATTTGAAGGAGGGCAGCCGCCATTTCTTTTAGATATCATCTACCAAACAATATTAAAATATCATCATCACATGAAAGAGGGATACATTGGTCACATCACAAAATCACACACACATTAACGGCAGATTTTTGGACTTTGTTTTTTTGGATTGGGCCAATACACCATCACGTGACTTGGGGACTTCTTTTTGGGCCGACAACATATTGGATTTTTGGAAGGATCAAACATACATAGTTGGGCTGCCATATGCACGTGAAGGGGAGTCTTTGGTTTCTTTTGAATTCACACAAAGTCAACAACATCATAATCATAGTGGGCCGATAACTCATTATTGGATTAAAACATCAAGTCATCATCATCACATCGTCCAACATCAAGAGATTGGCGGCAGATTTCTTTTGTTTTGTTGGCACCGATTGAAGAGCTTTTGTAACTTATGCATTTAATGGCCTTTTGATGAAGTTTTAAGATGGCCAATCATGCTATTTTGGTTACAACGTAGAGATTAATTTTTTTGGGGGGTATTCGGTTACACGCTGGCTGATGGTGAACGAATTTGGGGACTTGGTGGAGGATGGGGGTTCAAGCCATGGATAGCTAAACTCTTTATGGTCATCTTTAGTTGAAAGTTTGTAGAGACAATTGTGTTTGACTTCATATTTCTAGAATGGTAAATTGAATTTATGTTTTATTTATCATGGTGTGTTCTTATTTGTTTGTAAATTGTTGATGCTTATGATTATTCTATTTTGAAACCATACGTTCTTGGTGTCGTTTGCAATCGAGATATCATGGGTAGAACTAGGATCGGGTAAGGGTCAATTGGTCATCGGGTAACTACCTCACGTTCTAGGAATCTGAGTACTTAGTTCCCTTTTATCACAACAAACAATTATACACGAATCATGTCTATGTGATTCTTTCTAGTGAATTTAAACACAATTGTCAAAAGCAAACTGGAAATTTATGATGGTCGCTTGTTCCTAATCTGTTTACAAACTACGGTCTTTGATTTGCAATTTAATTAGTTAACTTTAGTTATTAAAACCAAAACAATCAACTCTTGAATTTTAATTTCTGCATTTTAGGTAATTGTAGTTAAATCACAAAGCTATAACATAAACACATTTTCCACATACTCCCTGAGTTCGATACCCACTTACTGCTAACTAATTAGTTGTTATTGGGATTAAATTTGCGTGTACCTACGACTGCGCGTCAAATTTTGGCGCCGCTGCTGGGGAGTAGTGCGCAACGTGTGTTATTTTTGATCCTTTTTAGTTTGTTATTTTTCTGGTTTATGCTGGGTGTGTTAGTGTGAAGGTATTGACAGGTGCATGCGTACTAGAAGCTCTCACAAGCTATCACCTTTGGCATTTGATCCGGAAATGAGTTACCAAGAGGAGTACGATTACGGTGATTATTATGATGAATATTCCCAACTTTCATATGAAGGCCCTCAGATGTACGATCAAGATTATTATCATGCTCAGTATACATTTGATCAGTATGGTTATGAATATGTAACTCAACAACCTACTTTGCACTATCAGTCACATAAATCTGAAAGTCTTGACGAGATGATGAGAAAGAGACACATGGTTCATGTTGAAAAAGAATTAACAAAACCTCATTTGTTAATGGAAGAACGAGTAGAACTTTTGGAATGGAAATATGATTTGTTACCAAAAGAGGTGAAAGAGATGAGGCCAGGGACGTCGATAGTGGAAAAACGTCAAGCAAAACAACACTGGATATATGTGCAGATTGAACAAATGACACCTATGGGTGATGTAGAAGAAAAGGTTGTGAGTCCTCCCAAACTTGAAACTGAATTATTAGGGCCAAATGAGGAATATACAATTGAAATTATTGTGGAGGAACCACCTATGGAGAGCAAAGTTGAGGGCCTTTTACTTGATGAACCAATCAAAGTTGATTACAACTCTCCGGCTGTGGTGGTTATGGAAACCAAGAGTGTTAAGGATGCATGTTTAGTAATTAGGAAGGTGGCACTTCATGATGTGGGAGATTTCATTCATAAGTTATGTTTATGGGAGAGTTTGGATTTGTTGGGCACAGAAAACGAAGTAGTGAAGTGGAGAGTAAACTACCGAGCATTTGTTGGAAATTCGGTAGGAAAATGTGGATTTAAAGAATTTTGCAAAGAAAGATGGGACGTGACAAAGCACACTCACGATAGAAGAATCAAACACCGTGCTTACATCAGCAACGAAAAAGGTAAATGTGCATTGAGACCACCTTGAGACATATCAGGTATGGTCTGGCTGAAGACCTTTAAACTTAGCGCTCTTGGGAGGCATCCCGAGGATGTAGAGTATTGTATTTGTGTTTTGCTTTGTTTTGCTTTGTTTGGTTTTGTTTTGGTGTTGTGTTGGTGTGTTGGCAGGTTATTACGTTTCAACTCTCGCGGATGCAATGATTCAAATGTGGGGATGTTTGGCAACATCCCTGTTGAGATATCGGCGAATCTGAGAGATGTTTTTGAACCGGTTCGATTACCGCAGCTGCATCACTACCAACACTGCAGATTTACTAATCAGGTCGTGTCTTGTTCTCATCTTGTGCACCTTTGTATATATTCTTGTTTAAGTTTTTGGTTGGGCGGTTGGGTGGTGTTTTGATGTGTTTAGTTTATGGGTTGTGAAGGAATTGGTGGTGTTTTTAATAATTAGAATTAAAAAAAAAGAAATTTGGATTTGAGAGTATTAGCGAAAGCTAATGTTTTTTGTTAGAAGCGATCTTTCCCTCAAAACCATACATTGGGACAATGTATCCCAAGTGTGGGGATGAGGGGAATTTTTTGAAAATTTTAAAAATTTTTGTGAAGCCAAGCGAAAATTGTCAAAATTTGAAAACTTGACATTGTTCCACTTGACACACCGACACCCATTTCTAGTCCTTTATTGGTGAGAGTTTGAGCCACATATGATTATTAATGATGCTTTCTTTGTTTTGAGTGGCGGTGTGTTTATTGTGTTAATAGAACTTGTGTACGAATTCTTGTTAAATCCTAGAGTTAGCATGTTTTTGAAAATGATAGGGGACTTTTAGGTAGCCTCGTCTAGACGTGTGAGAGTGTGGGATTGGTGGGTTGGACCTCATACTTTACATATATGAGTTTGGTATTGTGAGGGGTCCAGGTTTGGTCTTTAGAAAGCCATGTTTGAGCCTTATACCATTCGGTTGTGACCCAAACCTACTTCCTACAAAATTTTACCTATTGAGATGACCCGGTTTAGGAGATATAGTATGTAGTATTGATGTTCTTGTATATATTGTTGAGTTTGATGTGTTATGAAAAAAAAATGAAAAAAAAGGAAAAAAAAGAGAAAAAAAATATTTAGTTGCAATAGTAGTTGAGAATGTTGAAGAAGTTGTGTATATATTTGATGGTTGCTTTGTTTAGTGGTAGAAATAAAAACCGGGTTAAATCAATTAGCTCTCGCATATATATTCCTCCATTTTCCTACCTTTGCACCTAGCCCGTTACAACCCGTAAGTCCTTTTGATTCATAAGCAAGCTAAATACTCAATAGGAGGAGACTTGATTTGTATACAAGCTTATTGTCGCACAATCACACACTTGCATTGAGCGTGTTAGCATAATGTTGCTAATATCACTTGTCACCAAGAGTTGTTGTGAGGGTTGTGTCTTGTGGTATGATTGAAGGTTAGTAAAAGGACGATACATTTTTATCTTGGTTTGCATGTTGATCGCTTGTGGTTTTGAAATAGTTTTTGAATGGGTTGCTTGGGACAAGCAACGGGTAAGTGTGGGGATGTGACGGGTGGTCCGTAGGACAACCCTTAAATGAGCTAAATACGTGCATATCCCATATTTTACACGGTTATGTATCGTGAATGTGATTACTACGAGTGTTTGTGTTATTTCAGGTAAAATGCATAATTCCGTGAAGTTAGAGTGATTAGAGATGAAGCGGAACGGTCGAAATTTATAAGCATAGTAAATGGCGTTACACGGGAGTTGTTCGGGTCAAAAGATAGCTCGAAGGAACAAGACAAATGTGCATGAATGAAGTTGAGGGGCTTATGGGTCATTTCTTGAAAGTTGATATCTAGACAAAAAGGAAGCTGAATGAGGTAAACGTAGTTTATGGAATATATTCGTAACCTACGGCTGTGAAAGTCACAAGAAACAGAAAGTACGTACCGTAGATTACGGTTCGCAAACGTAAGCTACGGTTGAAAGATAAGTCAGTGCACATGTATAATGTTTGAAGGATTAAATGGTTAAAACCCTTGTGCACATGCTGAATTAATGGATTGTATTCAAAAAGGATTATAAAATCCTAATTGAATGATTATCGAAAAAAAAAAGAAACATGGGAGGACATCACGTCAAAGGGCTTTTTGGTTTTTGGAAAATATCATCATCACAACATAGGAGGCACAAAAGTCAACAAGCACATTATCACATTGGTGGCAGCCAAGAGTTGAGGTTTTGGAGTAGTCAAACAACATAATCATCACATCAACTCATTATCATCACGTAGATTTGAAGGAGGGCAGCCGCCATTTCTTTTAGATATCATCTACCAAACAATATTAAAATATCATCATCACATGAAAGAGGGATACATTGGTCACATCACAAAATCACACACACATTGACGGCAGATTTTTGGACTTTGTGTTTTTGGATTGGGCCAATACACCATCACGTGACTTGGGGACTTCTTTTTGGGCCGACAACATATTGGATTTTTGGAAGGATCAAACATACATAGTTGGGCTGCCATATGCACGTGAAGGGGAATCTTTGGTTTCTTTTGAATTCACACAAAGTCAACAACATCATAATCATAGTGGGCCGATAACTCATTATTGGATTAAAACATCAAGTCATCATCATCACATCGTCCAACATCAAGAGATTGGCGGCAGATTTCTTTTGTTTTGTTGGCACCGATTGAAGAGCTTTTGTAACTTATGCATTTAATGGCCTTTTGATGAAGTTTTAAGATGGCCAATCATGCTATTTCGGTTACAACGTAGAGATTAATTTTTTTGGGGGGTATTCGGTTACACACTGGCTGATGGTGAACGAATTTGGGGACTTGGTGGAGGATGGGGGTTCAAGCCATGGATAGCTAAACTCTTTATGGTCATCTTTAGTTGAAAGTTTGTAGAGACAATTGTGTTTGACTTCATATTTCTAGAATGGTAAATTGAATTTATGTTTTATTTATCATGGTGTGTTCTTATTTGTTTGTAAATTGTTGATGCTTATGATTATTCTATTTTGAAACCATACGTTCTTGGTGCCGTTGGCAATCGAGATATCATGGGTAGAACTAGGATCGGGTAAGGGTCAATTGGTCATCGGGTAACTACCTCACGTTCTAGGAATCTGAGTACTTAGTTCCCTTTTATCACAACAAACAATTATACACGAATCATGTCTATGTGATTCTTTCTAGTGAATTTAAACACAATTGTCAAAAGCAAACTGGAAATTTAGGATGGTCGCTTGTTCCTAATTTGTTTACAAACTACGGTCTTTGATTTGCAATTTAATTAGTTAACTTTAGTTATTAAAACCAAAACAATCAACTCTTGAATTTTAATTTCTGCATTTTAGGTAATTGTAGTTAAATCACAAAGCTATAACATAAACACATTTTCCACATACTCCCTGAGTTCGATACCCACTTACTGCTAACTAATTAGTTGTTATTGGGATTAAATTTGCGTGTACCTACGACCGCACATCATGTTACGTGTCGTAAAACACACTCATCATCATCATCATCATAGATTCACATAGATTCCAATAGATTCACGTAGTTTCCCATAGATTCCATTAGTTTTCAATAGGTTTCAATAGATTCCAATAGACTCACATAGTTTCACATAGATTAATGTTAACAATCCACAAACAACGAAACCCCGCATGGCACGTGCTACGAAAGTTCAGCAACATGATGAAAGCACTTATATATAGGAAGTACCAGTGGCGTATCCACCATGCTTCAATCATGCCACGTCCGTCTCGTCATCGGTGTCATGCTTCGTTAACCACAACATTAGATTTCACTACTTCTCGCAACATAGATTAACCAAATAGATTTAACCACATAGATTAACCAGATAGATTCCACAACTCCAACCCGAGCCTACAAAACTACGAACTTCACTTAGCGCGTGGTATGAAGGTTTGGTAACATGCCAGAAACACTTATATATAGGAAGTACCAGCGGCGTATCCACCATGTTTCGGACATGCCACGTCCGCCTCGTCTCCGGCGCTAGGCTACGTTTCGTACTTTGTTTCTCAAAACCACACATACGTAGATTACACATAGTTTACGCTAGAGTACTCGTAGATTACACATACATAGATTACACAAGTAGTTTCCCATAGCTTAGATTTCAACCATCTCATCACCGGTCTGCAAAACACTAAGTTTCACATGGCACTTAGTACGAAAGTTGGTAACATGTCGGAAACACTTATATATAGGAAGTACCAGCGGCGTATCCACCATGTTTTGGATACGTTACTTTTCCTTTGTATTTCTATGCCATGTTACGTTTAGTGTCTTACAACCATATCAACACGTAGATTCTCCAGATAGCTTCACATAGTATAATAGTCGATTAAGATTCCCACATAGATTAACATGATAGAATAAAGCTTCATAAATTTAGTTTGATCATGAGATTAGAGTTAACGTTTTAGATTGCGGACATTCGTGCGATTTGTGTAAAAGTCTCAAAAAAAACAAAGAATCAAAATAACCGAAGAATCAGGGTTGAAACCACGCATAAAATCGAGATGGCATAAAAGATAGGCTCATAAAACATAGGATTGTTCTGGGTAGAGGAACGGTGACTAACCAAAGTGATTCGAACCCCTTTCGAATTGAGGTAATGTGTCTTGACTTACTTAGACAAAGACGTCATCGATGTTAGGCCTACGATATTCGTCATTTTGGTCATTTCACATACCTAATTGATTGGGAATTTCAAGACTTTGGCGAGACATAAAAATCAAAGAGTGGGACTAGTTATCAAGGTCTGAGTTTCACCTCTAATTTGACAACATCGTACCCTAATAGTGTTGGTACATATCCGCAGACAAGACCTACTAGAATAGTATGGAGGTTTCCCATCAAGGTTCGGATGTCACTCCTGACTTGAGGGCAAATCTCGTGCAAAATACAAACACTGGTTAATAGTGTTTTCAAAGTAGCAAGTGTATATTGTGTCAACCTTAGGAAAGGCATGTAAGTTTAGCAGGAAAATGTGCTGCTAGGAAGCAGATACAGTAGAATGCATAAGTCTTAAAGAACAGATAAGAATCAAGATTCCTAGAACGATAGACTTGGGCTAGTATTCCTACGTATCCTAATTCCCTATAGTTATGGCTCTGATACCAATCTGTCACACCCTAACCGATGGCGGAAACATCAGGGTGCGAGCACTAAGCGTTCAGATTGCTCATGAGATTCCATAACACCAGATAGTTTCGATATAGATAAGATTCGTTTCATGCAATTATCTAAAAACAACATCAAATCAAAAAACATAGCATTCAAACAAACATGATCATTGTTTAAAGTTTCTAGATCTAGCTAAGTGGAGTATCTAAGCTTCGTCCTAGCTTGTTTCATAAATCCTAGCATCTTGTCAGCCTGCAACATGTATTAAAATAGAGTCAGTACAAAAATGTACCAGCGAGTATACAAGTTTGAATAATAGCATAATAGATTAAAAGTCTCATATCCATATGTAAATGTAACAAAATAGTTTCAGCCATGCTAGTGTTCGCAGTCCAACAAGTGATAGCCCAAGTCTCCCGATGCTTTAGTGATTTCCCAAGTCTCAAGGAAAACTAGTATCCTCCTAATAATACCCCCGAGAATAATGGGGAGGTGCATCTCCTATAGCGCTACTATTGTTAAGGCGGAACTACACACTCTGGATTAAACGTTCACATAGCACAAATAGAATACAAGAATCACAAGTTTCACATACATATAGGATAGAGTTTAGTTTCCAAAGGTCTCAAGTATCATAGTTTGATAGAATACATGTTACATCCCAAAGTTTTTTAAAAAAAGGGATCGAGTATACTCATAGCGATTGCTTAACAGATTAACTGTTATTGGATCAAAGGGAGCTCTTTAGGTTTAGCCTGATTTGATTACAACAGATAAGTTTCGGACAAATCAACGAGATTGCACAAGTGTCGGACCAGTCACTGGATCGGATGGTTCTCCGATCGGATGGCTATCCGATCGAAATGCCATTCGATTGATGTGGCTGTTGTGAGTGTGAGACGGATTGCCATCCGATCGGATGGTCATCTGCTCAGATGGGGTCACGGGCCCCAGCCCGGTGTGACCCGGTCCAGAGGCCGCGGGACAGAAACCCGTGGTATTGATTATTTAATTTGGCAGCGGAAATATTTGACAGGATCTTTTAAAGTGAAAATGCCAAATTATTCTATTTCACAATTTGGGACAAACCCCATAATTTACAATAAAGGGAATTTCACGAGGAAATGCCTTGTTTTACAAAACATGTTTATTTATTTTATTGAGCCACCTCTTCAAGCTTTTTAGTGCTACCTAACACTTTTTCCTTGATTCATAGTAAGTCACCTGAAACATGTTTAAAAAGATTTTATCAGCGGGGAAATACTGGCGAGTCATTCAATTTGCACAAAAGACACATTGTTATAAATTTACAGCATTAAGAGTTTTTATATTTGCCCCTGTCATATAATTAACTGGTTCAGCTGTCACTCGACCAAATCTATGACCGTGGACATATCACTAATTAGGCTCGCCCACCTAAAGTGATAAATCGTTAGTAGTAATGTGCACAAAACCCCCACATACTGCCAATAATTAAAGATTAGCAAAGACTTAATCACTGCAAAATATAACTGGAAAACACTTAGGGTTTTGTAATGCACTTTGATAAAAAGAGAATGACTCACATTGCAAGTTTAGTTGGATAGAACTTTGCCTACTGATTTAGTCTCGTAACCTAGGTAAATAACAACGCACACGAAACTAGGTCAGTAACTTAATACAACTTTTTACGATAACTCACGAAATCAAAACCCTCACGACGAATGACAAAGTATAGCCCGGATTCGGGCAGCACTTAAACATCCATCGGATCGGTTTCAATCGATCGGACATTGTATCGTAGCAGTGATCGAGTTATTACCCTGTAATCGCAGCAGAGATTTGTGATTGTGTGAGTTTTTGCATGAAACAATGGATAACTCAACGCAAAAAACGGATTTGAACGTCGAAACAACAGCGCCATGCAAGTGCCAAACCCCTGCCTTTTATACTCAACGCACAAAACGGATTTGAACGTCCCCGAGATTTATTGGAATAAATAGGGATCTTTTCGCTTCATTTCTGATTCCAGTTCCCAAGTATACTCCGGTCCTCTCTTTGAATCCCACTTGGCTTTGACCAGCACTAGTCGTTCGTGCTTGAGAAACTTGACCTTTATGTCTTCTATCTGAAGTGGTTTCTCCACAATTTTAACTTCTCATTTACCTCTATATCTTGAAGAGGTACTACCAGGGATTCGTCAGATAAACATTTCTTGAGGTTGGATACATGATATACGTCATGTACCCCGGCTAACTCTTCTGGTAGTTGTAAGCGATAGGCAACTGGTCCTATTCGCTGGATTACTGGGAATGGTCCTACGTACCTTGGACTTAACTTTCCTTTCTTTCCGAATCGAACTACCCCTTTCCAAGGAGAAACTTTTAAGAGTACCTTGTCTCCAACTTGAAATTCCAGTGGCTTGCGTCGATTGTCTGCATAACTTTTCTGGCGATCTCGAGCCGTTTTTAGTCTTTCCTTGATTTGAGTTATTTTGTCGGTGGTTTCTTGTACAATTTCAGGACCTAATAATTGATTTTCTCCTATTTCTGCCCAGCAAATAGGAGTTCTACACTTCCGTCCATACAGTGCTTCGAATGGGGCAGCTTCAATGCTTGCACATGCCCTGAGCATGTCTTCTAGGGTTTGGATCGTCCTTTCACTTTGTCCGTCTATTTGGGGATGGTATGCAGTGCTTAAGTTCTGTCTAATCTCCATGGCTTGTTGGAAACTTGTCTAGAAATGCGAAGTGAAACGACTATCTCTATCAGATACAATAGAGAGTGGAACTCCATGTAAGGATACTACTTCGTCTACATATAACTTGGCCAATCTTTCCATGCTAAAAGTTTCCTTCATGGGTAGAAAATGAGCTGATTTGGTTAATCTATCCACAGTTACTCAAATCGCGTCGTTACCTTTCCGGGTTTTGGGAAACTTAGTAACAAAATCCATTGTTATTAGTTCCCATTTCCATACAGGCATTTCTAATTGTTGGAGTAACCTTGAAGGTTTTTGGTGCTCTACCTTAACTTGTGAACAGGCCAGACACTTAGATACATATCTAGCTATGTCCTTTTTCATTCCTATCCACCAGAAATTATTTCTTAAATCTTGGTACATCTTGTTGTTCCCAGGGTGCATTGTATATCTAGATTTATGGGCTTCCTCTAAAATCCGATCTCTTAAATTTCCTTGCTTAGGTACCCAAATCCTTTTCTTATGGAATTTCCAAATTCCATCAGTTCCTTGCTCTAATTCCTTTATCCTTCCTTTCATTCCTTCAGCATCATCCTTGACCGTTGTTTCTTAAACATTCCTCAATTGTTCCATTAAATCTACTTGAAGATTTAATCTAAGGGCACGAACTCGCTTTTTCTTTTCATGATACTTACGACTTAGGGCATCTGCGACTACATTTGCTTTTCCTTCGTGATATTGAATATCACAGTCGTAATCACTTAAAATTTCCATCCATCTTCGTTGTCTCATGTTTAATTCTTTTTGCCCAAATATATATCTTAAACTCTTATGATCTGTATGTAACGCCTCGCGTTTTTTGAAATTTCTATTTATAACTTGTTGCGTTGTACTTTCCATTTCAGTCGGTTGTACTTTCATGTATTCGAGACTTTGATCATAATGAAAAATGCATTGGTTTTTAATCATATTCTTGTTATATATTCATGTTATGTGATTACACGTTAGAACACGTTAAACAATGTTAAGCACGTAAAAACAGTGAAATTCCATCTAAATCTCAGCTCTTAAATTCATCGTTGCCAAGAGATTACCCTAAACCGTACGAAAATTGGGAATTCGTACGTTAATTCGGTAAAAATATCAAAATTTGGGTTAAAATGATGTTATACTATTTTATTAGTATTTTAAATAAATAATTTAATAATTAAAAATAAATAAATAAACATAATAAATTTTTAGTTTTTTTTTTAGTTAGTTTAAACTAACTAAGTTAGTTAAACCTTTGTAACATTGAGGTTAACCAAGTTAAGGCTAACTTGGTTAGTTTATTAAAGGAAACAACTAACTGAGTTTGAAAACTCAGTTAGTTCAGTTAAAGTCAAAAAGAATCAAAAAATGGGTTTTATGCGCGTGGGACAGGACTCGAACCGGTGACCTCGACCTTCAAATATGACAACTTAACCAGTTTATCCTCCTTTCCGGAGCTGATAAACTTGGTTCTTATTTCCTTTTATACACACTTTCGAATTCAAATTTAATCCATTTAACCGCCAAATCACAGCAACCCAGTTGACCTTTCCTTTTCTTCCTTCTTACTGAACTGACGACAGCAAATCATCTCCTTTCCTTTTGCTCGTGCCAATCATTTCCTCATTTACCGATTGATTGTCAATCACCCGATCATGATTCGATTCATTTCCGGAAACTCGAGACTTGCGGTTAGTATTTAAGCAGGGTCCTGTCACCACCTTTCAACACACCCCCTTAACCTCCGAGAACCCACACTCACCGCAGCCGGAACCCACAAGCCACCACCTCCGACCACAGTTTCACCGGAGAACCACCGCGTCTCCTTCCTTCTCTCGCCGGAACCGCTGCCGGAGAAGACGTAGTAACCACCGGAGACGTGCCGGAGTCGCCGGAGAAGAAGGCTGCCACCCTCGTTCCCGTCCGGTACGAGTTTTCCGATCCAGTTTTCTTTTTTTTATTATTTATTTTATTTTTCCAGTTTTATTGTTATTATTATTATTATTATTCAGATATAATTATTATTATTAATATTATATAAACAGGTTTAATAAACAGAATTAAATAATCAGATTTATTATCTGAATTATTGTTCAGAACTTTTTTTTATAGAAATCAGAATTTTTATTTCATAAATATCAGAATTATTATATAAGAAATTTTATTTAATTATTTGAATCTGAATTATTATTAGTTAATTATTCAGATTTATTGTTTTATTAAATCAGAATTCTAATCAGAATTTATTTATAAATTTTCAGAATCATTATTCTTGATATTTTATTTCAGATTTATTATATTTTAAAATCAGAATTATTATTTTAATAACAGAATTTATGTTTTATTTATTTTAAATCAGAATTAGTGTTTTCTTTATAAATCAGAATTTCTATATTAATCAGAATCATTTTATTAAAATCAGAATTATCATTTTTATATATGTATAATAAACAGAATTATTATTTTATTATTATTATTTAAATTCGAATTATTAATCAGATTTATTTTATATAACCAGAATTTATTATTTTATCAATTCTAAATCAGAATTTTTATTATTATTTACATGTGAATTATTATTCTTATTCAGATTTATTACTTCATTTAAAATCGAAATTTTTATTTTTATATGAGAAATAAATAATCTATATAATCTAGAATTTTAGAAATATTATTTATCATTCACTTATTTACATATAAATTGTTACTTATTTCATTTAATTACCAAATATTAAAAATGAAACATATGAATATTATTTTAGACATGTTTATATTCATATTATTTTATAAATGCCTTGTTAATTAATCTCTAAGTTCCCAATATTTAACAAATCCTTCAAAATTAATAGGGTAATCCTCTTGTGCACACTCTTTGGAAAATCCCTGATTCCTTATCTTTTCCAAGAAAAGCGCAACGCAATCAATGTGAGTATACATGACCCATTTTCGTTTTACACTTTTGGGTGCAATATGTATTACATATCAAACATCACAACACATTAAACATTTTATGCACACTCTATCCTTACTCTATGTGATACATTTTAATCATGTTAGACATGTTATGCTACTGTAAACACCTAATGACTATGTGTTCATTAACTTCGTACAAGCCTCCCCTAACAATGGTAGCGCTATAGGTTGAGAAACGCCCCTCCTGTTCTATGAGCAGGTATTGTTAGGTTTAACTATGTCAACCTACTCAAACTCGTTTGGGTACACTTTAATTGCGTTAAACTTTGGTTTGGACACATAGAGTAACATCGTTTCGAGTATATATTGTTAACATGATATTGTATTTCACATTTGGAAATGAGCAACATTTTAAACACGTACTATGCTATGTATGAAAACTTGTATACTCGCCAACATGTTTTTGTTGACATTATTTTAATACATATTGCAGGTTGAAAGTACAAGATTCAAGAATCAAGCTAGGATGAACTCTAGAAACCCACATAACATTTGAATTATTGTTGAACAATATGTTGCATTGTTTGGAACTATGTATTTCACTTTAGAGTTTATGAAATGAATTAAATAAATTATTGTCACATTTAGTGTTATGTTGTTTTGAGCAATTTGTTCGTCTCATCCCGATGTTTCCGCCATCGGTTGGGGTGTGACACTGTATAAACAGTAAACTTACTTCCATACAGATAATGTCTCCAAATCTTAAGGGCAAAAATTATTGCTCCTAATTCTAAGTCATGAGTCGTATAATTTTCCTCGTGATTTTTCAATTGCCTTGAGGCATACGCAATTACCTTTTTGCGTTGCATTAGCACACATCCTAATCCTAACTTAGAAGCATCACAGTAAACTTCAAAATCCTCTGTTCCTTCGAGTAATGCTAGAATTGGGGCATTTGTTAACTTTTGCTTTAAAACCTTAAAAGCTTCCTCTTGTCTAGGGCCCCATTCAAACTTAACTGCTTTACAAGTTAGCTTAGTTAATGGTACCGCTATCTTGGAAAAATCCTTAATGAATCGCCTATAGTATCCAGCTAATCCTAGAAAACTTCTAACTTCCATAGCTGATTGCGGGACCTTCCATTTGGTGATTGCTTCTATTTTGGAGGGGTCTACGTGAATACCTTCGTGATTCACCATGTGTCCTAAAAATTGTACCTCCTGCAGCCAAAATTCACACTTTGAGAATTTGGCGTAAAGCTTTTCCTTTCTTAACATGGTTAAGAGTGCATGTAAATGTTCGCAATGTTCGCCCTGACTTTTGGGATAAATAAGTATATCGTCGATGAAGACAATTACGAATTTATCCAAATACTGTTTACAGATCCTATTCATCATATCCATAAATGCTGCAGGAGCATTTGTTAGTCCAAATGGCATAACTGTAAACTCGTAGTGGCCATACCTAGTTCTGAAAGCGGTTTTAGGTATGTCTTCTTCTTGTACCTTCAACTGATGATATCCGGAGCGCAAATCTATCTTAGAAAAATATCTAGCTCCCTGGAGTTGATCAAAGAGATCATCAATCCTAGGTAATGGGTATCAATTCTTAATTGTAACCTTATTCAATTCCCTATAATAAATACACATTCACATTGAACCATCTTTCTTCTTTGCAAACAACATTGGAACTCCCCAAGGAGATGAACTAGGTTGTACGAATCCTTTACTTAGCAATTCATCTAGCTGCTTTTACAGTTCTAACATCTCAGTAGGTGTTAACCGGTAGGGTGCCTTGGCTATGGGTGTAGTTCCAGAAATTAGATGAATTCTAAATTCTACTTCCCTATCCGGAGGTAATCCTGGTAACTCTTCCGGAAATACATCCGGGTATTCTGATACTACAGGAATTTCTTTAAGTTCCTTACCCTTAGTGCTAATGATTACTGAAATCATATACACTATTCCTTGCTTTCGTTCATAACTAGCAACTTTCATTACAGAAATGAACTTCATTGGCTTACGTGGCTTATCTCCTGCAACCATGATTATTTCTCCTGATGGCGCACGAATTTCTATGGAATTCTTATCACAGAGGATTCGAGCATGGTTGGTGTCACACCCCCAAAATCCACATGCAGAGTATCACCGCCTGGAGGCGTGACATGACCAGGATCAAGCCACCAATCATATTGAACAATAGTAAGTGTAATTCAACCAAACAATATGAAAGGTGTTCCAAAACGAAAGTATAGTTTCAATGTTTAGCGGAAGCGTAATTGTAAAACCCAACATCAGTAATAAGTTTGAAATGTCATAAATGTATAACATGGCATCCACGATCCATGTCCACAACGACCGCGCCTCCCAGTGCAAGCTCCATGAGTACCTATTGACCTGCAAGGCATGTAACAACGAGTCAAGAACAAAGTTGAGCGAGTTCACAGCTGGTTGTTTAGTTATAGTATTCGTTTCATAATTTACGTGTTCGTTTTGTAAACCATGTATCGTATTTATTTGTATCGCGGCCATCCAAGCATGTTTGCGAAGATTAGTGGGGGTTTCCCATGTATTCTAGACTAGTTATATTTGTATCGCGGCCCTTCGAGGCATGTGTGCGAATATTAGTATTCGTATCGCGGCCATTCCAGGCATGTGTGCGAAGATTAGTATTCGTATCGCGGCCATTCCAGGCATGTGTGCGAAGATTAGTGGGGGCTTCCCATGTGTGCGAAGATCCCGAGTCGAGACTGTGCGGTCTCGAGTTGTAGCCTACAAGTTCTCGAGTCGCAACTAAGGAGGTCTCGGGTCATACGTTCATCACTCGAGACTAAGCGGTCTCGAGTCATGTCTCGAGTCGCAACAAGACTCGCAACCATGATCTCGAGACATGCTGTTTGTGCTGGTGTGGAGTGGTCTCGAGTCGAGACAGTGGGGTCTCGACTCACAACCCTTGTCAAGATCAGAAGATGCAACAACTTCCTTGATTTCAGCTTCTTAATTCCGTAACAATTGCAAACAACTTTGGCATTTTCAAACCGGATCAAACAACATTCAATTCAGAAATCAACATATTCATTCAACCCTAATCATCATCTAATCAAGAATAATTAATCAGCATCATATGAACATACAACCGGATCATCCGACTATTGAACTCAAAGACTAACATGTAACCCTAAGTCATGTGTACATCAAACCAATCAATACAACACATCATATGCTCGAAAATCATCAATCCAGCACAAGCAATCGGTTCTAAATAACCTGAATTGGTCGTATAATTCTTTCACATGTTTCCAATAAATCAACAAGATAGTTTTCCCCGCATATGTTAGTACCGAATTTAACACATAATCCAGACTTGTGATCATAGTTTCGTCCACACATTTACTATCACGCAACCCTAGTTCATCACATAAAACATGACATCAAAACATAGCAAACAATCAAGGATTAACACTAACCAGAAAGCCGAGAAGATTAGTTTGCTCGAGATGGGTGGGCTTCAGGTGAGGGGGGGCTGCCGTCGCACAAAAGGGAGAGAAGAGGAGAGAGCTTAGGGTTTGTGTGTGTTGGTGTTTTTGTAAAATATGAAGAATTAAACCCCAATACTACTAAGTGTAGGTGAATAAGGGAAGTGGGCCGAACCCAGCAATGGGCTGCCCTTGGTCTCGAGTCGGCCAAGTATAGTGAGCCGAGAGAGAGAGGTGTACGGCCCAAAAGGGCTTGTGCGATTAGGACAAGTGTTATGCAATTATACTTATAGCATTCAATCAAGTAACGTTCATACAAGTTGCGTCAAAACACAAAGAAAGGTTCTGGAATACGGGTTGTCACATTATCCCGAAGTTGAAAGAAATTTCGTCCCGAAATTTGGTACGTACCCACTGAGGAAGCTAGTTAAGTTGCATGGTTAAGTTGCATGGTTTTCCTGGTTTTCCTGGGGTGTCACATCCTCCCCCCGTTGGTTTGGAATTTCGTCACGAAATTCCGCAGTAGCTTCAGCCTCAGTAGTGGTTGTACTGTTTGCGAACAATTGGGGATACTTTTGTTTCATTTGGTCTTCGCGTTCCCAGGTGAACTCTGGGCCACAACGGGAGTTCCAACGAACTCGAACAAGAGGTATTCTGTTGTGCTTGAGGACCTTAACATCCCGGTCCGTGATTTCGACTGGTTCCTCGACAAATTGCAACTGTTCGTCGATAGTGAGCTCCTTCAAAGGAACTATAAGGGTCTCATCTGACAGACACTTCTTCAGATTCGCCACGTGGAAAACGTTGTGAACTGCACCGAGTTCTGCTGGTAGGTTTAGTTTGTAGGCCACTTTGCCTATTCTTTCTATGATTTTGAAAGGTCCGACGTTCCGCGGATTGAGCTTCCCTCGTTTGCCAAAACGAACTATACCTTTCCAAGGTGAGACTTTAAGTAGCACTCGATCCCCAACCTGGAACTCGAGTGGTTTTCTGCGCTTATCAGCGTAGCTTTTCTGACGGTCACGAGCTGCCGCCATTCGTTGCCGTATCTGAGCAATTCTTTCCGTTGCATCTACCACAAGTTCTGGACCAGTAATCTGACTATCACCCACCTCTGCCCAACAAAGAGGTGATCGGCATTTACGCCCGTACAATGCCTCAAATGGAGCGGCTTGAATGCTGGTGTGGTAACTATTGTTATATGAAAATTCTACTAATGGCAGATGCTTTTCCCAGTTGTTGCCAAAGTCAATCACACATGCCCTAAGCATGTCTTCTAGAGTCTGGATAGTGCGCTCAGACTGCCCATCCGTCTGAGGGTGATAGGCTGTGCTCGTGTCTAATCGAGAGCCAAAAGATTTGTGCATCGCTTGCCACAGTTCTGAAGTAAATCGTGCAAGGTTGGCACCCTGTGCCTTGAAACCACTTCTTTTAAGTAGATGTCTGCTAAAGTTGAGAACTTGTCTGTTCCCTTGATAGCCAAGAAGTGTGCAGACTTAGTGAGTCGATCCACGATCACCCAAATAGTATCATTCCCACGTTGAGATCTAGGCAGGCCAGTAACAAAATCCATGGAAATTTCCTCCCATTTCCATTGTGGTATCTTTGGTTGTTGAAGTAGGCCTGATGGTTTCTGGTATTCCGTCTTGACTCTCGCATAAGTCAAACACTTGCTAACGTAAGTTGCTATATGCACTTTCATGCTAGGCCACCAATACGTAGTTCTTAGATCGTGGTACATTTATCCGAACCTGGATGTACCGAGTAGCGAGACTTATGTGCTTCATCCATTACAAGCTCGCGTAAGTTACCATAGAGTGGGACCCAGATTCGTCCTGTTACGTAGTAGGCGCCATCCTCCTTTTTGTTCTAACCGTTGCCTTGAGCCGCGTATAGCTTCAGCCCTGACGTTTTCTGGTTTCAATGCTTCTACCTGAGCATCTCGTATCTGTGACGGAAGGCTAGACTGGATGGTAAGTTGTAATGCTCGTGCGCGTCTAGGCGTAGTGTCTTTTCGACTTAGGGCGTCAGCCACCACATTGGCTTTACCCGGATGGTACTTGATGGCACATTCGTAATCGTTCAAAAGTTCGACCCATCGCCGTTGACGCATGTTCAATTCCTTCTGCTTGAAGATATGCTCGAGACTCCTGTGATCGGTGTAGATGGTGCACTTGGTACCGTACAGGTAATGTCGCCATATCTTAAGCGCGAAAACAACAGCTCCCAGCTCTAAATCGTGCGTAGTATAGTTTCGTTCATGAACCTTAAGTTAACGTGACGCATAAGCAATGACCTTGTCACGTTGCATTAACACACATCCAAGACCTTGAATGGATGCGTCGCAATAGACCACAAAATCGTCTGTGCCCTCTGGCAGTGAAAGAAAAGGTGCGCTGCAGAGCCTATCTTTTAAGTGCTGAAAAGCTGTTTCATGTGTATTACCCCAGCGATAGGTGACACCCTTCTGTGTCAGTAGGGTTAGAGGTTGCGCAATCTTGGAGAAATCCTTGATAAACCTCCTGTAATAACCGGCCAAACCCAAGAATTGGCGAATTTCTGTTGGTTTACGCGGTCCGCAGGCCAGTTCTTAATCGAGCCTACCTTGGATGGATCCACATGAATCCCGTCCTTGTTTACCACGTGGCCTAGAAAGTGGACTTCACGAAGCCAGAAGTCGCATTTCGAAAACTTGGCGTATAACTGTTTTGTTCGAAGGAGCTTCAAAATGAGCCGTAAATGCTGCTCGTGTTCCTCCTGACTCTTGGAGTAGATCAGGATGTCGTCGATGAAACAATCACAAACTTGTCCAAGTAAGGCTTGCATACTCTGTTCATAAGATCCATGAAGACTGCAGGCGCGTTTGTTAACCCGAATGGCATAACTAGAAACTCGTAGTGGCCGTAGCGAGTTCTGAATGCTGTTTTGGAGACGTCCTCATCCCGGACTCTCAGTTGATGGTAGCCTGTAACACCTCGAATTTTTGTGTCCAATGATGTGTTAACACGTGTCATTTGTTTACACGTGGCATCTATAATAAATAAAGGACTAATTTTGACAAACCTTGAAAGTATATAAATTCGAGGGTTATAAATGTCAACAAGGGTAAATATACTGTATAGTATCCCTAAATAATGCTTAAACCTTCAAACGAATAAATTATAGATCGTACAAAAACAAAACGCGGAAGAAAGTGAGAGATTACAAACTACAGGGGTTAACTGTGTCAACATGTTTAATAATACCTCTGAGTGACCCTTTAACGTTCCAAAGACTTGTAACGGTATTATACCCTCACTAAAATAATATATACGAATTTCGTGAAGTTTCGATATGAAACGAGAAAGTTACGATCGAATTCGTAGAAGAAGGGTTAAAAGCGTCAATAGTGAAAGTTAAGGCTTTCAGAATAATTAATAAACTAACCGGGGACTTTATAATGCGGGTAAATAACACGAGGCCCCTATCGGTAAATAACCGAGGGCCAAACCGCAAAGTTACCCCTTCAAAACCGAAAGGTCAGGCGAATCATTACGAAAGATTTCGTTATTAATGGCCAGATTCTGTAATCATTATAAAAGATTTGAGAAATTCAGAAAATATAACCTCTCGCGACCCGCGTGAGGTTTAGACATAAGTTGAGGCGGGCCGCGAGCCTCCTCACTAACTCGCCTGGTTTCTTAATCTTTAGGCGACCCGCATTAAAATGCATGGGAACTCCCATGCGGGCCGCGTAAAGTGCCCAGATGCAGAAACTTTGTAGTTTCTTGCCTTTTGGAGCTTTTGAACGATCAAACACCAATTAATGGAGCATGGGCGCCCCCTACACGACCCATAACCCTTAGGGACACCTGCCCATCATCCATGACCAGTTGTAGGGCAATGTGGAATGATCTTGGAGCCTAAAATGCACTATAAATAGCCATGTTGTAGTTACAACATTCACACAACTCAAAACACAACTACTGATCATTCTAAGAAGCTCCAAGCATTCTTCTCTGCTCCATATTCAAGTACTAACTTCTGTAAGTTACCTTGATCATCCATAGTTCAGTTTATGCTTAGTTTTTAGCTAAAAACCAAACCGTCGTAACTACGGTTTGACTTTACAATAAATCAGTAATGGTTCAGTCTTATGACGAATCAAAAGTGGTTATGAGTTGGTATTTACGTGGGTAATAAACCTCTAAAATGGTTCCCCCTGATCACCACTCTAACTATGTCAAATGTCGAGTCAAACGTGCGGTTAAAAAGTCAACAGAAAGCTATTTTAGCGATTTATGCAAAATCTGTAATGTATATGTTATGGAACCTGTTTTGACAATCATAAAACATGATAATAAGTATATAAACCTGTTTGCGCTCGTTTGAATCGATCATTTACTATATTGAACCGGTTCGGAGCCGAAAGTCGCAAAAGTTTGACTTTTGCTTTGACTTCAGTTCTGACCCGTTTTAGTGAGGTATAAATATACCTTAGGACTCTCTTAGGACCAGGTCACATGTTGGTAAAAGCCTCTGTGGTCGGTTCATGAGTTATCCGAGTCTTTTACGTATTTCCGTCATTCGCCTAAAAGTTGACCGTAACGGCCTTTTAAAATTAAAACGAGTTTTTCGGACACGTGAACGGACCAAAATCTTGCTTGTTAAATTATAAGCATGTCCTTAAAGTTTCACGTCAATCCGAGGTCTAGAACGAGAGTTATGCTAATTAGCGCAAATTAAAGAAAGTTTTGTAATTAACGGCGCAATTAGCATAACGCCTATCTAAACCAAGATTTCGTCACCAAAACTTTTACCCACTGTGGTAAAATAATATTTTGGGAATTTTAATGATTTTTAATAATTTTTACCTTGCTCATAACCTACGGTTATGGCTACGGTTCGGTAAATACCGAATATGCCCTTTTTTGGCCAAAACGGGAGTTCTACAAGGTCTTTTGACCCGATTCCAGTTGCCACTGGTTTTAAATAATAAATAAAGTATTTTAAGCTTTATAAGCTGTTCGGGAAACCCAGATTTCCTGTAGAACTCGAAAAGCCTTTTTAAAGTCTTTAAAATGACCGAAAAGCCCCTACGGGGCATAATATTAACTTAAACTCGTTACGGGCATTACGGAAGGTATCCTACTGATACCAAAATATTTTAAGGCATATTGACTTAGGAAATAAGCGTAGGACACCCATGGTTAACCGTTTCGCCTATTTGCGCACACGGTACGGCTCATGAAACTAGTTTTCGTGCAATAGCCGATACGGGTCAAATTATATTATTTGAACCCCAAAATCCAGAGTATGAACTATAAACCCATATAAAACAAGTCACTGAACTTGTTGGGTCCAAATCATACTCCATTCTCGGTTTTCGCCTTTTCGTGCGAATTAACCATATCTATATATATCGGAATCAACCGGTTTAAGCTACGGCTAATACAAGGACCGTTAGGATTCTAAGAGGTTAATTAAAACCTTCGTTCCAGATTAGGAGCCCCAGTAAAAGCTATCGGTGACTTGATCTAAATTAAGGATTAATACTTGCAAAGGTAAATACTTTTGACTTATTTCCCCTATATGGGCTTGGGTTACGGTATATTAATACCGCTTGATTGAGCATTATATAATTCCATCGCTTAGGTGGTTAATTGATTAAATATGATCGGCTCATTTAAACAGTTTTGTTGCTTATAAGCCTTTGGGGGGTTTAATGACCGTTGTCCTGGATATCCTTGGCATCATTTTACGAAATGGCCACGACCATCGACATCCCGGTGTAGGCGTACACCCGGTATAAAGTGTCGACATTAAAATTAAAAGACGTAGCCGTTGGTTTTTGTACTACGGTTTTACGCAAACGTGGTGTGTCTATAAATCTTTAACCCGGCACGACCCGGGCTACTGAACGCATAAAAGAACATGTAAAACGTTCACGAGATCATTATGAATTTTCCCAAGTTATAAAAGAGTTTGTGCCTTGTGCATTCAAATCAATTTTAATAAACATTTTCAAATGTGTCAGTTGAATGTATTTACCAGTGTAAACTGACGTATTTTCCCCAAAAAGATTAAGTGCAGGTACCTAAACGTAATTGGCTGGTATTAGCTCCCTAGCGTCGGGATAAGCCTCGCAAGCTTGATTGCAGTATCTGATGGAACATTACTTTACCTTTATTTACGATCCACTGTGGATATATTCAACCCCTGTAATACATTTTGATATTACGATCAGAGGTTGAAATTTATATATTTATCTTATGCTTCCGCTGTGCATTATATAATTGTGTGGTTTGACTATATTGTTGCCAACATCGTCACGGTAATCCCCCACCGGGCCCACCGGTGAGACACGTGGAAATAGGGGTGTGACAGGTTGGTATCAGAGCCAACATTGAGTGAATTAAACACTATCCTAATGTGTTTAATCTCAATGACACAATTGCACATACTTGAGTCTAGACAAGAACTTAGGACAAATTCGGATTTTACTCCTTTTTGTCTTTATTTTCAATTCGATTTTTAATAAGTTTTGGAGCAGGAAAATGCCACCCGTTATATTCCGAGGAAGAGGAAGGGGACGTAGAGGCCGAGGAGAAATCGTGACACATCACGATCAAGAAGCTGGACCGTCTGGTACAAGACATCCTTCGATGACAAGAAGCGAAGAGCCACAGAGACGAAGAGATCTTTACGAACCAGCGAGACATTCCACTTCGCACAGCTCGACGCCATCCTACCGGCACTCCTTTGGGCCAGATTCAGAAAATAATCCCAACAACCCACAACCTTCCTTCATACCTCTGCAACGTTCGGTTTCGCACCGGAATTATGACGACCCTACTCCATACTACGTAGCTCAGTTTAATCCGGCTGACTACATACAGGAACCTTCAGGTTTTGTTCCACTAGGGCCACAAGACCATTTTTCTGAAGATCCCATGGAGGAAGATGAGGATCCAACTGAACCAGCTCGTGGTACGCCCACGCATCCGATAGAAGTATCTAATGGATCTTCATATCATGGTCCGCAGTATCAAGGCCCAGACAGCTTTATGGCCTTGTTTGACCGACATGAGTGGTACAACACACCATCTCATCAGACATCGCAACCGAGACATCCATAGGATCCCTCTGAGGATTCACGCTTTGAGGCAGTTACGCCACCACCTCCGCCACCGGCACAACCAGTAATACCTGATCCGCCAAGGCGCAGGAGGACAAATGCTCGTATGTCTACACGAGGAGGAGGGGGTATCCACTTCAGCACTCCTCGACATTCTAGTAGTAGCCACTATCCGCCGCTACAAGAAGAAGGACCTTCAAGTCCTATACAAGAAGCGAACTCCGCACCAGCTGCATGAAATTCGCCACCATTTGGGTATGACCAACCCATAGCAGCTTACACAGGTCCAACGGCTTACAACCCGTTTGAACCATCACAAGCGCAATACAACTACGGCTATGAGCGCGACCCATATGTGGTGTCGGCAAGATATAATGCGCGCTACCCTGACGGAGCACATGGAAACATGGGACCACCGGACTACTCAGCTCATGGGTATCCAATACCTCCCAGACCTCCAGTTCCGCATCAAGCGCCACAACCACGATTCTCTCCTCCTGAACAGGAAGAAATACTCCATCGACTAGATCGTGTGGAGAGAGAGTTCGAGGAAGAAAAGAAAAGCCACCGAGGATTTCTCAAAGGCTTGGCGAACCTACTAAAGGGCAAAAAGAAGAAACGTGACCACTAGCCTCTTAATAGTTGTACGAATGTAATTTCTACTTTAAAATAAGTCCCTGTATGGACAACTTATCGTATTTCAGTCCCTACGTGGACTTATCTTTAGTCCTTGCATGGACCCCTATCTTGTATTAGTCCCTGCGTGGACTTGTCACTTATTTTAAAACCTCTATGAAGGTATGTATTATTTGAAAGACCCGTTTAGGGCAATATGTAATTGTATTTGAGATTTTGGAATGTATGTTATGAGTTTTGCTTTAATATATATAAAAATAAATCAAAACCGTTCCTTTTATATTGATCTGCCTAAATAAAGAATCGTAAGAGGTGAAACCTAGCTTGGGGTCTTTTAAGATCTAGTCAAGATGGTACGACCTAATTGAAAAGATTCTGATTCCCTGTTAACCTCTGTACGCATGTTAACATTCATGGCAGATGTGATTCGTTATAATCACGCCCGTCATTCTTATACAATAATCCTTTAAGGATTTCAAAACCCAACTAAATGATTTATAAATCGTGGGTTAAATCACCAATGAAGGTGATCAATATTAAAACATCCATTAGTGATGCAGTGCCTACGGGCCAGAATTATTAAAACATCCATTAGTGATGTAGTGCCTACGGGCCAGTATTATAAAGACATCCATTAGTGATGCGTTGCCTACGGGCAAATATTATTAAAGACATCCATTAGTGATGCATTGCCTACGGGCTAACATATTAAAACATCCATTAGTGATGCAGTGCCTACGGGCCAGAATCATTAAAACATCCATTAGTGATGTAGTGCCTACGGGCCAGTATTATAAAGACATCCATTAGTGATGCGTTGCCTACGGGCCAATATTATTAAAAACATCCATTTGAGATGTAGTGCCTACGGGCTAATCATATTGAAACATCCATTAGAGGTGTAGTGCCTATGGGCCATAATAATTGTCTTATAACGACAAAAGACAGTGGTGGTCTATGACTCCCTGTCGAAAAGAGATAAAGAACTACGGTTCAATTCTCTATGCCTTTGATTCTCTGAAATCTCGGCTAATATTATAAAACATCATCATGATTAGGCTTTATGCCGCCAATATTATTTATATAGCTGCAATAGGATATATTCAGATCCTAATATATAATGAATTAATAAGTTAACCAAATATGGTCTCTGTACCATGGTTGACAAATTGTCATAAAAGACAATCATATAATAATCTCCTAAATTAAAATTTTGTTATCTTCTGTAACAGATTCAAGTTACAATGGCGGATCCCAATGGAGAGAGCAGCCACACAAACGAAGATGACTATGACAATGCGTCAGTACATTTGACAGGCGCACAGCTAAAGGCTCTGATCAACAATGCTGTCCAGGCAGCTATTGATCGTCAACATACTGAGTCTCAAGGCAGAACTGTGTCAAAACCACCCTCTAAACCAAAGACACACTCCAAACCACCCTCTGAACCCAAGAAAGATGACGACAAGCACTCGTCTACTGAGCACAGCGTTCATCGCGATAGAGAATATACTGATGCGTCCAGTGCTAAGGGTTGCACCTACAAATACTTTGTATCATGCAAGCCCCGTGAATTTACAGGGGAGAAAGGTGCTGTTGACTGTATCACCTGGCTAGACGAGATGGACACTATTGTGGACATCAGCGGGTGTGCAGCGAGGGATGTGGTGAAGTATGTGTCCCAGTCTTTTAAGGGCGAGGCCCTGGCATGGTGGAGGGCATTGGTGCAGGCATCTGGTAAGTCTGCTTTGTATAAAATGACATGGGAGGAATTTATTGCTCTCATAAAAGAAAACTACTGCCCTCAGCACGAGGTTGAGAAGATTGAGGCTGATTTTGTCTCACTAGTGATGACAAACTTGGATTGTCAAGCTTATCTGACAAGCTTTAACACTATGTCACGACTGGTGCCATATCTTGTGACACCAGAACCTAGAAGGATTGCCCGTTTCATTGGGGGCTTAGAACCAGCGATTAAGGCCAGTGTGAAGGCCTCTAGGCCGACGACCTTCAGGTCAGTTACTGACCTCTCCTTGTCTCTTACACTTGATGCTGTCCGTCTGAGGGCACAAAGGAGCAAGGAGGCTGAAAAGCGAAAACGTAAGGATGATACCTCACGAAAGTCTGGGAAAAAGCACCGTGGAAACGGTGAGAGCAAGAAAGGGTCGGAGGCAAGGAAGGAGGGGCAAGCTGATGGAAGACCTCACTGCAAGGTCTGCAAGAAACCTCACTCCGGGAAGTGTAGGTTTGCGTCTGGTTCACAGTCGCAACAAAGGACTCCATCCTGTGGGCTATGCAAGTCCAAGGATCATAAGACAGTGGAGTGCAAAAAGATAAAGGATGCAACCTGCTTTAATTGTAATGAGAAGGGGCATATAAAGAGTAATTGCCCGAAGTATGCCAAAAAGGCGGAAGAGACGAAGAAGTCGAATGCAAGAGTTTTTCGCTTGGATGCAAAGGAAGCGGTCAAGGACGACAATGTGCTTACAGGTACTTTTCTCGTAAATAATATATTTGCAAGAGTACTGTTCGATTCTGGCGCTGACAAGTCCTTTGTAGACCAGAAATTTTGCCAACTACTAAATATGCCAATCAAAACCCTTGACGTGAAATACGAAGTAGAGTTAGCAGACGGCACAATAGAAACCGTCTCTACCGTTTTAGAAGGATGTGAAATATCCATTAGGAACCATTCTTTTCCTTTATCTCTACTTCCTTTCAAACTTGCGGGTTTTGACATCGTGCTAGGCATGGACTGGTTATCCCATAACCAGGCCCAAATCATTTGCGGCAAGAGGCAAATAGTTTTAAAGACTCCGAGTGGTGAATCTCTTACCATTCGAGGGGATACGCATTACGGATTGCCCGAAGACGTATCTATGCTGAAAGCTTCAAGGTGTTTGAACAGAGGCTGTGTAATTTACATGGCTCAGGTGATAATTGAAGAACCAAAGCCGAAGATCGAGGATCTTCCTGTCATTTCTGAATACCCCGAGGTTTTTCCTGAAGAACTACCTGGTTTGCCACCAGATAGACAAGTGGAGTTCAGAATCGACATCATTCCTGGAGCAGCTCCGATAGCAAGAGCACCTTACAGGCTAGCTCCAACGGAAATGAAAGAACTGAGGACCCCGTTGGATGAACTGCTGGCGAAGGGATTTATCAGACCTAGTTCATCCCCCTGGGGAGCTCCTGTCCTATTTGTAAAGAAGAAGGACGGATCAATGCGGTTGTGCATCGACTATAGAGAGCTGAATAAAGTTACCATAAAGAATAGATATCCTTTACCAAGGATCGATGATCTATTCGATCAGCTGCAAGGAGCAAGCTACTTTTCCAAGATCGACTTAAGGTCGGGTTATCATCAACTAAGGGTCAGAGATGAAGATGTACACAAGACTGCATTTAGGACTCGCTATGGTCATTACGAGTTCCTAGTGATGCCTTTTAGGCTCACAAATGCACCGGCTGCGTTCATGGATCTCATGAATCGCGTTTGCAAGCCGTATCTAGATAAATTCGTCATAGTCTTCATCGACGATATCCTTATTTATTCCAAGAATCAAGCTGACCACGAGAAGCACCTCCGTTGCATTCTCGAATTACTACAACGTGAGAAACTCTACGCCAAATTCTCGAAATGTGAATTCTGGCTACGAGAAGTTCAGTTTTTAGGACACGTTGTGAGTGAGCGTGGTATCCAAGTGGATCCCGCTAAGGTAGAGGCAGTCATGAACTGGCAAGAGCCAAAGACGCCTACCGAAATCCGTAGTTTCCTGGGGTTAGCAGGATACTACCGAAGATTTATTGAAAATTTTTCAAGGATTGCTGCGCCCTTGACTTCCTTGACCAAGAAGAAAGAAAAGTACATTTGGGGCCCGAAGCAGCAAGAGTCCTTCGAAATACTGAAGCAAAAGCTAAGCAACGCACCTGTGTTGACCTTACCTGAGGGTACAGATGAATTCGTAGTTTACTGCGATGCATCACACACGGGCATGGGGTGTGTGCTTATGCAGAAGGGCAAGGTGATTGCCTATGCTTCAAGGCAATTAAAGGTGCATGAAAAGAATTACACCACCCATGATTTGGAGTTGGGTGCCGTTGTATTTGCACTGAAGTTGTGGAGACATTACCTTTATGGTATTAAATTTGTGATTTATTCTGATCACAAAAGCCTCCAGCACCTGTTCAACCAGAAAGAATTGAACATGAGGCAACGCCGTTGGATGGAAACCCTGAATGATTATGACTGTGAAATCAGGTACCATCCCGGCAAGGCGAATGTGGTCGCCGATGCCTTGAGCAGGAAAGAAAGGGTAAAACCCATTCGAATCAATGCCAAGAGCATTGAAGTTAAAAATAATTTGATGGAAAGGATATTAGCTGCGCAGCGTGAGGCTGTGTTGGAAGCTAATTATCCTAATGAAAAGCTGGGAGTAACTGAGGAGCAGTTGACTCTTAGCAAGGATGGAATTCTTAGGCTGAACGGACGTATATGGGTTCCGATTTACGGAGGACTGCGTGATATTGTTCTCCAGGAAGCCCATAGTTCCAAATACTCAGTCCATCCTGGTGCTGATAAAATGTACCAAGACTTAAAGGCAAATTATTGGTGGATAGGCTTGAAAAAGTCTGTAGCCGCCCATGTAGCAAAGTGCTTGACTTGTGCTCAAGTCAAAGCCGAGCACCAAAAGCCGTCTGGCTTGCTACAACAGCCTGAACTTCCCGAGTGGAAGTGGGAATGCGTAACTATGGACTTCATAACCAAGTTACCCAAAACCAGGAAAGGAAACGATACAATATGGGTCATAGTCGATAGGCTGACTAAATCAGCTCATTTTCTACCCATCAAGGAGACATATAGCTCCGATACGTTAGCCCAACTTTATGTTGATAAGATTGTAGCCTTACACGGTATACCTGTGTCTATTATCTCCGACAGGGATACTAGATACACATCTCACTTCTAGAAAAGTTTCCAGCAATCTTTGGGCACGCGTTTAAATTTTAGTACGGCTTACCATCCACAGACGGACGGTCAAAGTGAGCGTACTATCCAAACGCTAGAAGACATGCTTCGTGCATGTGCGATCGATTTAGGTGGTAACTGGGATAAAAACCTACCCCTGATCGAATTCTCCTACAATAATAGCTACCACACCAGCATAAAGGCTGCGCCTTTTGAGGCATTATATGGTAGGAAATGTAGATCGCCTGTTTGTTGGGCGGAAGTAGGAGAGGTCCAATTATCGGGACCAGAGATTGTTTTCCAAACAACGGACAAGATTGTCCAGATACGGGAACGTCTCAAGGCTGCCCGCGATAGGCAGAAGAGCTACGCTGATCCAAAGCGTAAGGATTTTCACTTCGAAGTAGGTGAAAAGGTATTACTTAAGGTGTCACCCTGGAAGGGGGTGATGCGCTTCGGCAAAAAGGGCAAACTGAGTCCGAGATACATAGGACCTTTTGAGGTCATTGAACGGGTCGGATCAGTTGCCTATAAGTTGAACTTGCCTGAAGAGCTCAATGGAATTCACAATGTGTTCCACATCTGCAATCTCAAAAAGTGCTTCACCGACGAATCGTTGGTGATTCCACACACAGATGTGCATATAGATGAGAGCTTAAAATTCATAGAAAAACCCTTGTCGATTGAAGATCGACAGGTGAAGAAGCTTCGCAGAAAGCACGTACCGATTGTAAAAGTCAAATGGGATGCTCGTAGAGGTCCTGAATATACGTGGGAAGTCGAAGCTACAATGAAAGAAAAATACCCCTATTTATTTGAGTAAATCTCGGGTCGAGATTTATTTTAAGGGGGTGAGGATGTAACACCTCGAATTTTTGTGTCCAATGATGTGTTAACACGTGTCATTTGTTTACACGTGGCATCTATAATAAATAAAGGACTAATTTTGACAAACCTTGAAAGTATATAAATTCGAGGGTTATAAATGTCAACAAGGGTAAATATACTGTATAGTATCCCTAAATAATGCTTAAACCTTCAAACGAATAAATTATAGATCGTACAAAAACAAAACGCGGAAGAAAGTGAGAGATTACAAACTACAGGGGTTAACTGTGTCAACATGTTTAATAATACCTCTGAGTGACCCTTTAACGTTCCAAAGACTTGTAACGGTATTATACCCTCACTAAAATAATATATACGAATTTCGCGAAGTTTCGATATGAAACGAGAAAGTTACGATCGAATTCGTAGAAGAAGGGTTAAAAGCGTCAATAGTGAAAGTTAAGGCTTTCAGAATAATTAATAAACTAACCGGGGACTTTATAATGCGGGTAAATAACACGAGGCCCCTATCGGTAAATAACCGAGGGCCAAACCGCAAAGTTACCCCTTCAAAACCGAAAGGTCAGGCGAATCATTACGAAAGATTTCGTTATTAATGGCCAGATTCTGTAATCATTATAAAAGATTTGAGAAATTCAGAAAATATAACCTCTCGCGACCCGCGTGAGGTTTAGACATAAGTTGAGGCGGGCCGCGAGCCTCCTCACTAACTCGCCTGGTTTCTTAATCTTTAGGCGACCCGCATTAAAATGCATGGGAACTCCCATGCGGGCCGCGTAAAGTGCCCAGATGCAGAAACTTTGTAGTTTCTTGCCTTTTGGAGCTTTTGAACGATCAAACACCAATTAATGGAGCATGGGCGCCCCCTACACGACCCATAACCCTTAGGGACACCTGCCCATCATCCATGACCAGTTGTAGGGCAATGTGGAATGATCTTGGAGCCTAAAATGCACTATAAATAGCCATGTTGTAGTTACAACATTCACACAACTCAAAACACAACTACTGATCATTCTAAGAAGCTCCAAGCATTCTTCTCTGCTCCATATTCAAGTACTAACTTCTGTAAGTTACCTTGATCATCCATAGTTCAGTTTATGCTTAGTTTTTAGCTAAAAACCAAACCGTCGTAACTACGGTTTGACTTTACAATAAATCAGTAATGGTTCAGTCTTATGACGAATCAAAAGTGGTTATGAGTTGGTATTTACGTGGGTAATAAACCTCTAAAATGGTTCCCCCTGATCACCACTCTAACTATGTCAAATGTCGAGTCAAACGTGCGGTTAAAAAGTCAACAGAAAGCTATTTTAGCGATTTATGCAAAATCTGTAATGTATATGTTATGGAACCTGTTTTGACAATCATAAAACATGATAATAAGTATATAAACCTGTTTGCGCTCGTTTGAATCGATCATTTACTATATTGAACCGGTTCGGAGCCGAAAGTCGCAAAAGTTTGACTTTTGCTTTGACTTCAGTTCTGACCCGTTTTAGTGAGGTATAAATATACCTTAGGACTCTCTTAGGACCAGGTCACATGTTGGTAAAAGCCTCTGTGGTCGGTTCATGAGTTATCCGAGTCTTTTACGTATTTCCGTCATTCGCCTAAAAGTTGACCGTAACGGCCTTTTAAAATTAAAACGAGTTTTTCGGACACATGAACGGACCAAAACCTTGCTTGTTAAATTATAAGCATGTCCTTAAAGTTTCACATCAATCCGAGGTCTAGAACGAGAGTTATGCTAATTAGCGCAAATTAAAGAAAGTTTTGTAATTAACGGCGCAATTAGCATAACGCCTATCTAAACCAAGATTTCGTCACCAAAACTTTTACCCACTGTGGTAAAATAATATTTTGGGAATTTTAATGATTTTTAATAATTTTTACCTTGCTCATAACCTGCGGTTATGGCTACGGTTCGGTAAATACCGAATATGCCCTTTTTTGGCCAAAACGGGAGTTCTACAAGGTCTTTTGACCCGATTCCAGTTGCCACTGGTTTTAAATAATAAATAAAGTATTTTAAGCTTTATAAGCTGTTCGGGAAACCCAGATTTCCTGTAGAACTCGAAAAGCCTTTTTAAAGTCTTTAAAATGACCGAAAAGCCCCTACGGGGCATAATATTAACTTAAACTCGTTACGGGCATTACGGAAGGTATCCTACTGATACCAAAATACTTTTAAGGCATATTGACTTAGGAAATAAGCGTAGGACACCCATGGTTAACCGTTTCGCCTATTTGCGCACACGGTACGGCTCATGAAACTAGTTTTCGTGCAATAGCCGATACGGGTCAAATTATATTATTTGAACCCCAAAATCCAGAGTATGAACTATAAACCCATATAAAACAAGTCACTGAACTTGTTGGGTCCAAATCATACTCCATTCTCGGTTTTCGCCTTTTCGTGCGAATTAACCATATTTATATATATCGGAATCAACCGGTTTAAGCTACGGCTAATACAAGGACCGTTAGGATTCTAAGAGGTTAATTAAAACCTTCGTTCCAGATTAGGAGCCCCAGTAAAAGCTATCGGTGACTTGATCTAAATTAAGGATTAATACTTGCAAAGGTAAATACTTTTGACTTATTTCCCCTATATGGGCTTGGGTTACGGTATATTAATACCGCTTGATTGAGCATTATATAATTCCATCGCTTAGGTGGTTAATTGATTAAATATGATCGGCTCATTTAAACAGTTTTGTTGCTTATAAGCCTTTGGGGGGTTTAATGACCGTTGTCCCGAATATCCTTGGCATCATTTTACGAAATGGCCACGACCATCGACATCCCGGTGTAGGCGTACACCCGGTATAAAGTGTCGACATTAAAATTAAAAGACGTAGCCGTTGGTTTTTGTACTACGGTTTTACGCAAACGTGGTGTGTCTATAAATCTTTAACCCGGCACGACCCGGGCTACTGAACGCATAAAAGAACATGTAAAACGTTCACGAGATCATTATGAATTTTCCCAAGTTATAAAAGAGTTTGTGCCTTGTGCATTCAAATCAATTTTAATAAACATTTTCAAATGTGTCAGTTGAATGTATTTACCAGTGTAAACTGACGTATTTTCCCCAAAAAGATTAAGTGCAGGTACCTAAACGTAATTGGCTGGTATTAGCTCCCTAGCGTCGGGATAAGCCTCGCAAGCTTGATTGCAGTATCTGATGGAACATTACTTTACCTTTATTTATGATCCACTGTGGATATATTCAACCCCTGTAATACATTTTGATATTACGATCAGAGGTTGAAATTTATATATTTATCTTATGCTTCCGCTGTGCATTATATAATTGTGTGGTTTGACTATATTGTTGCCAACATCGTCACGGTAATCCCCCACCGGGCCCACCGGTGAGACACGTGGAAATAGGGGTGTGACATAGCCTGACCTCAGATCTATCTTCGAATAATAGCTCGACCCTTGCAATTGGTCGAACAGGTCGTCGATGCGTGGAAGAGGATAGCGATTCTTCACGGTCACCTTGTTGAGTTCACGGTAGTCAATGCACATCCTGAAGGTACCGTCTTTCTTTTTCACGAATAGTACTGGAGCTCCCCAAGGAGAAGAGCTATGACGAATAAAGCCCTTATCCAAGAGCTCTTGTAGTTGCTTGGACAGTTCTTCTAATTCTGATGGAGCTAAGCGATACGGTGCACGAGCTATTGGTGCTGCTCCTGGAGCTAGCTCGATCTGGAATTCGACTTGGCGATGAGACGGTAGCCCAGGTAATTCCTCTGGAAACACTTGAGGGAAGTCACGCACTACAGGAATATCCTCTAATCTCTTCTCTTTTGTCGAGGCGTCAGTAACGAGTGCCAAAATGGCAGTGTGGCCCTTTCGTAAACACTTCTGGGCCTTCAGGAAGGAGATGATGCCAACCACGGCACCACTCTTGTCGCCTTGAAGTTCGAGAGGTTCTTTACCAGAACGGGGAATACGAACAATCTTCTCCTTGCATAGGATCTCTGCTTGTTGTTGGGATAACCAATCCATCCCAATGACGATGTCGAAACTACCCAAAACTGTGGGAATAAGATCGATAGAGAAAGTCTGACCAGCGAGGACAAGATTACAACTCTGAACTATGTGTATGGCCTCTAGACTCTTACCATTAGCTAACTCTACGACATGTTTGTTGTTCAAGGGTGTTGGTGTAAGCTTTAACAATTGACTAACTTTTTGAGACACATAACTGGTATCGGCACCCGAATCAAATAATACAGTAACATAAAAGTTGTCGAGAAGGAACTTACCCATCATCACGTTAGGATCATTCCTTGCATCACCCTGACCCAGCACAAATGCTCGACCCCTAGCGCCGTTGTTATCATTGTTTCCCCCGTTGTTGTTCCCATTGCCCTGATTATTGTTGTTGTTGTTCTGGTTCTGGTTTAACTGGGGGTAGTCTCACTGGAAGTGGCCTTCAGCACCACACTGATAGCATCCCATGTTGCCTCGCTACTGTTGTTGTTGCTGCTGGTTTCGTGGAGCTGGTTGTTGTTGTTGCTGATTCTGATTCGCAGGTCGTGAGCTCCTGCAATCTTTAGCTTCATGGCCCATCTTGAGACACCTCTGGCAACGACCCTTGTTGCACTGGCCATGGTGGTGCCTGTTGCATGTATTGCACCTTGGGAGGTTTCCTCGATATCCACCCTGCCTTTGACTACCAAAAGATTGCTAACCAGGGCTCTGTTAGTTATCAGTCTTTCGCTGCTGTACCTGGGACTGAGCTGTAGCTGAACCCTTGCTGGAATCCCCATCCCATTTCCGCTTGTTGTCACTGGGAGTAGCGGAAGTAGTAGCATTAGTAGCACCGATACGTTTGGGCAGCTTGTTCTGTTCCACTGCCTGATCTGTGAGGCGATGAGCAAGACGAGTAATATCCTGGATATTAGCAAGGTTGGCCGATGTCACGTGACTTTGGATTTCTGGTGCTAGCCCCTTGAGATACAACTCAATACGCTTGATAGGAGGGTCCACCATAGTTGGACACAAGATGGCCAGCTCGTTTGACCTTTTCGTATATGCCTCAATCTCTGACCCTGTCATTTTCAGATTATAGAACTCCACTTCTAACTTGTGGATGTCATCACGAGTGCAGTATTCCCGCTTGATCAGTTTCTTGATATCGTTCCAAGGGGTGGCGTTAGCAGCTGCCAGCCCTAACATCTGAACTTGCGTATTCCACCAAGTCAGCGCAATGCCTTCGAGAGTACCAGTGGCATACTTCACCCTGCGAGCCTCAGGGCATTCACACATCTCAAATACGGACTCGAGCTTTTCAAACCAATGGAGGAGTCCAACTGCTCCTTCAGTGCCACTGAATGTGCTAGGACGACAGTCCATGAAAGTCTTGAAGGTGCAAACAGGTTGCTGAGCGTGCTGACCTCCTGCTTGTGCAGCTGCAAGTGCCGCAGCAACTTGTTCGTTAATCAGAGCCGTCAACTGGGCTTGAGTCATGTTAACGTGTCCAGCCATGATCTTCATATCAAGGCAGCATAAGTGAGAGAAGTTCGCGAAAGAAAACATTTTCCCCTTATTAAAACCAAGTTCGTTATAACCAATGGCTCTGATACCAATCTGTCACACCCCCAAAATCCACACGCGGAGTATCACCGCCTGGAGGCGTGACATGACCAGGATCATGCCACCAATCATATTGAACAATAGTAAGTGTAATTCAACCAAACAATATGAAAGGTGTTCCAAAACGAAAGTATAGTTTCAGTGTTTAGCGGAAGCATAATTGTAAAATCCAACATCAGTAATAAGTTTGAAATGTCATAAATGTATAACATGGCATCCATGATCCATGTCCACAACGACCGCACCTCCCAGTGCAAGCTCCATGAGTACCTATTGACCTGCAAGGCATGTAACAACGAGTCAACAACAAAGTTGAGCGAGTTCATAGCTGGTTGTTTAGTTATAGTATTCGTTTCATAATTCACGTGTTCGTTTTGTAAACCATGTATCGTATTTATTTGTATCGCGGCCTTCCAGGCATGTTTGCGAAGATTAATGGGGGTTTCCCATGTATTCTAGACTAGTTATATTTGTATCGCGGCCCTTCCAGGCATGTGTGCGAAGATTAGTATTCGTATCGCGGCCATTCCAGGCATGTGTGCGAAGATTAGTATTCGTATCGCGGCCATTCCAGGCATGTGTGCGAAGATTAGTGGGGGCTTCCCATGTGTTACAAGTCTAGCTGTATCTATAAGTGACCTTCCCCTAACGAGGTCAGTGGTACGTATTCCGGTAACGACGAAAGTACAAGTAAACATTCAATCCCATTCCCAACCCCGGGAATCCCATGCCTTGGTAAGAGTGTGAACTCACCTTGGTTTGCTCGGCAGATAAACAAAAGGTCACTTGAGCTGTATGTGGTCAACCACGTCCTAACATGGTTACCATACAAGTCAGGTCTATGGTTTAAGTAGTGCACGTATATGTTCTACACGTATTCTAACAAGTTGTGTACAAGTATTGATCATGGCATACACATGTAATTATGGCAGTTAACATCAGTTCATACGAATTCAACAGTTAGCATACCCACAAATATACACAACCCAAATGTGCGGCCCAAACAGTTGGGCTCGTAACAGTATGCAAGTCCAAAACAGTGTGCACGTGTATATGGTCTCGAGTCGAGACTAGAGATCCCGAGTCGAGACTGTGCGGTCTCGAGTTGTAGCCTACGAGTTCTCGAGTCGCAACTGAGGAGGTCTCGAGTCATACGTTCATCACTCGAGACTAGGCGGTCTCGAGTCATGTCTCGAGTCGCAACAAGACTCGCAACCATGATCTCGAGTCATGCTGTTTGTGCTGGTGTGGAGTGGTCTCGAGTCGAGACAGTGGGGTCTCGACTCACAACCCTTGTCGAGATCAGAAGATGCAACAACTTCCATGATTTCAGCTTCTTAATTCCGTAACAATTGCAAACAACTTTGGCAGTTTCAAACCGGATCAAACAACATTCAATTCAGAAATCAACATATTCATTCAACCCTAATCATCATCTAATCAAGAACAATTAATCAGCATCATATGAACATACAACCGGATCATCCGACTATTGAACTCAAAGACTAACATGTAACCCTAAGTCATGTGTACATCAAACCAATCAATACAACACATCATATGCTCGAAAATCATCAATCCAGCACAAGCAATCGGTTCTAAATAACCTGAATCGATCGTATAATTCTTTCACATGTTTCCAATAAATCAACAAGATAGTTTTCCCCGCATATGTTAATACCGAATTTAACACATAATCTAGACTTGTGATCATAGTTTCGTCCACACATTTACTACCATGCAACCCTAGTTCATCACATAAAACATGAAATCAAAACATAGCAAACAATCAAGGATTAACACTAACCAGAAAGCCGAGAAGATTACTTTGCTCGAGATGGGTGGGCTTCGGGTGAGGGGGGGCTGCTGTCGCACAAAAGGGAGAGAAGAGGAGAGAGCTTAGGGTTTGTGTGTGTTGGTGTTTTTGTAAAATATGAGGAATTAAACCCCAATACTACTAAGTGTAGGTGAATAAGGGAAGTGGGCCGAACCCAGCAATGGGCTGCCCTTGGTCTCGAGTCGGCCATGTATAGTGAGCCGAGAGAGAGAGGTGTACGGCCTAAAAGGGCTTGTGCGATTAGGACAAGTGTTATGCAATTATACTTATAGCATTCACATAAAATCACGTAGCACATAATATAACAACGTCGTAACATACATTGAAATCAAGCACGTCAATCAATCAAGTAACGTTCATACAAGTTGCGTCAAAACACAAAGAAAGGTTCTGGAATACGGGTTATCACAGTTGGTTACTAACCAATCCATTCCTAATATGACATCGAATCTAGCTAAATTCATAGGTAACAGGTTTGCAGAAAATTTATGACCTGAAAGTTCTATATTTCCTTTCTGCAAAACCGTATCTATGTCAACAGAATTCCCATCTGCCGTTTCTACCGAATAAATTTGCTTAAGTCTGGTTAAAGGTAGATTAAGAGCTTGGCAGAACGAAGTATTTATAAAATTTTGTTTTGCACCAGAGTCAAATAATACTTTTGCATAAATGTTGTGAACTAAGAACGTACCCGCTATTACATCCGGAATCAGATCGGCTTCTTGGGTTGTCAGCTGAAAGGCTCTTGCGTTGTTCCTTCAGCAGATTTGGCCTTATTATCCACTGGCTTGATCAATTTAGGGCATTCTGGTCTGAAGTGCCCAGCTTCCCCACAGTTGTAGCAGACCTTTAGTTTCTTCTTGCATTCCTCCTCCCGATGGCCCGGAATTTTGCAGAAATTACAATTTGCTCTACATTTTCCAAAATGTTTCTTTTTGCAATTTCCGCAAAATGGCGGGGTGGAAGAGGACCCAGTTCCCTTTTTCTTGAAGTTGCTATTATTACCCACACGAAATCTGTGACAACTGGCTCAAAACCGGTAATTTCCGTACATTCTAATTATTATTAAGTGACTGCAATTATGTGCTTAAATGTCAACATTGTCTGATTACATGCTAAACAAGTGAATTCATGCATGTTTTATACTACAAAATAGTGCTTTATGCATTAACGAGAGCGTTGCGTCAGAAATACTAGTAAACTCACTGGTAAGACATACTGTGTCAACAATTCTGCAGAAAACAGTTAGACAATAAAATTGGAGCCTAGGTGTAGGTCCAATGACAAGAATACATTAAAACCCAAGAGTACATACAAGGGTTTATATATATATACCATCCGGAAGCTAAAATACGCACTAAAAAGCACCCGAAACGCACTTTAAGTGCATAATTTTATTAAATTCAGCTCAAATCAGCTTTTAAACATATAAATATCATGCAGAAATTACGTTTCATCATCCAGAATACTTCCCTAAGTGCCGGGAATCGAAAGGGTTACAAAAGAATACTTAAAAGTCACTAAAAGGTGCAATTTAGCACTTTAACGAACCGGTATCTAACCGAACAACCGGACATTACCCGGGGCATCAAAATATTATTAGAAGCATTGTTTTTATTTTTATGAGTTAGTTACGATTACCAAACACCATAACACATCTTAAAAACACTAAACACCTAAAGCCTTAAATTTAGTACTTAGAATCTAACTAGCCTACATAACTAGAACTTGAAATGGAACTAGAATCACCCCCCCCCCCCCAACCGGTTATGGAGCTTGTGGGACCTCACCATGATTTATTTAATTGTTAATTAGATCATGCTATGTCCTTTTGAGACATAATACACAAGGGTTAAAGTCTTGAGATGGTTTATAAGTATGCACTCCATGTTCTAACTTCATTTCATCATACATCAACAACACACTTCCTTCTCTCCTCCTTCTTCTTTCAATCGGCCGAACCAAACACCCCCATCATCACCTTCATTCACCCACTTCTCATCCATTCCAAGCTTGTGTTAAGGTGCTAGAAGGTGCATAGTGAAGCTAGGAGCTTTCGGAAGTTCAAGAACCACTCTCATTTGCTTTTATCCACTTCATTTACCCTCTTGATCATCCCTAGCCTTGTGCTAGTGGTAAGAGTCTTGATCTTGCTATTTTACATCTATTCTAAGTGGTTAATGATGAATCATGTTCAAAAACATCAAGAACACTAATGAATCATAAGAAGTAAACTTGAACATAAGCTTTAAAAATGAAGAAAACTTGATGAACATGAGTTGTTATGATTGTTGGTTATTGTTTGTCGGTAGAAATGATGTAGATCATCATACAATCTTGCTAGATCACGATTAGAAACATAATGTAGCAAGATAAGGGGATGAACATGTTAAAGATTATGAATCATCCACAAAAAGATCATGAACTTGAAAGAACACTATGTTTTCCTAAAAATAAAGATCAAAGTAAGATGTTAGACCTGTAGATCTAAATATCCATGAGTGGTTTTTCAAAAGAACCAAGTTAAAAATACAAGTTTTACTTAATCTTGGCTCTTAAACAAATAAACCTTATTTTTGGTGGTTAATAAAGTAAAGATACACATGTGTAACAAGAAAAATACAAGAAGAACTATTTTTAGAAAACATGAACGTAAGTAGTAAAGAATCATATTCTTTAAAAATGAAGTTTTTAAAGAAGCAATCACACTTTAAAGGGTAACAAGACTTACTAAATACCCTAGTAAGTTACTACACATTTTTATAAATTTTCAAGTTCATGAAATAGAGAAATTAGTGTATGTTGTTGATGATTGTTGTTGAAATTGACTGATGATGAGTTTTAAAAGAAAATAAACACATGTTTTGAAAATATGGGAAACCTCCATTTTTAGGGGAAACTCTGTCAAAATTTTTATAAATCTTGACACTTAGAAAAATATAAAAGTTTTGAGAAACTTATTCCCTAAAAATGTATACCAAGGTTTCTCTAATTTTTGTGTTAAGAAATGATGATTTCTTCAAGACTAAAAATTTACATTAAGTGTGTATATTTTTTTGAGAAAAATATATATATTATTTGATCACCAAAATTTTGTGCTAAGTGTATGTAGTATGTATTATACATGATAGTGTATTAGGACTTGAAAATACACTAAATACTCCTAAGGAGTGAAAATACAAAAATACACATACAACATGCTTAGACAAATACAAGAAAATATATTTATAAAAATATATTACTTGATAAAATAAATAACTTGGACAAGTTATGAGCATGAAATAAAGTTTTGAACAAAGATACATAACTCGGGTGCAAAGTGCAAAATACAAGATACTTATATTAATTTTTGAGAAAATAATATAAGTAAGATACATAGTTAAAAATATAAAATATTTTTAACACAATAATACATATACAAAAGATAGTGACTTGTGCTTGTACGATACAAGTCTAGTGACTGACGATAATAAAACATGTTTAGGTCACGACGCATTATAAGCAAAACCCGGTGAAGTTTACGACGCAAGGAACGCAAAGTTGTGAGTTCATGCTCCCCCTTTTCTTTAACTGTTTTTGGTTTTATAACTTCGGGGGTGAAATACATGTTACAAATGTTATATTGTTTACAAATGGTATGATGGAGTACAAAAACATTCAAGTGAAACATTCTAGATCATGTCTCGAATAGGGTACCATAAGCACCATTAAACAACGTATACATTCAGACCGCGGAACAAAAGGTTAGATCTAAGGGGTTTCAGGCAACCCCACTCTTGGTCTACTTCTACCAATGAGTGCTTCCGTGTCTCAGTCGAAGTCGACAAAAATGCCTAGGTTTGGTGGCTTCCTATGTCGTGACATATGTTAGTGGCCTTGCAAACCACTAGCGATCTCACACATTCAAACAGTCATAGTACTCAGTTACAGATACGTTTTACAAGTTACATTCAAACAATCATACATTCTACAAGTTGCATATCATGTTTTCATTCAAGTATTTAAACATTCAAAACAATCACTGCATGAATTCACACCAACATTATGTTGACGTTTTTCCAAAACTCACATGTATTTCAGGTAACTAAAGGTGGATGTGCGCGCGGTCCTACTCATGCTTGGATGTCGTCTATGTTATGTTTAAATAAAGTTGTAAACATTTAAGACAATGTTTTATGCTATCTCGCGATGTAAACGCTAAACTTATGTTTTCAAATTATGAAATGTTTGGTACTCGAAGTTATTTTTATGAGCATGTAGTATGTTTACCTTTCGTATGCAATGAGAACCTTTCATGATCACACCTCGTACTTCCGCCGCAGAAAGGGGTGTGACAAAATCCTTGGGTAATATTTTGGGCTAACTCCTTTTTCCTATTTTCTTCTCGCGTACGCACCAGCCCTTCAGTCAGAGTGTTGGCTAATTCCACCGCATTGTCAATTGTGCGAGGTCTCGCGGCTTTAACGATATCCCGAATCTCGCTAATTAAACCCCAAATATAGTGAGATATAAGCACCGGTTCTGGCAAAGCCAGAGTTGGTACGATTCGGGCATATTCGAAAAACTTCGAAGTATACCCTCGACAATCAACATCTACCATCCGGTGGCTCAAGAATTTATTCGCGATTTGTTCCTTTTCATATTCGGGGCAGAATTTCCTTTCCACCAGTTGCTTAAATTCTTCCCAGTTCATGGCATAAGCCATGTCACTTCCTTTGGCTTGCAACACCGTGTTCCACCATTCTAATGCCTCTTCCTTGAAAAGGTGAGAAGCATACATGACTTTATCTTCCTCGGCGCATTTACTTATTTTGATTATTGCTTCAGTTTTCTCTAACCAACGCAGTGCAGCAGTCGCCCCTTCATTGCCTGCAAATTCGACTGGTTTACATGCAAGAAATTCCTTATAAGTGCAACCAGGTGTTGCAACTTTTATTTTCTTGAGGATTGGGGCTTGAATCACAATATTATCATTGTTGTCGCCTCCATTTACACTGTTACTAAAATTATCGTCGCGCGTTCGTTTACTGGGGTTGGCTTGTGAAGGCTCAACAGGACTTTTAACAGCAGCGACGATTGCCGGGATAGCATTGGCTATTCCCTGAGCGACGATGTTTTCTATATCTTGCCGATTTAGAAAGTGATCCTCATTATTGTGTTCCGATTGATTAACTTCATTAACTGGTTCATTAACAGCGTGTTCCATCTGATAATTAACAATATATACAAGTTATTGGCATAAATAAATAACAACCAAACGCAATAAAGTAATCGCACAAAATCACGTCAACACGTATAGCCAAAATTGTCGACTTTGCGACTTTCATATTTTATACATTTCAGTATGCATCCGTACACGCCAGTTTCTTACAAAAGTTTTATTTTAAGTTATTTTACATGATTATATTTTTATTGTTTATTATTATTTTATTATTATTAAACACATAACCACACAACGCAATCACAGTCCGCTGGCATTTTAGAAATGATGCTCCCTCTCGTCGTATTTCCAGGAGATCTGTTCTCCCACTGCCCGGATTCGATTTCCTGCATCCACCAGTTCTTCGCCATAGTGACGGAGTTCAGCCAAGTTTTCTGTGCTCATAGGTGGGTTTGGTGCAGGCTCAGGGTCAAACCGGGGGAAATAGGTGTTAGGGTTATTCAAGATATTCTGAAATTGCCAGTCAGTTGTCCACCATTCTTCCAGCTCTCCTTGTAGAGGTCGGGGGTTGACAATAGGATCTGGGATAGCATGCTCTAAATTAACTGGAAGTTGTGATTCAGCTGGGTAATTGAAGAGGTTTTCATCGGCAGGTCCGATGAGGTCGCTATTTGCCAGTTTGCGATCCAGCTCCTCCCATGGTGGCATTTCCTGGGCTTGCCCGGAACTTTCCCCAATCTCTTTTCCTTTCCCTTTATCCTTCGGATGCTCAGTCTTTTTAACCTTTTGTGCAGCTGGTTTCTTCCTACGCCCACGCTTCTAGTCCAAGATTCTCCTCCTCTTTTTCGGCTTTGGTTTCTCCTGCAGTTGGGCCTGGAACACCATTGGTTCTTCAGTATCAGCCTAGTAGCCAGTGAAGGTTCCGGTAGTATCCATATCGGTGCTATGGATAGTAAAGTTTCGGAGTGCCTCCGACAGTTCATTCATACTGTTAGCACACATGAAGACACACACAAATTTAAGTTAAAATTTTTATTTATTATAAATTAAGTTTTCACAAAATCACAGAACGGCAATCCGAAAAATTAAGTATTTCTAAATACTTAATTGGCTTAAATCAGTGGCTCTGATACCACATTTTTCTGTCACGGCCCCCAGCCCGGTGTGACCCGGTCCAGAGGCCACGGGACAGAAACCCGTGGTATTGATTATTTAATTTGGCAGCGGAAATATTTGACAGGATCTTTTAAACTGAAAATGCCCAATTATTCTATTTCACAATTTGGGACAAACCCCATAATTTACAATAAAGGGAATTTCACGAGGAAATCCTTTGTTTTACAAAACATGTTTATTTATTTTATTGAGTCACCTCTTCAAGCTTTTTAGTGCTACCTAACACTTTTTCCTTGATTCATAGTAAGTCACCTGAAACATGTTTAAAAAGATTTTATCAGCAGGGAAATACTGGCGAGTCATTCAATTTGCACAAAAGACACATTGTTATAAATTTACAGCATTAAGAGTTTTTATATTTTCCCTTATCATATAATTAACTGGTTTAGCTGTCACTCGACCGAATCTATGACCGTGGACATATCACTAATTAGGCTCGCCCACCTAAAGTGATAAATCGTAAGTAGTAATGTGCACAAAACCCCCACATACTGCCAGTAATTAAAGATTAGCAAAGACTTAATCACTGCAAAATATAACTGGAAAACACTTAGGGTTTTGTAAAGCACTTTGATAAAAAGACAATGACTCACATTGCAAGTTTAGTTGGATAGAACTTTGCCTACTGATTTAGTCTCGTAACCTAGGTAAATAACAATGCACACGAAACTAGGTCAGTAACTTAATACAACTTTTTATGATAACTCACGAAATCAAAACCCTCACGACGAATGACAAAGTATAGCCCGGATTCGGGCAGCACTTAAACATCCATCGGATCGGTTTCAATCGATCGGACATTGTATCGTAGCAGTGATCGAGTTATTACCCTGTAATCGAAGTAGAGATTTGTGCCTGTGTGTGTTTTTGCATGAAACAGTGGATAACTCAACGCACAAAATGAATTTGAACGTCGAAACCACAACGCCATGCAAGTGCCAAACCCCTGCCTTTTATACTGAAAAATGGTATCCCCCGCGTGGTGCGCCAGACCCACCTGGTCCTGGCGCGTGGCGCGACGGGTACACTTTTAGGCTAGGGTAGCCTCGTGTCCACATAGCCTGGGTGAGTCAAAATTTCGACGAAATTCGTTTTGTACAACAAACTGTGAAGATAATTATCAATTAGGGGATACCCCCCTGAGTTTTAGGGGCCCTGATCCTAGTTCCAATTGTTCTGAAAATTTTATGGGTCATGCTATACTACTTGGGGGTCTCAATTAGGGTTTCCTAATGAACATTAATAAAATAAGAAATAATAATTTTGGCGAGAGTTGTTACAGATGGCCATTCGATCGAATGGTCGTTCGATGCAAGTGTCATGATTCTAAATTAATACCAAGTGTTCAAGTTTCTGAAAAAGTTTATAAGTGTTGAAAGGTTCCAAGGCACATTGTCACTTTGATCGGATGGCAGTTCGATCAGATGGCTATCCGATCGGATTGCCACTCGACGATCAAAGATTCAAAGTATCAAAGTGTTTAGGGTTAAGAGACAAGTGTCACTTGATCGGATGGTTGTTCGATCGGATGGTTATCCGATCGGATTGCCACTCGATCGGGTTGTCCTTGTCCCGTTCCCAAACTTGTAAAATTTCTAAGTTTCTGTTTAGACAACGACGACATGGTACGTATTGAGACAACGGTAAACACATCAGTGTACAACCGATCTGATCGGGTGGGATTCACCCCAGTCCGTTTAGTCGTCCGTTCGTGACGGTGCTTATTTCAGAATTCATACTCCGGTCATCTTCTCCGGCAACAATCCTTCTCCAAACCAACTCCAGACTAATCATCGAGTCTATAGTCCGTTTGGATTCGGATTCCACCGTTTTGAGTAAAAAATTAAGAAAAGATGAAGATGAACAATAGTTTTATTTGAAAAGTCTAAATTTAGTTAAGATTCCGTGTAGAACACATGAAATTCCTTAGATCTGAGCTAGATCTTGACTAGAATGACATCACACAACAGTTTGGTACAACCCGCCATGATGACATCACCTTCAAGAGCTCAAATCTTATAGATTTCATGGTGAAAAGTGAGATTTCAAAGGAGAATCATGTGGAGAATGATGTGTAGATCAAAGATGTACAAGAATCTAGTGTAAAACGTACCGAAATCACCAAGAACTGTAAGAAAAGAGGAGTACGTGCGTCTGGTCGAGTGAGGCTGTCACATCAGTGAGAATGGCGATGTGACAGGCCTATTTATAGTGTCAGAGTGAGTGAAGGCGATGTGCAGCGGGTCGGATGGCAGCTCGGTCGAATGGCCATCCGATCGGTTGGTCATCTGATCGGATGGCTATCCGATCAGATGACCAACCGATCGGATGGCCATTCGGTCAATCCTATCCTTTCCGCGTTCCCGTCTTTGATTCGTTTTGCGAGTTAGATTAAGCGTTGCATTACGTATTATTGGGTAATAGTATCATATAACTAGATTATATCTTTAACACAAAAGTTTCCATAGTTTCATAGTTTCCGCCAGTGACAAGACTCTAGTCCCTCGTTCAACCAAGTCTCAAGTTTCACGAGCCTTAAGAGTCAAGCACCAAAGTATCAAGAGTCAAGAATCTAGCTTCCAAGTATCAAGAATCATATAATCAAGTCTCATAGTATCATAGGATCATAGTGTCATAGAATCATAATATCATAGAATCATAGTCTCATAGCATAATAGACTCACAAAGTTTCAAGCATCAAAAGTATCAAAAGTGTCAAGTTACATATAGTGGAGGGGCTAAAAGTGACAATAGGTAAAAGTCTAGGGACGCAGGCGTTACATTTTTCTACTTATTGTTCATAACATGTTACTTGGAAATTACATAACAAACAATATAAGATCGGACCCACAAACCAAACGCCAAAAAAAGAACACCTTTTACTAAATAAAAGTACCTTAAACCTCTAATTTGGTCATGCTAAACTCAATAATGTTTTGCTGAATTAGATGGACAACATTGTTAATCCTCAGTTAAGAAAGATGACTAACAATGTTGTCCACCCCATTCGGTGAAACTTTATTGAGAACAAAACTGAATCTCCAAGAAACGACGTTTGCAATTTGTGGTTTTTGTATGTTTTGGCGTTTATATTGAGGATAAACTCAATAAGATTTTGCTCAATGAGATGAACAATATTCCCACATAAGGATTTTGCCCATCACACTGAGTGAAACTTTACCGAGAAAAAAGTGTATCTCAAACAAACGTCGATTGGAATCTTTGATGTTTGGATTTTTTTGGCATTTCTAAGTTGAATGATATATAGTCAAATATGGCGTTTTGGGTTTGGTGTGTTCAATGGAAGGTCTGAGACGTAGTTTATATAGGATGTTTTTGGCACGTATTTTAGGCGGGGTTTTATTATAATAAATGCTAGTAATGAAGTTTCGTCGTTTCAGTTACTGTTTGTTCAGCTTTATCGCTTAAAAACAAAGTTTGGCGTTTTAGATTAGGATGATGTGTGCTTTGTAGTTTAAGGCGACAATTTAATGGCGTTTTATTCATGAGTTTGGCGTTTTGTGTAGAGAAGTCTAAAGACCTTTTTACCCTTAATGAAGCGCGTCCACGTAATAAAATTGATGTTATTTACGAAAACGCCACTGCGCCAATCTAGTCCACAGATTGTTTTGATCTGACGATCCATAAGCGTTTTCACTGTTCTCACACTTTTCACCGTTTTCCCTAAATCCTGACCCATTATATCAATACAAAAAATTATATCAAGACCTTTTAAAAGTTAAAAACCCTATTCATAATTTTTTTTCCATATTAAGTTAATCTTTACTATTTTTCTCATATGGAAAGTATGAGTAAATTACAAAAATCGTCCTTTATGTATGTCACTTATTGCAAACTGTGTCCTTTGTCTTCAGCAATTACAAAAAACGTACTCTGTGTTTACAAACCTTTACACATTATATCCTTTAATCCTAACTCATTTAGTTTTTATGGTTAAATCTAACCAAGTGAAACCCACATGAGGGTATTTTGGTCATTTTACCCTATTTACTCAAAACAAAACCCTCTCTCTCTAACTTTTGCCCCCACCAATTCCTGCCACCATCACCTCCTGTATCCACCACCAAAACCACTAAGTCTGGCGACCACCTAACAACAATAATCCGACAACCACAACAAGAACCCATCAAAAGTAAAGGTTGCGCCTCATTTCTTCGATTTGTAGACCTGTACTTTTGTCATCGTGATTATAAAAATAACCATAACCTTTACCTTAGAGTGGTGGTACAGAAATGGACGAATTCTTGAAAGATTTTGATGTTCCGGCAAAACATCCGTCGGAAGCGGCGTTGAAGAAGGGGTGTCGTCTCACTCGTCAAAAAACATCGCCGGAGAAGTGGCAGCGACCTAGAAGCAATGTGTCACCCTTGACTAGAAACATTGCTACCCCGATTACAGATGCCAACGACATTTCTCTGATTTTTGTTTTCAAAAGTCAAAATTGATCCAAATTGAAGTATGTAAACCTATATTCCATCGAAGGAATCACCACTCCATCCTGGAGTTTTATCAGAAGCCATCATAGAGAACAAAATTAGGATAAATATCATTTCACAAAATTAGGAATCACCACTCCATCCTAGAGTTTTATCAGAAGCCAACCACAAACGCGGTCGGAACCCTAAAGAGGGAAGAACATCAACTTCCTTTTTCTCTCAATTATCACTCTATAAACCCTAAATCAACCGATTAACCACAAAATTCGATCTTCAATTTCAATTTTGAGGTCGAAAACAATAACAAACAACGGCGATCAAGGAGAAATCGGAAGGATATGAAGAGGCGTAATCGCAACTGTATAATTCCGACATTAACAGTAATCTACGGCATTCTGTTCTCTATTCTCTATCCAACAGCAACCGCCGATGGTTCTCTCACCTTCTATGATAACACATCTGTTTTAGTAAGACCACCAGCTGTGGTCGCCTGAAACCACCAGTCAGACCACCATAAGTTAAAGAGAGAGAGATCGAGAGAAAGTGATGATGTTGACAATGGTGCAGGGAGTAATTAGAGAAATAGAGAAAGAGATCGTTAGAGTAGTTAGAGTAAAATAACTAAAATACCATTATGTGGGGTTCACTAGGTCAAATTTAACCATAAAAATAACTGAGTTAAAGCTAAAGGACATAATTTGCAATGGTTCGCAAACATCGAGTACGTTTTTGTACTTTTTAAAAACATAGGACACAGTTTGCAATAAATAATATACATAAAGTTCGATTTTGTAATTTACTTGGAAAGTATTAACCACAAATTAGTTAACTCATAACACCAGCTAAATAGTCCATTTAACCAATATATAATTACATAATCCCAAACAAACATTAAATAAAGACATAAATGTCAACAAAAGTCGAAAAACAGCCCAAGCTATTTGTATTTGACTTGTGATGTATTAAGACATTATAAGTAATACGTGTTTTAAATGTATTCATATATTCCGTTAACACTCTTCTTTTATGTCATAAATGTTATTAATTGTGTCATAACTTTATATTTTAGATGTAGACATAGATGTATGTATAATGTAGACCATATATATAGTTACACAATTATTATGTGGTGCCTTGAGTTTTCAACAAATGATGAGAAAGAAAACACGTCAAGTGTCATAACTCATCATAATATTTCGTACTCCATATTTGATACTAACTCCTACTGTCTTTGTCTGTGGACATATTCGTTCTATTTATTAGTCTATTTATTATTACGGCAAAAGTTGGTCATAAGGCATGACCTTTATGACAAGACTAACGATGTCAATCAAAGACATATGTATGCTCTTTGTTCTGAATGTTTTAAAGCACCTTCAACAGGTGAGATGGTAAAAAATAGGCGGCCCCGTTGTTTGTTCCTCATCCGGATGGGCGCGTTCGAAACTTCAAACGCAACAGACGAGAGGTGTTTGGGTCCCACTCACATCTCTCTCACAAAGACATGATATATAAATAATATTGTTTTAATATTTAAAATGATGTTTAGAAAGGCATGTAGTGTTGAAGATGAAACAAGTGTCTGGAATTAATCTGATATCATATGACATCTTTAAAAACGTTTAAAATGTTTAGCGTTAGAGATGTTCTTATAGAATATGCAGGCATGCCTTTGATATATGTATTTGGAGGTGTTTTTATTATCAAAGGTGCAATTTTCACTAGGTAAACATAAATTTTATGTTACATCCAAATTTTAAAATCAAGATTGTCAAATTTAGATTCTACAAATAACTTATAGAAGACTTGATTAACAATATAAACATCATGTTACTTAAGCACCAATGTAGCTCATCGCAACATACATACATAATTAATCTCATTCATGTACCTCATACTTAAATCTTAGGGTGTAAGGAGTGGTTAAACACTTGAGAGTGGCAAACTAAAAAATCAACCAATGAGAGTGCGTCACGTCAATCAGTGAAAAGTGTTTAAACTTTGCTGAAAAGTGTTGGCAATGGTTTAGACACTTGTTGAAGGGGTAAATTTAAAAAAAAAAAAAAAAAAAAAAGTGTGATTGGTTGAGAGATTGCATGGACCCCACCCCAGCACACACACTCTTCACCGTGCATCGTCAACCCACCACCGATTTGGTAAAGTTTGAGCGGTAAACTAGTGTTGGTGGTGGTGTTTACCGAGTGGTAAACTCATTTACCGACTCTTGCCGATCTCCACATCGGACACCCTTACTTCCATCACCTTCTACGTCTTCTAGAAATCACCGTTTTCTTTTAAATTTCGTGTACATCTAGCTTTGTAAAACTACAAATACTCACCATGGTCACGGTAACTCCAATATCACATGTCATTACCAATGATCACTTATCAAACCTGTTTATTCAAATTTCTGAAATTATACTATACTAGTGTGATTCGCTACGCGTTGCGACGGACATTCAGTCAGTATGGTTTTTGTTTGTTACAACAACGCATGTACAATACCGACACACCGTATAACAACCAAAAAAGATACACCCAAAATGATATCTACACGTGTTTTATAATGATCGATTGAAAACGATAAAACGAATAACGGTGCCATTTTGAATAATACCGATACCGGTGCTGATGACCAATTCGGTTCATAAAGCATTTAACTATATCATAAAAATAACGAAAAGAGTAAATCGCGCTAATTTATATAAAAAACAACTTTTATTGAAATGTAAATAAAAGTAAGCAGGTTGCAACCAAGGCCGGGCTCGTTAGGCTTACCAATCTCACCAAAAATCAAGGGCCTCCTATTTTTAGTAAAGTTTTATATATTGTATATGCATCAGACTCAAATAAAAAGAAAAACTAAACCATGTTTTTTAATAAAGTTACCCAGATAAAAATTGTTTAGGAAAAAAGTCCCAAATGCAAGACCCAGTTTCGAAATTAAACCACATACATAACTGCAGTCTATAGCAACCATCTACCACTCGATCTCATCCGAATTCCGTGAATCAGCGCCAAAAATCCCTAAAATTGAGTCGCAGTCATCGTTCCTACCTCCTATCGCAACCTGCTCTTTCGATTTTCTAGGTTATCGGCTATCATTAACAGTAATCACTCATGGCGTCGGGTCTGTCGGGATTGGAGGAGAATTTATGGGCAAAATTAGGGCTAATAACTAAACGTAGGTTAACTTTAGCAGCTAATTTTTCTATTAATCTCTATATGTTTTGCAAAAGGGCCTCCACTCCATAATCCGCTTAAGGTCTACAAAAACGTTGGAACGGCCCTGGTTGCAACGGTTATTGGGAAAGTTATAAAGCATTTAACTATTTTATTAAAATAACGAAAATGAGTCAATTGCGGCAATTTATATAAAAAAAACTAAACCGTGAGACAGTGGCGGATCTAGAAAAATAATTCAGGGGTATCCTAAAAAAATTGGACTTAGGAATATCCTAATATATGCTCAGGGTGTATACAATACATAAAACGAAGAAGAATTTTTGTTTTTTACACTAATATTGCACTTCACTGGCCTGGGCTACCCTAATTACATGCTACCTCTGCCACTGCGTGAGACAACTTTTATGACATATTTGTTCGTGTTTCGATTACGTATATTATTATTATTTACAACTCAGTTTTAAGTAAAATTTATTGAGATATAAATAAAAATAAGAATATTGTAAGAGCATAGTCTAATATTCAAAAAATATTGTATTTTAAAAAGTTTGAGAAATTAAAACGCTCTTAGAAATAATTATGATAATAAAATAATATTAAATATTGATATCGTTAAACTTGTCAATTATATATGAAGTTTTTCTTGAATTTAAAAAGAAGAGTTGAGTTAAATTTCATTTTAGTCCCTGTGGTTTGGGCCAGTTTGCCAGTTTAGTCCAAAGGTTTCATTTTTAACTTATGGGTCCAAAAAGGTTTCACAGTTGCCATTTTAGTCCACTGGGTTAACTTCATCCATTTTTTCTGTTAACGAGAAGGCCAATTTGGTCATTTTGTATGTAATTTTGTTAACTAAAATGGCAATTCAGCCATACAAAATGACCGAATTGGCCTTCTCGTTAACAGAAAAAATGAATAAAGTTAACCCAGTGGACTAAAATGGCAATTGTGAAACCTTTTTGGACCCACAGGTTAAAAATAAAACATTTAGACTAAACTGATAAAATTGCCCAAACCACAAGGACTAAAATGGCATTTAACTCTAAAAAGAAATAGAAACTAAAGAGGACTATTGCCCAAATAAAAAACTAAAGAGGACTATTGCCCAGATAAAAAAAACCCACAAAAAGTTGTGCTAAAAAAAATGTCAGAAGTTGTTTGTGGTAAAAAAACAAAAATATCTAGAGTTGTTTATAGCTAAAGATGTTATTTAATATATATTAGAGGGATTTTCGCGCGTCTCGCTGCAGACGTTTGGTCATTATCGATCTAGTTCATTACAGTACCAGTATGATACCGGCACTTAGCATAGCAATCGTTTCCAATCGACATGTTTTTTTTACATTGAGTGAAAACCCATAAAAATGAATGTCCGTACCGGTGTTGTTTGTTCGGTATCGGTCCGTTACGATACCGGTATCGTACAAACACTCGATATAGCTTAAGATACCAAAAAATATTTCATTGCGAATATTACTTTGTGTTCAATGAATTTTATACCGCCACGTCGAGAATTATATAAAAACGAATACGGTAATGTTACCGATGTTATTTGATCGGTATATGTTCGGTTTGTGATGATAAAAAAATCAACTATAAACCCATTCGAATACCGATGTTGTTTGGTGGTATATGTTCAGTTTATGATGATAAATAAGATCAACTATATATTACCCGTTCGATTACCGATGTTGTTTGGTCGGTATATTTTCGGTTTCTGATGATAAAAAATCAATTATATATGAACCGCTTGAGTAGAATTTTTATTGAATCGTACATAATAATAGGCACATGATGACGTTAATAATAACAAAACTATACCGATGTTATACGATACCGGTACTGATGTTGTTCAAACGGTATCAGTAATATTTGAAAAAGAAAATCATTAAAAGTGGAAATAAAAGAAATATGTTTAAGGTTCTAAGTAAATATAATAATAATAATAATCTATTACAATATTGAAATGATAAAAATATGAAAAAAAAAAACTATATAAATTATTATTAAGAGTAAAATGCCAAAATGGTCTTTAAGGTTTGGTCATTTTACCACTTTAGTCTAAAACTCAAACCTTTTGAATCTGGGTCCCTATGGTTTTAATTTTGTTGACATTTTCATTCAAAATCAAAATACGGTCAGCTTTTTCAGTTAACATCCAACTTTGTTTTGTCTTTTTCCTCCTTTTTAAAGAAGGGCAAAATGGTCTTTTAATGTTTTATTATAACAATTTAAAAAAATCTGACCATTTTACTCTTCATTAAAAAGGAGGAAAAGGACAAAAAAACTTGATATTAACTGAAAATCTGAATAGATTCTGGTTTTGGATGAAAATGACAACAAAATTGAAACCACATAGACTCAGATTCAAAAGGTTTGAGTTTTGGATTAAAGGGGCAAAAGTGACCAAACCTCAGGGACCATTTTGGCAGTTTACTCTATTATTAAAATTAAATTACTTACTATCCATCGTAGTTTAATTTTAACGATGAAAACAAATATCGATACCGGTTTCAATAAAACCAATTAAAAAAAGTTTTCCTCTCGCGCTACACGGCGGGAGTTTGATCATTTTCCCTCCGTAATGTACGACATGACTTTTGCCATTATCGGCTCGATTCATCGGAAACCATAAAACAATATCGATATGGCGGCAATATGATCAGTTTCTGTCGTGTTACGCGGCGTGACTTTGGTCGTTATTGGCTCAGCTCATCGGAAAACCATAAAAGCGAAGATCGATAAAAGCAAATACTAATATCTATTCCGTACCAATTAGAAAAAATAAAAAGAGGTTTTTCCAACCGCGTTACGTGGCGAGAGTTTGATCATTTTATCCGGTACTACGCAGCATAACTTTGGTCGTTATTGGCTCTACTCATCCAAAACGAATATCAATACACGTTTCAATAATTAACAATGAAAACAAAAACAAAACACCACTAATAGTCTAAATCATAAAAGACAAAAAAAAAAAAAAAGAAACAAAAGCACTATTCATGGAAGTTGTCCAATTATATATACTAGTAGGATTTCTGCGCGATTCGCTACGGGTCGGCCCGATTTGTTACAGTTACAGTTTGATATCGGCACTCGTCATAGCAATCGACAGGTGTCTTACATCCATTGAAAACAATAAAAATGAATGCCCGAACCAGTAACGGTGTTGTTAGGTCGGTATCAGTTTGGTTCGCTATGGTACCAGTATCAGTTCGGTTCGTTATGGTACCGATATCGTATAGACATTGGTTATGGCTTACGATACCAAAAATATCTAGAGTTGTTTATAGCTAAAGATGTTATTTAATATATATTAGTGGGATTTTCGCGCGTCTCGCTGCAGACGTTTGGTCATTATCGGTCTGGTTCATTACAGTATCAGTACGATACCGGCACTCAGCATAGCAATCGTTTCCAATCGACACGTTTTTTACATTGAGTGAAAACCCGTAAAAATGAATGTCCGTACCGGTGTTGTTTGTTCGGTATCGGTCCGTTACGATACCGGTATCGTACAAACACTCGATATAGCTTAAGATACCAAAAAATATTTCATTGAGAATGTTACTTTGTGTTCAATGAATTTTATACCGCCACGTCGAGAATTATATAAAAACGAATACGGTAATGTTACCGATGTTATCTGATCGGTATATGTTCGGTTTGTGATGATAAAAAAATCAACTATAAACCCATTCGAATACCGATGTTGTTTGGTGGTATATGTTCAGTTTATGATGATAAATAAGATCAACTATATATTACCCTTTCGATTACCGATGTTGTTTGGTCGGTATATTTTCGGTTTGTGATGATAAAAAATCAATTATATATGAACCGCTTGAGTAGAATTTTTATTGAATCGTACATAATAATAGGCACATGATGACGTTAATAATAACAAAACTATACCGATGTTATACGATACCGGTACTGATGTTGTTCAAACGGTATCAGTAATATTTGAAAAAGAAAATCATTAAAAGTGGAAATAAAAGAAATATGTTTAAGGTTCTAAGTAAATATAATAATAATAATCTATTACAATATTGAAATGATAAAAATATGAAAAAAAAACTATATAAATTATTATTAAGAGTAAAATGCCAAAATGGTCTTTAAGGTTTGGTCATTTTACCACTTTAGTCTAAAACTCAAACCTTTTGAATCTGAGTCCCTATGGTTTTAATTTTGTTGACATTTTCATTCAAAATCAAAATACGGTCAGATTTTTCAGTTAACATCCAACTTTGTTTTGCCTTTTTCCTCCTTTTTAATGAAGGGCAAAATGGTCTTTTAATGTTTTATTATAACAATTTAAAAAAATCTGACCATTTTACCCTTCATTAAAAAGGAGGAAAAGGACAAAAAAAACTAGATGTTAACTAAAAAATCTGAATAGATTCTGCTTTTGGATGAAAATGACAACAAAATTGAAACCATATAGACTCAGATTCAAAAGGTTTGAGTTTTGGATTAAAGGGGCAAAAGTGACCAAACCTCAGTGACCATTTTAGCAGTTTACTCTATTATTAAAATCAAATTACTTACTATCCATCGTAGTTTAATTTTAACGATGAAAACAAATATCGATACCGGTTTCAATAAAACCAATTAAAAAAAGTTTTCCTCTCGCGCTACACGGCGGGAGTTTGATCATTTTCCCTCCGTAATGTACGACATGACTTTTGCCATTATCGGCTCGACTCATCGGAAACCATAAAACAATATCGATATGGCGGCAATATGATCAGTTTCTGTCGTGTTACGCGGCGTGACTTTGGTCGTTATTGGCTCAACTCATCGGAAAACCATAAAAGCGAAGATCGATAAAAGCAAATACTAATATCTATTTCGTACCAATTAGAAAAAATAAAAAGAGGTTTTTCCAACCGCGTTACGTGGCGAGAGTTTGATCATTTTATCCGGTACTACGCAACATAACTTTGGTCGTTATTGGCTCTACTCATCCAAAGCGAATATCAATACACGTTTCAATAAATAACAATGAAAACGAAAACAAAACACCACTAATAGTCTAAATCATAAAAGACAAAAAAAAAGAAACAAAAGCACTATTCATGGAAGTTGTCCAATTATATATACTAGTAGGATTTCTGCACGATTCGCTACGGGTCGATCCGATTTGTTACAGTTACAGTTTGATATCGGCACTCGACATAGCAATCGACAGGTGTCTTACATCCATTGAAAACAATAAAAATGAATGCCCGAACCAGTAACGGTGTTGTTAGGTCGGTATCAGTTTGGTTCGCTATGGTACCAGTATCAGTTCGGTTCGTATGGTACCGATATCGTATAGACATTGGTTATGGCTTACGATACCAAAAATATCTAGAGTTGTTTATAGCTAAAGATGTTATTTAATATATATTAGAGGGATTTTCGCGCGTCTCGCTGCAGACGTTTGGTCATTATCGGTCTGGTTCATTACAGTATCAGTACGATACCGGCACTCAGCATAGCAATCGTTTCCAATCGACACGTTTTTTACATTGAGTGAAAACCCATAAAAATGAATGTCCGTACCGGTGTTGTTTGTTCGGTATCGGTCCGTTACGATACCGGTATCGTACAAACACTCGATATAGCTTAAGATACCAAAAAATATTTCATTGCGAATATTACTTTGTGTTCAATGAATTTTATACCGCCACGTCGAGAATTATATAAAAACGAATACGGTAATGTTACCGATGTTATTTGATCGGTATATGTTCGGTTTGTGATGATAAAAAAAATCAACTATAAACCCATTCGAATACCGATGTTGTTTGGTGGTATATGTTCAGTTTATGATGATAAATAAGATCAACTATATATTACCCGTTCGATTACCGATGTTGTTTGGTCGGTATATTTTCGGTTTGTGATGATAAAAAATCAATTATATATGAACCGCTTGAGTAGAATTTTTATTGAATCGTACATAATAATAGGCACATGATGACGTTAATAATAACAAAACTATACCGATGTTATACGATACCGGTACTGATGTTGTTCAAACGGTATCAGTAATATTTGAAAAAGAAAATCATTAAAAGTGGAAATAAAAGAAATATGTTTAAGGTTCTAAGTAAATATAATAATAATAATAATCTATTACAATATTGAAATGATAAAAATATGAAAAAAAAACTATATAAATTATTATTAAGAGTAAAATGCCAAAATGGTCTTTAAGGTTTGGTCATTTTACCACTTTAGTCTAAAACTCAAACCTTTTAAATATGGGTCCCCATGGTTTTAATTTTGTTGACATTTTCATTCAAAATCTAAATATGGTCAGATTTTTCAGTTAACATCCAACTTTGTTTTGTCTTTTTCCTCCTTTTTAATGAAGGGCAAAATGGTCTTTTAATGTTTTATTATAACAATTTGAAAAAATCTGACCATTTTACCCTTCATTAAAAAAGAGGAAAAAAAAAACTAGATGTTAACTGAAAAATCTGAATAGATTCTGCTTTTGGATGAAAATGACAACAAAATTGAAACCACATAGACTCAGATTCAAAAGGTTTGAGTTTTGGATTAAAGGGGCAAAACTGACCAAAACTCAGGGACCATTTTGGCAGTTTACTCTATTATTAAAATCAAATTACTTACTATCCACCGTAGTTTAATTTTATCGATGAAAACAAATATCGATACCGGTTTCAATAAAACTAATTAAAAAAAGTTTTCCTCTCGCGCTACACGGCGGGAGTTTGATCGTTTCCCCTCCGTAATGTACGACATGACTTTTGCCATTATCGTCTCGACTCATCGGAAACCATAAAACAATATCGATATGGCCGCAATATGATCAGTTTCTGTCGTGTTACGCGGCGTGACTTTGGTCGTTATTGGCTCAACTCATCGGAAAACCATAAAAGCAAATACTAATATCTATTCCGTACCAATTAGAAAAATAAAAAGAGGTTTTTCCAACCGCGTTACGTGGCGAGAGTTTGATCATTTTATCCGGTACTACGCAGCATAACTTTGGTCGTTATTGGCTCTACTCATCCAAAGCGAATATCAATACAGGTTTCAATAAATAACAATGAAAACAAAAACAAAAACAAAACACCACTAATAGTCTAAACCATAAAAGACAAAAAAAAAAAAGAAACAAAAGCACTATTCATGGAAGTTGTCCAATTATATATACTAGTAGGATTTCTGCGCGATTCGCTACAGGTCGGTCCGATTTGCTACAGTTACAGTTTGATATCGGCACTCGACATAGCAATCGACAGGTGTCTTACATCCATTGAAAACAATAAAAATGAATGCCTGAACCAGTAACGGTGTTGTTAGGTCGGTATCAGTTTGGTTCGCTATGGTACCAGTATCAGTTCGGTTCGTTATGGTACCGATATCGTATAGACATTGGTTATGGCTTACGATACCAAAAAAAAAACTTTATTGCGAATATAACCATGTGTTCAACAAATTTTATACCGTCACGTCTAGAAAACTATAAAAACGAATATAGTACCGGTACCGATGTTGTTTAGTAGGTATATATTCGATTTGTGATAATAAAAAAATAAACTATGTATGAATCGTTAAAATAGAAATTTGATTGAATCGTACATAACGATAAGCACATGACGGCGGTACATTCGAAATTTTACAAAAACCTTATATTGTATTAATAAAAAACGAAAAAGGTAATGGACGCCATATTATAGATAAAGGTAAACCAATGTTATATGGTACCGGTACCGATGTTGTTCAAACATTATCGATATTATTAAATAAAGAATATCATTATAAATTAAAAAACATATTTAAGTTTAAAAATAAATATAATAATAATTTATTATAATATTAAATTAATAAAAAAAACTATGCATTATTTTAAAATTAAAATTATTATTCATGATAAGTTCAAAATATAAATCATTAAAGTTAAAATTAAAAATCAAAATATATTTAAAGTTAAATGTAAAAAATGAAAATATGTGTAAAATTAAAAATAAATATAATAACAGTCTAGTACAATATTTAAATAATTAAAAAACTATATAGTATTATAAAAAAGAAACTATTATTCATCGAGCTTTTTCAATTATATATATTAAATATTTTTATAAAAGAAATATTATTTAAAAAAAAAAGACATTATCAAAACATAAATTCATATTAGTCAAAGTACTATTTATAGTCACGTTCCAATTATGTATATTTAAATTAAATTAAATTAAATAGTAATAGTAATATCTTAAGCATGAATTGCACATTATAATATTATGACCAGATTCCTTTAAGATGTCAAGTTTGTCGTAAGATTTGATTGGATAACTTTGAGGAGTATGCAGTTCATTGCAAGGAGTTGTCGGGTTTTAAATACAAGCATGACTTGACCAGTGTTGGCTTATGTGATTTGCTTAAGCTAGCAAGAATCTCCTCTAAAAGTGAGTCTCGTGTGAATTTCCTGATAGACCCGCATGAAGGGAGGTTCAGTCTTCGCCCATTGGATGTTCTCGTGTTTGGTTGGGCAGGTGAGAAACATACTTGTGTGGACCTTACCGGGGTGTCCTCCGTCGTTGGGCTTAGAGACAACTGGTTCGTGGCTGGCCAGGCTATGTTGAAGGTAGAACTAGGAAAAGTTGCTAAGTGTGAGCAATCTTGTGCTGAGAATCAAAATGCTTTCATTCCGTTTTCTTTTAATACCTTTGAGTCCCTTGTCGCTGAAGTTGTTGGTATCATGAAGAGAGTGCAGCGAGTCATGCACAACAATTTCTCGATGTCGAAGAACCAGAGCTTTGTTTTCAGTCGGATTGGTTTTGCAATTCAAAAGGGGATTACGGCACAACTTGTTGCATATTTACCTACCACTATTATGTAATTTCGTAAAGATTCTTATATTATATATAAAAAATTATTCAATTCTATTTATATGCATCTTAGTGGTCATGTAATTGCACATTATAGTGAATTTTAACTATACTTTAACAATATAATTAATTTTAATTACTATGGTAATTTCAACGAGTTTGCTACTTTTCTCTTGTCTCTCTCTATTTTTATTCATTACTATTGTTTTTCCTCATCATTTTGTGTTATATGTTGTTTTTAGTACTTCTATTTTGTTTTGATTTCTGAAGTCACAAATTATGTTATTTTTAGTACTTCTTTATATGTTATTTTTAGTACTTTTGTTTTGCTACTTTTCTCTTGTCTCTCTCTATTTTTATTCATTACTATAGTTTTCCTCATCATGTTGTGTGTTATATTTAGACACTATAACTTACCTATAAAGAAAAGCTTTCTGGAGCAAAAGTTCCAAGCAAAAGCAACATCTATATCTTCCAGGCAAGACCATCTTTGGGGGAGGGTCGGGTGCGCGACGACCCTAGGCCCAATCTCCTCGAGGAACTGGATTTTTAACTTTTTTTTTTGTTTCACATAATTATATATATATATATATATATATATATATTGTTAAAAACGGGCCATGAATAGTAACTTTATTTTTTTTAATAATTATTTTTCTTTTTTTAGAACATATATTAATTTATCAATTAATTTGATACTTGTTTAATAAATTAAGTTTATAACTTTTTTTCTAAAAACTTAAGTATGTAGTTGTGCTTGATTTTTTCGCTCGACATTCCGTTATAAGTTTTGTTAAAAACGTAGTTGTACTCAAAATAAAGTATTTATTTTGTATCATAAAACGGTACGATGATAAACTAAACCATTCTAATGGTTTGACTTTCTAAACAACATGTTTTATATTCAAAACACGTACATGTTACATTATTATTTGATCGGTTTCGCTGCAACACGCGACGTAAGTAAAACTAGTATATATTTAATCTCCAGACATCAAAACTAAAATTAAAATATCAGGGATGAATTGTTAGTATAAAAAGTGTGAGGAATGAATTGTTAAAGGGTTAAATTTAAAAAGTTTAAAATTGATATTTTTAGAAAATGGGGTGTGAAAAGTAGAAAAGATGATGTATTTAGCCACACCCTATTAATAGTTGAAAACACTTGTGGTACCAATCTGACCATTTAAAACTATTTTTGACCAAATTAATTAAGCGAATCACTAGAGTTTCGTTTTAAGTTAGTTGTAGACAAAATTCCTTATTTTATTCAAAGTGAACTAATCAAATAATTTAACAAAATAGACTATAAATACCAGCAGGAAGCTGAAAATCCAAAAACAAACAAAATTATATAATTATATCACGAACATTAATGTTGTGGTTAATGTTGATTTTGTTCACTTCGTACATGATATTTAGAGTTGTTTTAATTATACTACAAGCCTAAGACCCCTCGAGTTTCGCGGGTGGCTAAACACCAACTAAACATATAAAATAATTTAAACGTAGAAGCGTTGAAGTGTGATTTGTTAAGCCTAATATTTTGAGACAGCTGAGCACGTCCCAATAGTACATCTACATAATGTTCGTTACAAATTAAGTTTTTGTCAGCTAAGCCTTCATGATGTTTTCATGATGTCGTCTTTAACTCCACTATCGCATTCATCCTCTGACATTATCAATTCCAATCAGGACGACTTAGAATTTAAAGCTCTATTGCTAGATTATTAAAAAGAGTTAATTACTGTTTCCGTCCCTGTGGTTTATCAAAAATCACTATTTCAGTCCATTAGTTTAAAAATTGCGATTTCAATCCTTGTGGTTTTACTTTCGTAACCATTTCAGTCCACCTCGTAACCATTTCAGTCCCTGTACTTACAGAATAAATGGATTGAAATGGTTATGAAAGTGAAACCACGGGGACTGAAATGGTCACGAAAGTGAAACCACACAGACTGAAATCACATGACGAAAACAGTAATTAACTCAAAAGAGTTAATTACTATTTTATATACATGAAATTAATTTGAAAAAAATAGATTCTTACTTAAGTGTAAGAACAACTCAAACGGGTTCTTAGAGATATCAACTGGTTGGCTACCCTCCAACACTTTATTTGCTATAAATCCCTTTTACTGTTATAGAAAAAAAAAATAAGGTTATAACCCGGAAATTTTCCGGGTAGGAAAATTTAATTTATAACAAATAAAAGTATAAAAATAACACTTTAACATCTAAAGTATCCTCTTTTCCTTTTCTCCATCATAATTTTTTAATTGGTTTCTTAAACTTTTTCTTGTTGTAAAGAGCCATAAAAAGATACAAAAGCAAGAATGTAAAGTAAACGTCTATATTTAGAGCATTTACATTGGAACCTCTATTCTATATTATATAGAGAAAATAATAGAGGAAACAACAAAAATACCATCACATTGGAATTTCTATAATAGAAAAAAATTAAAGTAAAATACACCTCTATATTTATAGGGTCACATACATTCAACCCTCAATATTATTATTCTGAGTGTGTAATATCTAATATGATTTTGAAAAACTTCATTTATACCACAGCCTCACCAATTTTTAAAAGACCCATTTTAAAAAAAGACTCATTTCATCACAACCTGTTTTAATCGAGTTAATCACAGGTTATCCTCTAAATATCTTTTGACATTTATACATAAAATAAATACAAATAAACTAATCATAAGTCCGTCTTTAAACAATTTTTCAAAGTTTACCTACTTGAGCAATTAGAGATAAATATAAAGCAAATCACCCGTTAGGTAAAAACGGTTGAAATTGCGTTTTTTTTTTTCAGTAAACCAAACTTTATTAATCACCAAAAGAGGCATACAAACAACAATTAAGCTTCCATAAAAACACACTAAGATACATCCAAAATATTCTTACCCCGTTACACATCCAATCACTTTAAAAAAATTATCTATACACATACACTAACCAAAGTCTAAACCAGAGAAAGTGGACCAGATTGAGAGATTGACGCCTATCGATCTGTTAATCATCCACCAGAGAGTAGCCTCCTTAATGTCTTGCACTATTTTAGTTTGAAAAGCATCGACCCCTTTGAAGATCTTATCATTTATCCTTAACCATAGCCTTCACACTGTCATGAGAAATACAATATAAATCGACATTTTTTTTGTTGGCGTATCCAGACTAATTCTACATACACAAACCTTCCAACATATTGATTTAGCGAAGATACGTGAAGCGAACAAAAGACAGGAAGAGCAGCTTTTATATTTTTTTTTATGATACCTGTAATCATTTTATAAATAATGCTATACAAAATTACAGGAAGAGAAACTGTTATAGTTATTTTTTTTATAATATCAATCATAATGCTATACACACCTTGTCGTAGCTTAAACACATTTCTTCAGATTATGGCCCAATTTGACCAGATTCTAAAAAACAAAGAAAGATTATCATGAGATACTGTCAAACTGGGGTTTAGGATGTAAACCATAAAAATAACAAATTAATTTAGATGATTAGCCTTGCAGAAAACCCAAATCGGGAAAGTTTATCTGAATCGTTAACGAAAAAAATCAGACTCAGATTGGGTTACTCAAGCGGATATTGATCACTGGAATAAGATCGGGTATCAAACATAAGAGCACACATGAGTTGATTAATGGAACAAAATGGTGAGGAGAAGAATATACATCAGTGAATCGAATAGAGATCAATTTCCCATAGGATCCCATTTAAGATATATAGATATATAGATATAGATAAAGAACGGTGCAAGATATACCTTTTCTTCAACTTCTCATAGGATCCCATTCAAGAGTTCCTTGTAGGGGAAGGAGTCTGAAAGAAGCTCATCACCTAAAATTACAAAACACAATTTGAATTAGATATACAACTCAAGTACAAAAACAATAGTCGAAGAAGACTCGAAGCATCCCTAAAATTACAAATAATATAGTCAAAGCATCTCATAAAAAAATCAAGATTTCAAAGCATTCAAAATTTAAAATCAAACACAATAATGGTTTACTTCAAAATTTAAATTTAAATAATGATTGACTTCAAAAATTAAAATTTAAAATCTGAAAATCAAATCACTAATATCCAATCCCGTAAATCAAGCAAACTTATTAGGAAAGTCTAACTTTTTAAATTTAAATTCAATTTACAGATTCGAAATTTAAAATCAAACACATTAATGGCAAACTTTCAAATTTAAATTTAAAATAACAATTGACTTCGAAATTGAAAATTTAAAATCAAACACAATAATGGTTTACTTCAAAATTTAAATTTAAAATAATGATTGACTTCAAAATTTAAAATTTAAAATCTGAAAATCAAATCACTAATATCCAATCCCGTAAATCAAGCAAACTTATTAGGAAAGTCTAACCTTGCCAAGCAAAACCAACCGACATAGAAACAAACTCATAGGAGAGGGAAAAAATATAAAACAAACAAAAGGAGGGGTTTCAAAAAACGTAAATGAATTTATTTATAGAAACACTACAAATTTTCCGGAAATTAATACAGTACCAAATTTATTAGTAACTAAAAAATACAGCCAAAATTAAATGAGCATAAATGATGAAACCAAACATTATACCAGATAAAAAAACAATAAAACTAAAATTTTTTATTAACATGTCCGACGAAGTTTAATAGTCCGGCAATGGCATAAAATTTAGGGTTAACCATGAAAAAAAAAACAAAAGAATCATTAATACATATTAATACAATACAAAATTTATTAGTAAAAAAACAAAGATTTTCAAATTTCAAAAAATATCATAGTTTGATTTGCCAAAAAAAAAATAACTTAAAAATTATAGAGATTAGCATAAATGATGAAAACTATCATTATACCAGATCAAAAAACACCAAAAAAACGACAACATTAAACTTACCTCTTGCGTTCGAAGAAGATTCAGACTCCTGCAATTGCATAAAAATTAGGGTTTATCATGAAAAAACAAAAAATAAAATAAAAAATCAGTAAGAGCATCACTCTTTCAAAGACATCAAGAATAGATCCATTAATAAGATTAGATTCGAAAAATTTAAATCATCATCAGCAACACAAAAATACAGAAAAATGATTAAAAAAGTGCGATTAAGCATTTAAAATAAATAACAATCTAATCTAGTTTACATACCTGCAGAATAAGTGGAATGATCTACAAAAAAAGAAGAAGAACAGATTCTGAGAAACTAGAAAATTAATGTGATTGTCGAAAATTATGGAAACTAACACAAAATTTGGAAGCAATTAAAACTTTAATATAAGTTATCTTGATAAATTTGGAAATACGTTACAATTTAAACAACTATGATAAGTATCCATAATTGATATAAATTTCAAAAATTCAAATTTTGAAATAATCAGTTAAAACAATTTATCTAAATAGTTAAATATTATTCAAACTTAAATTCAAAACCAAGGTTAATATATTCATAATATAATCAATATCTAAATGATTGTGAAAAAAAATCAATCACAAAAAATACAGAAAAATGATTAAAAAAAAGTGCGATTAAGCTTTTAAAATACATAACAATCTAATCTAGTTTACATACCTGCAGAATAAATGGAATGATCTACAAAAGAAGAAGAAGAACAAATTCTGAGAAAATTGAAAATTAATGTGAATGTCGAAAATTATGGAAACTAACACAAAATTTAGAAGCAATTAAAACTTTAATATAAGTTATCTTGATAAATTTGGAAATACGTTACAATTTAAACAACTATGATAAGTATCCATAATTGATATAAATTTCAAAAATTCAAATTTTGAAATAATCAGTCAAAACAATTTACCTAAATAGTTAAATATTATTCAAATTTAAATTCAAAACCAATAAGGTTAATATATTCATAATATAATCAATATCTAAATGATTATGAAAAAAAATCAATCACAAAAAATACAGAAAAATGATTAAAAAAAGTGCGATTAAGCATTTAAAATACATAACAATCTAATCTAGTTTACATACCTGCAGAATAAGTGGAATGATCTACAAAAAAAAAAAAAAGAACAAATTCTGAGAAACTTGAAAATTAATGTGATTGTCGAAAAATATGGAAACTAACACAAAATTTGGAAGCAATTAAAACTTTAATATAAGTTATCTTGATAAATTTGGAAATACGTTACAATTTAGACAACTTTGATAAGTATCCATAATTGATATAAATTTCAAAAATTCAAATTTTGAAATAATCAGTCAAAACAATTTACCTAAAGAACGATAAAGAAGACTCAAAATAAAACCAAATCTATGGAAAACGAACCTATTTGCAATCGATTAGAAGAATGATCAGCTCTCTAAAGGACCTGTTGTCAACAAAGACATCACAATTTTAAGGATTTAAATAGAGAATGATGGATGAAACATTGCTTAAGCTTAAACAATAATCTGTACTATAACCTTTCTGGTATGCCAAATCATCACTCCCAATTGTTGAACTGTAATAGTGTCAGCAAACAACGTCACATTTGACAATTGCTCAAAATCTACTTCAATACGTGAATTTAATCGGAAAACCTAAAGATGAACATATGATAGAGAACATCAAACAGTAAGCGACATTATCAAACATGAATCGATATTTGAAGAATTGTTACCTATTTGTTGAATCGTTTGAAGAAGACAATGATGGATCCCATCTTTCAAAAAGCACCAAATCTTGAAAAATATCACAGAAGCACTCAAGAAATGAATATAGATATTGATGAATGCATAAGTTAGAAATCACTGAAACCCTAAGAAGAGGCGGCGGCTAGGTCTTCCAGACACCAACAACGCCGCAAAAAGAAAATTGAAAACACGGATACATACCTTATACGCCGCATAATAAGGACTGGTTGCTTCCACTCGCGATTGAAGATGAAGAAATATAGGGTTCAGGAGATTGCAAATAACATATTAAAGATCGATAGATGATATATAGGGTTTAAGGAAGAAATAGATAGTGTTTAACAATAACAAAGAAAAATCAAAGAGGGAAAAGAAAAATAACATACCTATGTTTTTCGAAGATCAATCGATGAAGAAGGAAGAACCGGATGCAGGAGATGGGTACTAGGGTTTTGGAGTGAAGTGAAGCGTATTAAAGAAGCTAAGAAGGATGGTTTTGGCGGAAAAAACAAAAAAAAAGTGGTCTAAGCAAATGTCACGTGACAAGTAAAGGCTTAAAGCTAATGTCATGTGGCTTAAGCTTGTTTTGCTTTATTAGAAGTAGTAGAAGAGCAATGCTCTCAGAGTGGAACCAAGAGAGTCAGGGATTTGCTAACTAGTATTAGTCAATTAAAAAAGACATGATATGATATTGACCATCTATCTATACGTGTTAATCTATATATATAGTGTTAAAGATAAAATACATACAAGTTTTACCGGAGTAACTATTATTACTATATATATAACTGTAATGTAATACTAGTTAGTTAATTAGTTCAAGCATAATTATTTTAGTTATATGTCATGTTAACTCCTATTTCTACTATACTTCACCACTGCTTGTCATTGCTAAGGCTATAGGGTGTGAGGATCATTATTGGGACATGATTTGCCACCTAGGAACATGAATGGAATGCTACACCACCCCCTTGATTGATGCACCATGGTTTGCATGGATTAAACCATGGCAACCATGGTCCTCCTTTCCATTTTTCAACAAATCATTTTCTTTTTCTTTAGACAAAGATAATAAATAAGGGGCTAGTGGTTTGGGTCATGACCATACCCTTAGAGTAGTGGTTTTGGATAGTGGATTAGAAGTGAGTTACATGGCATTAACATGGAGGATCATGATGATCATGAGGGTCATGACCACACCCTATAGCCTAAGGAATAAAACTTGATGATAACTCCGACAAACTTCCGGTTTCGTCATATAGAAACTTATTTTTGTTATCTTTTGGAATATTGTATAGAATTAGATTTGAATTTGATATGTGATCCTTTTAGTTGTCTTTTGTAATATTGTTAAATTAAATCTGGTCTTGAATTACTATTCATTATTTCGTCTTAAATAAACAACAATTTGTTTAAGGAAAAGTATTAATTATAAATACCAAATTCCAGAATAACTTATACGTAAAAAAACTAAAATATTTGTCAAAAAAAATATATATATTATAGATTAATTTCAATTAATAAGCTGGTGATCTGCAACTTCTAATAACCATTACTAATGCATTACCAAATAATTTTTTTCTATTGTTCTTAATATATTAATGTGAGCTTCTATTTAATAAATATGCTACACCATGAAAACGAAATTCAAATGGAAATATGGTTAGTCATAACTATTTATCCAGGCCCAGCGACTTATATGCAAACAACAAACCTGTTCAATGCTCATGGTCATAATTATTTAATAATTTTGCCTCTCTAAATTTGAATATGCAAACAACAAACCTGTTTAATGCTCATAGTCATAATTATTTAATAACTTCTGCCTCTCTAAGTTTGAATAAATTGTTATGAGGTGTTTCTTTTTATTATTATGTCATAAATCATAAATTTGCCACAAAGAGAACTTAGGGGTTGTTTGTTTACTTCTTAACGAAGCTCTTAATGGTTCAGACCTCTTACTGGTTCAGCACTTAATGGTTTAGACTGTTTGTTTCAAGATCAGATGTCTGAATGGTTCAGACATTTGCCTCTGAATGGTTAAACATTATACAAAGTCTGAACGGTTAAAACCTCTAATCTGAATTGGTCAGACATTTGCCTCTGAACGGTTAAGCATTATAGAGGCTCTTAATGGTTCAGACCTCTTACTAGTTCAACACTTAATATTTCAGACATCTTACTGGTTCAGCATTTAACCATTCAGATATTGCCAAACAGCCCCTAACTTAGAAAAAATAGGTTTCAAGTTTTCAATATGTTTAGATAAAAGGTTTATTTTTTTTAATATAATCAAACGAAAACGTACGAAGATAAAACAAACGAACGTAACCGAACGTTTACGAACGCAATCGAACGAACGAGACATTTGTTCGTGTTCATTCGCGAAGATAACCGAATGAAATTTTATGTTCGTGTTCGTTCGTTAAGCTAATCGAACAAATATAAACGAATTTTCCACCGAACGGTTCACGAACTGGTTCGTTGAACATTCAATTTGTTTAGAGCCCTGTATATTACGTATTATATTTATAGAAAATACGTAAATACGAATAAAAATAAACAACAAATATTATGAAACTTTAATAATTGAACATAAATTGTTACGAATAAAAAGCAAACAAGGAAACCTTGTACTCAAAATAAACAACATAATCAAATATTTATCTAATTCATAAATAAATAATTTAGATATATGTTATAAGTTATAATATATTGATAATAAATCATAAAACAATACAATAAAATGGATTTATTTTGCAAAAATAAACGAGCAACCCAACACTACATAATTCATAAAAACATTTAACAAATTAATTATGTACTACGTATAGAAAAAATAATTCTTAGTCAAACCAAATACAATCTAACCCATTTTAATACATGAAAAAACCACATATGCTAACCACCAATCAATCACTACTCCTCTAGTGGTGGTGACTACGGGTATTTAAGTTCCACCCATGGTGGGTTTGAGTGAGTTTTCCTCTTAGATCCGGTTAAAACAACGAATGCTAGACCTTCCAACATTTGCGAATAATTCACACATTTCAAAAAAAAAAAAAAAAAAAACCACCAATCACTTAAATTAATCATATTCCATTTTGCCGTTTGAAACAGTCAAAATGTCGTTAAAAACATGAATATACTTCCTTTTGAACTACTCACTTTCCTACTTATTTATTTAACCAAAAAATAACATGATCAATAATGGTAATTACTTAATCACAACATTAACAGTATATATTCATTTAATAAAAATAAAAACTAACCATGGTGCCAATTAGCAATAACTCAACTAGCACCTACACTACACGTCTCAAGTTTGAATCCGATCATAACCAGATTTTATCGCAGTAGGCTTTCAGACGATGTGTTTTCTCTGAAACTAGAGATGATGGGTTTGGGCTACTCAACGATGTCTGCAGTCGCAAGCATATGGGGTTGTCTTTTACTATTGAGTTACCCTGTGTTAGGGGTGTGCACGGTTCGGTTCGGTTTTTTGGTAAAATCAAAACCGAAATCGAAATGTCGTTTTGTGGCTTTTTAAAAACCGTTCGGTTTCGGTTTTTATGTTGGTTCGGTTCGGTTTTTCGGTTATTTCGGTTTTTGGAACAAAATTATGTAAGATTATAAGAATCTTTATTATATGTTTACATTTAAGCTATTATAGTTTTTTTTTTGAAGGGTGACTTTCAATATGTACATGGACTATTGGTCACCAGGTCCCCGTCAAGGACGGTTACCCGTCAGCCCAGCATTCTCAGACGCGATGTTCTATCGGGCCCCGCCTGCCGCTCTGACTGACCTTCGCCCGGAAACCATATTGCCCCCACACGAGAGACTCGCTGGGGTAACAGCTGGGTAAAACCGGGTTGCCATCCGGATCAAACCATGCCTCGATAGGAAACGATCCATCATTGGGACGACCCCCCCCCCATACGCCGCAGCCGGGAGTCGAATCGGTGACCTCCAAGGAGGAAACGGCCCAACCAACCACTTGGGAATCAACTGGGCTGGAAGGGGGTTTTTTAAGTTATTATAGTTAACTTCTTTAATTATTATTGTTTACGTAAACCTAACCTTCTAATCTATTTTTATGTTTCTCTAAAGTTTTTATTAAGACATTTTTTTATAATAATTTGAAGATCATTTAATTTTTATATAAAATTTTGTTATTTCTTGTAGGTAATAAGTAGATCACTTCAATTATAATAAACATGTAATGTGTTTATTATAAACACTTAACATTCAAGAATAAAAATTAATAATTTCTACTATCATTGAGTTAAACATTTAAACAACTTAAACTTAAACTTAAATATATATGGATTCTAACTTATCGGTTCGGTTCGGTTATTGAAAATGGTTTTCCAAAAACCGAACCTAAATTTTCGGTTATTAAACATCTGAAAACCGAACCATCGGTTTTTGTTTCGGTTCGGTTTTGTCAGTTATTTTGGTTACGGTTCGGTTATTTCGGTTTGGTTTTCTGTTCAGCTCTACCCTGGTGGTAAGAAAGACAAAAAGTAACCATGGTTAGTGAGATTGACCAGTCTGGTTTGGCAGGCGCTGTCTCCATCCTTTCCACCCCCCATAAAAACCCAGACGTATCTCTCACCCACACCAACAACAACACAATAATAATACTTTTAGAGAGAGAAAGAGAGAAACTTCAACTCCAACAAACTCTCATTTCTCCACACTTTCTCTCTCTAGATCATCCACACTCTTTCAATCTCCGCTCCCTTCGATCGGTGGAATGCAATCGGAAACCGTCGAAACGACGCCGTTTTCCGTGCTTAACAACAAAGTGATAGATAACGGAAACTCAACGATGCCGGTGACGTTGACGATGCTTCTGGACAATCAGTTGCTGGTGTTGATGACGTCAGCAGCCGTTTTGTTAGGTTTTATAGCAGTTTTCGTGTGGAATAGATCGTCCGGTAAGAAGTCCGGTAAAGAATTGGAGCCTCCGAAGATCGTCGTGCCGAAGCGGCAGGTGGAGCAGGAGGTTGATGACGGTAAGAAGAAGGTTACGATATTTTTCGGAACGCAAACTGGAACCGCTGAAGGTTTTGCTAAGGTGAGGTTTAGTGATTTTGAAAGTTTCGATTGTGAAATATTTGTGAATTTGTGTGTTTGATGTTGAATTTGTTGTGGTTTGAAGGCGTTGTTTGAAGAAGCGAAGGCTCGATATGAGAAGGCTGTGTTTAAAGTGGTTGATTTGGTAAGCGTTGACTTTTATTCTATAACTTCTGATACTTGATTAGGACTTAGGAGAAAGAGAAACGTTGAATTTGATTTTTATAATAAGAACAATTATAATTAGTATAATTGAATTGTATTGTATTGTATTCATATACAGGATGATTATGCTGCTGATGATGAGGAGTATGCAGAGAAATTCAAAAAGGAGACATTTGCTTTCTTCTTCTTGGCTACGTAAGCTTTCGTGTTTGTTTAGTTTTGTTTTCCTTGAATGTAGGAAATGGTTGACTATTTTAGATTCAGGATACGGATAGGTAAGATCGATTTTAGACTCCGTAAATTAGTAATTTGACTTAGAGAAAGTGGACTTTAGATAGAAAAAGAGCAAATGTAAGTTTTTGCAACTTTCGTAGACATCAAAAAAGAAATTGTTGATAGTCTCATGGTATATATAATGAGGGAATGGATTTGGAAAAAGGTGTGGTAGATGGTTAGTTACCGATTAACTGAATTTTGTATGATACTTTTGTTGTGTAGATATGGAGATGGTGAGCCAACTGATAATGCTGCAAGATTTTATAAATGGTTCACCGAGGTAAATATTGTCTGCATTGTGGATTAAAGCTATGTAGCTAAGATCTGGATTTTGATTTGGAATTTGTTGCTACTTGTGCAGGGAGATGAGAAAGGAGTTTGGCTTGAAAAACTTCACTATGGTGTGTTTGGTCTTGGCAACAAACAGTATGAGCATTTCAACAAGGTATAATATAAACGATCATGCTGTCTGAGTGATACTTGCATCTGAGCTTTCATATCAATAATGTGTTGGCTAAACTAATTTGTATGTTGTGTATGTAGATTGCATTAGTGGTTGATGAGGGTCTCACAGAGCAGGGTATGTTTATCCCCATACGTTACTTGCTTGTTATGTTTCAACTTCAATGACAATTTTGTCAAACATTCAACTCGTATTTATGTTTCAGGTGCAAAGCGCTTTGTTCCGGTTGGCCTTGGAGATGATGATCAATCAATTGAAGATGATTTTTCTGCATGGTATTGATAACGAGACTTTCCTATGCTCCTCAAAATGATAAAATCTTCATAAAAATGTAAATTTATAATGTTTTATCGTATCTTGCTTTTTCAGGAAAGAGTTAGTGTGGCCTGAATTGGATCAATTGCTTCTTGATGAAGACGACAAGACTGCTGCCACTCCTTACACAGCTGCCATTCCCGAATACCGAGTCGCGTTTCATGACAAACCTGATACGCTTTCCGAGAATCATAGTCAAACTAATGGTCATACTGTTCACGATGCTCAACATCCATGCAGGTATTACATGTGTTCTATTACTCATTGTTTATCTTCTAACCTAATCACATATCTTTATAGCCTTACTTATAATTCTAATCTGTTTTAAAGATCCAACGTGGCTGTTAAAAAAGAGCTCCATACCCCTGAATCCGATCGCTCCTGCACTCATCTTGAATTTGACATCTCTCACACTGGACTATCGTAAGTTATTGCACTCATGTGAATGTTTTACAATATTATAATCAATCTACCTACTAAACGCTAATGATTTTGTATAAATTTTAGATACGAAACTGGGGATCACGTCGGTGTCTACTGTGAAAACCTAATTGAAGTAGTGGAGGAAGCTGAGAAACTGATAGGATTACCAGCAGATACTTATTTCTCATTACACATTGATAACGAAGATGGAACACCACTCGGTGGACCTACATTGCAGCCTCCTTTCCCTCCCTGCACTTTAAGAAAAGCATTGACCAATTACGCAGATCTGTTGAGTTCTCCCAAAAAGGTACCACTTTATTAAATTAAAATTTGTTAAATAATAAGCTCGACAAATGCTTATATTTGCATATGCATTGCAGTCAACCTTGCTTGCTCTAGCTGCGCATGCTTCTGATGCCACTGAAGCTGATCGACTACAATTTCTTGCATCTCGTGAGGGCAAGGTTTGTAGTTTCTTTCATAGTTTCATACCATTATCACTCATTAAGTTGGGGTTTTTTATTGGTTATTTATATAATTTTGTTTCAGGATGAATATGCTGAATGGATTGTTGCAAACCAAAGAAGCCTTCTTGAGGTCATGGAAGCTTTTCCATCAGCTAAACCTCCGCTCGGGGTTTTCTTTGCAGCTATTGCCCCGCGTTTGCAGCCTCGATACTACTCTATTTCTTCCTCCCCAAAGTGAGTAAATTTCTAATTTCTAATTATAAAGTAAATTTTCCCATATAATTTCATGCGGTTAATGAATATTGTTATTGTTATTACAGGATGGTACCCAACAGGATTCATGTTACGTGTGCATTAGTTTATGAGAAGACTCCTGCAGGTCGTATCCACAAAGGAATATGTTCAACCTGGATGAAGGTATTAAAAATTGATTACTTTATTAAAAAATTGAATTTGTTGACTAACTTTGACTGTTTATTTCAGAATGCTGTGCCTTTGACCGAAAGTCAAGATTGCAGCTGGGCACCCATTTTTGTTAGAACATCGAACTTCAGACTTCCAGCTGACCCTAAAGTCCCGGTTATCATGATTGGCCCTGGAACCGGGTTGGCTCCGTTTAGAGGTTTTCTTCAAGAAAGATTAGCTCTCAAGGAATCTGGAACCGAACTAGGTCAATCCATTTTTTTCTTCGGTTGCAGAAACCGTAAAGTGGTAATTAATTTAAACTATATACCTTTTATTCATTTTAACAAGTAAAAGATATTCGATAATGCATAAATCTTAACTTGTATTAATTTGTTTGAAATTTTTAGGATTTCATATATGAGAATGAACTGAACAACTTTGTTGAGAATGGCGCTCTTTCCGAGCTTGACGTGGCTTTCTCTCGCGAAGGCGCATCTAAAGAATATGTGCAACATAAAATGAGCCAAAAGGTAAAGTAAATGAGAAATAATAATTTTTGTAAATACTTAAGCTTTTTATTACTTATAGTTAACTAATGATTATGGCATTAACAGGCTTCGGATATATGGAACATGCTTTCTGAGGGAGCATACTTATACGTGTGTGGTGATGCCAAAGGCATGGCTAAAGATGTACACCGAACCCTTCACACCATTGTGCAAGAACAGGTACACCCACACATTTGTCTTTATTGAATTATTATTTCCACTTTTTTCTTTTTATATTTATGATGGCATTTAGTTAGAATGGGCTACATTTGACGAATCAGCTTTTAGATGTTGTCCAAAGTTGACTTTTTAATTTCAACGATGGGTGCTATTATTAGGAATTAAAGCTTTTAGATGTCCAAAGTTGACTTTTTTAATTTCAACTATGGTTGATGTCGACACTTCCACATACCCCACAAAATGGAAAACAAAGATGTGGAAATTTGAAAAGAATTCCTCCTCCTTTTGTGGGTGTGTGTTTTATATGATATTTTTTAGAATAGAATATTTACAATGACAAATCATTTATTATTTTTTAAAGTTAGGGTTGTTCATGGTTAGGGTTATGGGCCAAACCGGTCGGGTTGGGACTTGGGTGGGACAGCCGGTTTTGGTGGTTTAAACAAAAATAATATTTCAAAGTCATTAGTTTGTATTAAAAGTTTTAAAATATAAAAATGATTAATGAGTAGTATAGTAGAATACATATACATAATTACATATTCCAGCAATATAAATAAATAAATAAATAAATAAACAAAAAAGGCTAAAAGGCCACTTCGGTTTACACGGCTATATTGCGGTTCCAAACCGTCGTGAGCCCGCTAAAACCGAACTGCTTGCACCCCTGATTATAGGACTAAATTACACGAATGGATGTATGGTTAAATAAAAAACCAATGGTGTAATTTCGTTTGATACATTCTTGGTGATTTCAGGGAAATTTGGATTCCTCTAAAGCAGAGCTGTATGTGAAGAATCTACAAATGTCAGGAAGATACCTCCGTGATGTTTGGTGATCTATCGAGTAGAAAGGAAATAAATGTGAGGGGAATTTATAAACACAAGTTTATGACAGTATAATTTTGATCTTTTACAGTCAGTAATTCGAATTTGAATTCTTTTTTCCATATAATTCTTTTTTTTTTCTTGTAATATATAAGGCTAATGCGGCTATTTATGTAATGTTATAATATAAATATAAATCTTGTTTCATTTTTATACAAGTGTTCAATGCACCCATCATTACCAACCACCACCATCCATGATAACCACCACTAAAGGAGTAAAGGGGCTAAATCAACATATCAAGAGCTACAAGCTCGGACCTAAATTAGCATAGAGTAGATAGCTTCACAACGATTTAGTCATGGAAAACTGTACTACGAAAAGGGACCTTAGCAGTTCCTCGACCATTGAAACTACATTCTCCCCTCTCGTTTATTATCCAGTATTCTGAATACTTGATACCTCCTCTCAAGCACAAGTACCGAGTGGCAGAGCTTGAATGGAAACTCAGTGGGGACCAACTCTTAAAAATCCAATACTTTACATTACAAAAAAAAATCGGAAATTTTCGGTAAAATTAACAATATGAGCGAAATAAGGACGGTGTGACATGGAGACCCCCTCATTATGACGAGATTAATAGTTGTTACTCAGGAAGAGAATATTCGAGTTTGACGTTTACCCTCTCTTGCTTTGTTGCAGAACTCCAAGTCCAGCACAATGACCTTTATAGCAACAAGGCAACACGCCATCATCACCACCCACCATAACCAAAGTGAAACAGAAACATAAAGAAACTCATTACTTCACTGATTTAAAAGTTGGATTTATACTTCAAGTACTTCCGCATTTTATAGATGCTAAAATTAAGAATTCATGTATACTCAACTTAAGAAACAAACTTATCAGGTACAAAAACTTCCGGGTTTGGTAAAACTGTAACTTTAACAAGTATAACTGCGGTTTTAATAAAAATAACTTAAGAACTGAACCATTTAAATAATTATAAAATATAAGGATTTTTCTATTATTGCAAAATATTATTGCCTATCACACCCATCTAGGCTAGACTCTAAAATTTCTGGCAATGGTTAGTTTGGACTTTGGAGTTTCTAGAACGCGGCGGCTATTGTTTATTGACTATTTGTCGTCTTCGTGTTTTCTTCCTCTTTTTTTTATAAACAAACGCCTCCACGTCCTATCCCACATGCGGTCCCTGCTCTCTCCCCTCGCCACACTTATGCAGGCTGCCCTTCTCTCTATCTTCAACGTCCCCCTACAAGCGACGCGATGTGGATGGTGACATGCATGTTCGATTCTTACCAATATATTTGTATTCGAACACTTATCATATGAGTTTAAAATTAGCGTTTGGTTGTCATTTCTCAAGTTCCCAACTTATGGGACGATTTCCCTAAATTTATAAACTACATAATAATATATACAAAGGGAGTTTTCGGTAACTGTATTATGTTTATGAATTCTAAACTGTAAATACGAACTCTCACAAAGTTAATATAAAATTATATTAATATTGATGTCTCCAAAAGAATCAACAGTTTTGATCTGTAACATTTAATAGAAACCGCACACCACTTAGTCACCCACTCATCAAACAAATAATTGGTAAACTCAATGATTAAGCGTCGACGCTAAAGCATGATACAACAATAATTAAGCAGCAACTTTTTCACTTCAATAAATCAAAAATACATCCTAGGCCGTTGTATCAGTGAATGGAGGGAGGCCCCATTCAGCTGGATCAAAATCCAACAGTGACTTCACAACCTTATCTGCAGTCTCATGAAAAGCGCTATCCAGTCTTGGATCCGGAACCATAACTACAGACCTGTATCGTAATTATTATAAATATATTACAGATGGCAAAGTGGATATTAATATATTAAAGAAATTTTTAACAAACTTGAGCACTTACATTCCAGCATTCTTGGCTGCAAGAACTCCTGAGGGTGCATCTTCAAATACAAGAATTTTAGAAGGATGTACCGCTTCACCCTGTTTCCTCCACATAATAAGAAAGAAGCTTGTCAACGACCAAATTATTTAATATTATTTTAAAAAAAAATTACAACAGTTTTGGAAATATATTTACGTCGAATCTTCTGGCAGCTGCAAGAAATATATCCGGTGATGGCTTGCCTTGCTTAACTTCTGGATCATCTCCCATGACAATATGATGCATCAAAGAAAATATTTCACCATGTCTTTGTGTTTTCAGTGCAAAGTGTCGTTTATGAGTGCTGAAATCACATATACAGTTGGTTAATTATTCTTTAAAATTTTATGTTGATTTGTTTTTGT